>NC_134403.1:326727887-327044501 GCF_038048845.1 Mixophyes fleayi | reverse complement strand
CTAATTATATTGCATTTTAGTTCTTTACTACTTTAGCACTTAACCAGCGCACATTTCTGCCATATTTATTTATGCATAAGCACCTACCTGTTCCATCCACCATCCAAACAATTCCATGTTACCCTTCAAATGTCAGAATTATGGTTCAGAAAGAAAGAGCTACGGTGCCAAAATGGCACAGGACATTATAAAAAACCAGCTTCTGTTTAGTTTTGTTTACAATGTGTCTTTTGTATTGTTGTAAGAATAAAATAACACATTCAATAAACCGCTTACGGTGGACCTTATACCTTTACCATATTGTACCCTTACTAGAGTTAACTTAACGAAATAAAATAACGACACAGAGACTTGCATTTGGCGTTTGAAAGGTCAGGAATTTATTAAAGGCGAATCTGCTGGAAAAAATTGGTGGCAAATCTAAGCAGACCAATCAGCCTCCAGGCCACACCTGCAAGTTGTAACTTCCGTCCAAACTAATTTGGACCCGACTAGGCGTAAAAATGCCAAACTCCCCCATTTGGCACATTAGTTGAGGCCCGCCCGCCTAGGCGGAGCCCCCTAACCCCGAAGGGCTTTTTTGACTAATTGCCCAATCCCTTTAAGGGGAGAGTGCCTACTACGCCTTAAATGTAACCAAATTGGCCACTGATTGGGCTGCTTACCGCCCCTTGTAAATTAGATGCATGAATCACTTAGATGACAACTAACGAATACTCACTCCTATACCAAAATAGGGAATGGGTGGGTGGGTAAACTCTCCAGACGGCAAAAGGAAGTTGAAACCTCTTCCTATATGTTATAAGCCTCTCTGAGGGCTAAGCCCTCCCCTTCCGTCCTTCCCGATTGGATGACTCAGTTTTACACTACCACCCATATAAGTTAACTCTTGCTATGCCTGAACTTTTTCATCTACCTGCCCCCGCAGCGTTTATATCACCTCAGGCTAATTCCATCCCTCTGTTATATTTGTCTTTTATACATCAAAATAAAGCAAAATAGCAACCAAAAAATAATCATCACACAACTGTTGTGTTAGACGATTGCTTTCTGAGCAACATGTGAATGCTCCAGGAACACAGAGTTTATCCTCTCCTGAATCGTGGCCCCACCCCCCTGCTACGATTGGCCAGAATTTCCTAAGATTTGGCAGGGGCGGAGCCTAGCGGCACGCCGTGTGTGGCCACGCCCCCTCGACGGACCCCCTCCCGGAAAGCTGGTCTCAAAAGTAGGTAAGTATGTTGTATTCCTCCATGTTGAGCAGGAAATATCTTTCAACCTACCTGTACAGTTGGGACAAAAGTTTTGATTGGCAGGATAGTGGGACAGTCCCTTGAAATAAAGAACTGTTCTGTCTATATTGTGACAGCTGGGAGGTTTGCTGTCCTTATGCAGGCACATTGCAGGCGATAGAAATGCAGTTAGTGTCACATAGCTGATATGCTTTATGCAAGCTTCTGATGGCATTCATGGAATGTATCCACAGTAGTGTCTCCGGAACCTAATGTTTACACTGCCTCATTGAACGTGACTGATTGTTTATGAATTGAAAATTGAATGTTTTTCCTGATGACTGAGACCAGTTCATCCCTCCTGCTGAGAAATACACAATTCAATTCAAATCAATGCACAGTAAGAAAGACCTGAACATGACTTTACATTTTTTAAAATGAGAAATATTTTGTATGTTTTTCAGGCATTTTGAAAATTGCATTCAAATATATTTTGCATTAAATTGCTCAATTCAGTTGTCCCAAGCATAAAGTGAGCAATTCATGCTTAAAGAAATATTATTTTAAATGAGTGTTGCTTTGCTATGAGATCAATAATGCAGTTAAATGCTTTATTTTAAAATTATTACTTCTACTGGACAGTAAAGGAAGAACCCCCAGTATCTCTCAATGGGCCAGGAAATGACCCATATGTAGGAAATCTCCTACATATCCCACTAGACATACCCCAAATGTGTGAGAATACAGTTCCCTTGATGTAAATTTTAATCCTCCCAAGTTATGGTTCAATACCCCCCCCCCCCCCCCACCCCCGCATGCGGTGCAGTTCAAACAATATCTAGGAATGTCCCCTCCCTTCTCTTCTCAATATGTTTTTTTTTTTTTGCCATATTGTACAATAATCCCCAGAGACATGACATTGATCCAAACATAGTGGGGACCCCTTTATAATGGTAACCAGTTTTTTTTTAAATAAAGAACAACAGATCACAACTAGAATTCTGTTGCTAAGTGACAAATACAATGATAAGATACTCCCTTAATAATAAATGTTTATATTCTTCTTAGAGAAAACTCACCCCTACCTCTTCTAAACAGTTGTCTAGCCATAACAATTTGGCCCTTGTCAAAGTCGTTCAGATCCTTACTCTTGCCCATGTGTCCTGCTTCCAACACATCAACTCCATCAACTGAATGTTCACTTGTAGCATAATTTATCCCACCCCTTGACAAATTACATTGTAATGAGATAAATATATATATATATATATATATATATATATATATATATATATTTATATATATTCATACAGTTCATTGATTTTTTTATGTACTATGTATTTTGGTGGCTGAGCAAACTAAATTGTGTGTATTGGCGCCAGATCTGTAAAGGGTGTTATACTGTGAGTCGCTACTGCTGGCCATACATTCTACGAATGGTCTGTGCTGTAACTTGAAAGCTTGTGCTACTAAAAATAATTTTGTAGAAATTGTATACCGAGTCAATAGCACACAGTAATAGTATTAATCATACATGCTGGGCTATTGCAAATTATTTTTGTTCCAATATTACAGAGTGTATAACCTTAAATACAGCCACAATAACCTCTGTTATTTTGCAGCACTTTTTTTCCACTTTAATGCAGAATAAAAAGCTTATTTATACAAAAAAAATCTATATTTATACATTGCTGTAGTATTTGCAATATTGATTTTCTTGTTTTAGAGGTTGCAGGTAGACTGAGGTCAGGAAATCCAGTGCCCTAGTGCTAAGTGACATTTACAGTGAGAAATAATACTCATTAGTGGGAAATAATACAAGGTCATTTATTAAAACAACACATGGATTTCCATAAGCAAGTGCCAAGATTAGATGTGTTTAACATCATTGCAACTATTTGTGTGTCAGAATCTTAGTGCACAATACATTGCCAACTGGGCTCAATAGGAGCTCAATATGAATTCAGCTGTACTTGCACATGAAATGATAGGAAAATATAAGAGAAAAAGAATGGAGATATTGAAGTTGATATTGTGACAGTCTGTGTTGTGTTAAGATGGAGCGCTATGCTCCATCTCCCATCTTGGTAGTGGCATCCCCTGTGATCTAGTAAGGGCAGGAAGTGGGGCAGCCTCCTGCGTCCGCACCGCTCTACTGGCCATGCGCAAACAGGAAGTT
Source organism: Mixophyes fleayi (assembly GCF_038048845.1). Taxonomy (NCBI): domain Eukaryota; kingdom Metazoa; phylum Chordata; class Amphibia; order Anura; family Limnodynastidae; genus Mixophyes; species Mixophyes fleayi. Next base: position 327,041,090 of record NC_134403.1, on the reverse strand, counting down.
CGGCTCTCAGCTGTTCCTCCAGCGACAGCCGAACTGTAAAGACGTTACAACTGTGAGCAACTGTATACATCATCTGTTACAACAAACTCTGAAGTAAAACCAACAAATTGGTTAAGTCTAAAAGCTTCTTGTGATTTCACGTCTACCACCAGCGCCACTGACACCTATTACATATATATGATTATAGGTGTCTGCCAATCTGTGTTTAAGGGGAGAGGGTTGTCTTTTGGAAAAGGCGGGAGTGTATGCTGCAGGGAGGGAGGGGGGTTGGGGCAACTCTAGGACATGGCCAGGCAGTGGTTATTACACAGAATTGTTTCCTCTGTAGATGTTGATGGCATCTTGGTCTCTTCAGACCTTAACTATCGGTACCTCTGTTGGAGGATATCCACAGAATATATTAAGACTCACGCTAATTTCAAGTACTTTTTGGAGACTTTATTTCATTGTGACCAGACTTGCTAAGGATCTTTTTATTTGTTTTTTTGACATGCAGTGTTTTTTTTTCGAAACGTAGACTTTCCATATATTTGACTTATATCATTAAGTCTATTACGTTATTTCTATGAGGATTTACTACACCAAAGTTAACAAGGGATATTGCTGTTGATTTGATTGTATTTTATCTGATAGTATTACAATTTTCTCCTAAGAATAGGAGAATGATTAAACCACTAATGAATAATTTTTAAGTGCTTGTTAGTGGTTATACTCATCTAACGTTTATTTTTTACTATCTGAAGCGTAAGCGCTCTTCTGTTCTGTGTACAGTATTTTTGCTGTTGTTGTTTACAACCAAGAATTGTACTTACTTATTCCACAGCTTGCTTACCTTCTTATCTTCTGAAATTATGGTGCCGATGTATCAAAGGGTGGAAATCACTATTGCTGACAACAACAGGTGTTTTTTATCGTCTTACCAATGGCAATAGCAGTGCTATGACTGGCAGTGATCCCTGCTATTTAGCAAGGGAATGCTATTTAAAAAATATGTCAACCCTGGTACAAATCTTTGCATCATCTGCATATTTCCCCTTGTAGACTTCATCTGAGCTTACAAAATTCACTACAACACTCTGGGCCTCATTTAGAGTTAATAAAGTTGCCCAGTATCTGTGTGCTACATGCTAAAGCTGCCAATATTTTCTCTGCATGCAAAAAATAAATGCATTTGCACCCCTTGAACTGCAGCAGTGCATGTCCAGTGGCAAATTTAAAGCATTTTTCTTTTGTTGCTTTGCTGCTATCTCTGCCCTGTCTCCAGTCCTTTAGCCAAACCTTTATCCAATCAACTAGCTTTGAGTTAAATCCAAGTATTTTCTGCTTCCATAATAATTTATGGTGGGATAATATATAAAATTCACTGATAAAATTAAATAAAGCTTTAGCCAGTGATCCACATGGATCTATCACTTCAGTAATAAAGTGGGGGGAAAAAATCCCCTAAATTTGCTACACATGATCTCACAGCGGAAAATTTATGCTACCTTAGATCTTTTAAAGTATTTAATTCTAGTCAACAATTCTTTTTGTTTTTAAGCAGTGCCTTTAATTCTCCTGTTATTGATGAAAAATGCACGTCTATAGCTATCATATTCTTCAATACCATATTTGTTGTGTAGTCGTCATTTATCAGCTGTAGAATTACTACAGTTATGTAAGTAGACTGCCTTTGCATAATCTGGCGTTGTTGGGTACATGCTGCTGCTGTTCCTGCTGCTGAAGGCAATTCACCAACCCAGTGGGCTGTCACAGTCATATAATCTTAGTTTGCCCAGATCCGCTTGTCCATATATCTGTGGTTAAGTGTACAGTGGGTAGAATGGCATTTTGTAGCCCAATAATTACATTTCATGGAACCTTCTGGTAGAGGTGAGGAATTGCTTTTCTCCTAAAATGGTGTTGTGATGGAATTTCGCAACGGGGACACAGGACCTTAATTAACTGTCTAAAACCAGCTGCATTAATTGTGGATATTGGACGCAGATCTAATACTAGCATAGTTGCCATGGCGTCTGTGATCCGCTTTGCAACTGGGTGACAGTTTTCATACTTGCTTCCTCTTGCAAAGGATTGTTTAACAGTCAATTGTTGTAAACTACTAGTAGTCTTCTTCTTGGTCTGCTTCTGGGATGAAGATCCACCAGCAAGCAGCAGCAGCAGCGGGACTAACACTCAAGAATTCTTCAGAGGAATCCTGGATAGGGGAGAAGTCATCTAGCCTTAGCAACTTGGATGCAGGACTAACTACGATCACTAGTGAAGATATTGATGAGGAAGGTGTTGTCGGTGTGGCTTTACTAAGGCTACAAATGGCTAGACAACTGTTGTCAGGATTGGGTAAAAATAACTGCACACATAAGAGGTGGATTTTTTGGTCTTATGCCCAGGCAATACAATGGCCTTCTTCTTAACACTGGCAAGAACTGCTAGCACTGGTGCAGGACTTACACAAACAACATCATCCTCATCATCATCCTCATCAACATCCTCATTAGCGATGTCAGCTACACAAATATTCCCCTCATCCTGTTGCAAATACAAAGTGGTATCCTACATTTGTGTATCATCGGCTACACTATGAGGCATACTGATGACAACCTGTTTGAAAAACTAAGGAATGTCATTGCAACATGGCTCTTCCCGCTTGGACTCTCCTGAGGATATGTCATTTCTGATAACACCACCAATATGTGACACGATTACAGCGGAGGAATTCCATCACATTCCCCGTTTTGCTCACACAATCAACTTGGTGGAACCAAGCTTTTTTAAAAAATAACAGTGGCATGCAGGAGATGCTGTCTGTGTCCAGAAATAATTTGGGTCATTTTCGGTATTCTGCAACAGCATGTAGGAGATTGCAGCTGCTGGATGAAGAATCAAATTTGAGGTGGAATGTACTTTAGTCCAGCGCAGTGGAGAATACTTTCTGTGTCGTGCAAGGTGCTGAAACCACTCTAAGTAGTCATCTGAGAAGTGAGTTCAGACACTGTTAGCTTGAGTCAAGTGATTCCCCTAATTAGACTTTTGGAACAACGGCTAGAGAAATTAAAGGAGGAGATGAAACTAAGCAGTTCCGCTAACTATGTAGGACTTGTAGATCAAGTACTTTATTCACTTCACTGGGATCCGAGAGTTATCAACATCTTGAAATCAGATCAATACATTTTGGCAACTGTGCATGATCCTAGGTTAAGAGCTATGTCTTCTCTTTCTTTCCAGCTGAACCAAATTTCAAGAGATGCAATGAGCTCCTGGTCAGCAATCTCACAGCTCAAGTGGTACATGACACGACGACTCATCCTCCCTCAGTTTCTTTGGCACCTGCTGCTAGGAAAAAACTTAGCTTTCCCAAGACACCCAGTGGTGATGCAGATGAGTCAGCACAACATTTTCACATTTGGTCTGGTGTAAAAGAATTGCACAAAAGTTCAGAAGCTTCTGTGGATTCCAACTGGGATGAATTTGTATTTTGTGAGGATGATGTACACACTGATGAGGGTGAGGATGATGACAGTGTATATTGCTGGTGCTGGGATCAAGCCGAGAGAAGGGAGCTAGCTGATGCTGGTATGTTTGTTAATATTTTCGGTAGAAAGGCATGTTGTCAATTTTATGTTTTTCGATAGTAAACTTTCACCTTTGTTAGAGAAGTGTTTTTTATTTTAAAGGTACAAGCTTTTTTTTAAAAAAAAAAATTGTTTCCCTGACTTAAAACCACTGTGTACTTGAACACAGGCTTTAGCACATGATGTAGTGGGATTAGTGTTATCATGACTGAGCCTGGAGAGTGATAAGAACAATGTGACTGAAGACTGGAGAGTGGCAAGAACACTGCTACCCCTGTTTGTGTGTGACCAATGGCACTAAGACTGGAGAGTGACAAGAACAATGCGACTGAAGACTGGAGAGTGACAAGAACACTGCCACCCTTCCTGTTTCTGTATGAGCTATGGTACAGAGCAATGTGACTGGAGAGTGACAAGGATACTGCCACCCATCCTGTTTCCGTATGAGCTATGGCACAGTAGAATGTCACTGAAAACTTTTAAAAACACTGCCAGCCCTATTATTACAATTTGCCTTTCAGCACTGAAAACTGCCACCTCTTTTGTTTCTGTGTGAGCTATGTCACAATACAATGTCCCTGGAGACTGCCATTTTCTGTGTAGTCGTCATGTATCAGCTGTAGAATTACTACAGTTATGTAAGTAGCCTGCCTTTGCAGGCTACTTACATAACTTACAGGCCACCCCTCCTCTTTCTCTTTCATTAATGATGCTGCCCAACTGCACTGGAGACTGCCAACAACCCTGCTACCCCTTCTGTGTCTCTCTGTGAAATGGCGCTGGATCTCCGTGGAGGGCGGTACTTATACAATCCAAAACTCGCGGGATCCAATGACGCAACAATGCCTCGTTTTCATATCCGAGGGAGCGCAAAAGTACTCAGATGCGTGAAGTTCGAGAACCGAGCCCAAGCTTCTCTAATATTTTACTCAAATGCTTCCGACCCTAATCGAGGCCCGATGTGAATGAAGCAAATGTCTATTCCCAAGTATTTTATATATGACTGCAGATTTTCTATCAAAAGGTTGCCAAAATGACTTGCAACCTGTTCCATAGTATCTACTACATGTCACACTGAGGAACCCCAAGACAGCGTGACTAGAAAGCCATCAAATAATGAGTGACCGAACATATTCCTATTTCCTCCTTCACCATCCACTTTAACAGTGTACAACAAGCTTTGAAATAGGCACAAAAGATCAAGAAACTCATTGGTCAAACATTTATCCACGTAATTTCTCCATTCCCAATCCAAAAAGTGAATGCAAATGGAATGCAACATGAGTAAGAGAAAATCAGGCAACGCTCCCCAAATGGCTGAATGAATGAATGTGTATGAAATATTTCATCCAAATGGATCAGTCATAATTTACTGTGTTTCTTTTTGAGAACCACCCCCAAGGTGAAAATACACAGACAATCTATCGGAGGTGGTGAAACAGACCTGCCATGCCACACAAAATAAACTTTTGTAATAATTTGTCTCTAATCACATCAGGATAATCCCTTGCCAACATTAAATTATCATACACTTGCACGCAGGGCCATCTTAACAGCATAATAGATTCCCGGGCAAAGCAGTGCACTGGGCCCATCCTACACAACCACTCACAGGAATAAAAATGTAATTTATCAATAAAATTAAGCATATATGTATTGGTACCTCCAACAAAATCAGTATTTAAACATAAAAAAACATGCTATACAGCAGAGATGAATCCACATAAATGTTTGGACAATATAAGGTGAGCCTTGATGATGAAAAACAAGAAATTCAGCATACAAAACAGTACTCAGTTGGTAAATCATACAGACGGAGATGGTATAGTACAAAATTACTATGAATTATTTATTATAAATCAAGTGTTAAACACAAACATTTGCAAAATATCTAAGGTGATTAGTTCACCTAAACGCTTTAATAAAGAGGGTTTGAATGTTCTAAATAAATTTCCAGAAATAATATACTGAAACGTTGGCAAGCCTATAGGGCCCCTAAGCACGTAGGGCTCCCAGGCAACTGCCCAGCGTGCCCATGCGCTAAGATGGCTATGTTTCCAAAACCCCATGGTCCTTATATAGGTCCAAAACTTCCAACATGCAAGTTGCCTCCCTGTTCTTGTAGCACCCAAGCTGAAGTTGATGCTATGTCTTTGCAGTACAATTCTGGGACTGGCTAACTGAGTGTCGACTGCAAATTTGAACAAAGTATTTTGTAAAAATGTGAGTACAATACGTAATATATTTCATATTAAAATGCACTTTTTTAAGTTTATACACTAGATAGTTTTCCATTTTCTTTATCCTATTGGTTACTGGATTTGAATTGCTGTGGAATACAGGAGAAAAAAAGTCATTTTCTTACTGGAAAGGAGAACGGAGAAAAGAGAAGCTGTGTTTCAAGGTGATCATTTTCTCCAGAAAAATGTGAGTGTATTTTACACAGAATGAGAATTTTTTTTATACAAAGCTGTGCTTCACTATATACAAATTTTTATTTTCATAGATAACAAATGATTTCTAGAATAAGAAGAATTGATGTCTGTTTTCAATTATATTGGGAAGAATATGATGATACACTAAAGGCCTGATTCTTTCAGAGAAATGTGAGTGCATTGGGAATTAACCATTTTAGAATTTCCAAGTCCAAATAGTACTTCAATATAGATAGATAAAATAGATAGAATAGAGAGATAGATAGATAGATAGATAGATAGATAGATAGATAGATAGATAGATAGATACGTGCTTATTCAGACATTGAGTGGAGCGAAGGTTAAGGTGTAAGTAGGAATCACTAATGTGGAGTGTCATGCACAGGGGTGGAGCACTGTTTTGTTTTGGATTTTTTTAACTTTGATATAACACACAATTTTTTGAGGAATTAAATAAAGTAAAGAACATTTGTTTTGAAGAGAAAACAAGAAGAGCATGAAGAAAATAGTCATCACAAAGAAAAAATGAACTTTTAATTTATATCTTTAATATTATTGAAAGACTGTTTGGGATCATGATGGTATTTTGCATATGAATACATTCAAATTGATTCTGAAGATGATAGCATAATTAGAAAGCTTAAATCTGTATCAGTTTGAAGATGTGTATAGTGACGGAAGCCCCAGCACTTGAGTGCGCACCAGTTCTGGTAGGACTGGATCCAGCTATGCACCAACCAGGGAAGGTGTACAGTCATGGCCAAAAGTTTTGAGAATGACACAAGTATTGGTTTTCATAGATGTTGTTATGGATAAAATTATTAGCATTTCATTAGTGTCAAAGGCTTTTATTGACAATTACATTAAGTTTATGCAAAGAGCCAATATTTGCAGTGCTGACCCTTCTTTTTAAGACCTCTGCAATTCACCCTGGCATGCTGTCAAAGACCTTCTGGGCCACATACTGACTGATGGTTGCCCATTCTTGCCTAATCAATGCTTGGAGTTTGTCATAATTGTGGGTTTTTGTTTGTCCACCCGTCTCTTGAGGATTGACCACAAGTTCTCAATGGGATTAAGGTATGGGGAGTCTCCTGGCCATGGACAAAAAATTCAGATATTTTGATTCCCGAGCCAGTTAGTTATCACTTTTGCCTTATAGCAAGGTGCTCCATCATGCTGGAAAAGGCATTGTTCCTCACCAAACTGTTCTTGGATGGTTGGGAGAAGTTGCTCTTGGAGGATGTTTTGGTACCATTCTTTATTCATGGCTGTGTTCTTAGGCAAAATTGTGAGTGAGCCCACTCCCTTGACTGAGAAGCAACATCACACATGAATGGTCCCAGGATGCTTTACTGTTGGCATGACACAAGACTGATGGTAGGGCTCACCTTCCAAGTGTTTTTCCAGATGCCCCAAACAATCTGAAAGGGGATTCATCAGAGAAAATGACTTTACCCCAGTCCTCAGCAGTCCAATCTCTGTACCTTTTGCAGAATAGCAGTCTGTCCCTGATGTTTTTCCTGGAGAGAAGTGGCTTCGTTGCTAGACCTTCTTGACACCAGGCCGTCCTCCAAAAGTCTTTGCCTCACTGGGCATGCAGATGCACTCACACCTGCCTGCTGCCATTCCTGAGCAAGCTCTGCACTGGTGGTGCCCCGATCCTGCAGTTGAAACAACTTTAGGAGATGGTCCTGGCACTTGCTGGGCGTTCATGGTTGCCCTAAAGCCATATTCACAACTATTGTACCTTTCTCTTTGAAGTTCTTGATGATCCGATAAATGATTAATTTAGGTGCAATCTTTCTAGCAGCAATATCCTTGCCTGTGAAGCCCTATTTGTGCAAAGCAATGATGACTGCATGTGTTTCCTTGCAGCTAACCATGGTTAACAGAGGTAGAACAATGATTTCAAGCACCACCCTCTGTTTAAAGCTTTCAGTCTGTTATTCTAACTCAATCAGCATAACAGAGTGATCTCCAGCCTTGTCCTTGTCAACACTCTCACTAGTGTTAACGAGAAAATCACTGACTTGATGTCAGCTGGTCCTTTTGTGGCAGGACTGAAATGCAGTGGAAATGTTGTTTTTGGGATAAAGTTCATTGTCATGGCAAAGCGGGACTTTAAAATTAATAACAATACATCTGATCACTCTTGATGACATTCTGGAGTATATGCAAATTGCCAACATAAAAACTGAGGCAGTGAAAACCAATACTTGTGTCATTCTCAAAACTTTTGGCCATGACTGTACTAGACACAGTATAAAGGGACAGAATAACTTCCCACAGCCAACTGCACCCTGACCCACTAAGCGTGCTAAAATCTTAAATATTGTACCTAGGAGCTGCTCTGGCATGCCAACCTCGCCAGCCATTTATAAAGAAATTGATGAACTTCCGCAAAGAACCTAATAATTTTAAATAATTTTTTATCAGATTTTAACCTCACCAGCAATGCCTCCTCATTTAGCCTTATTCATGTCCTGGGTCACAGCCTGGCACCTTACTGTGCTCCACTTGCTGGTTGACACTGGCTCCTGGAAATCCTCTGCAGTACTACTAATTCTGTTAGTCACCTCCTGGAGATAGGACGCACTCCTACACTGAGAAGGGGAAACCACTGCTGGTGGTTCTCTGCCTTTATTGGATGAAAAGGAGCATGATGGACATATTTAGTTAAGGATAAGCACACCATTTATGTTGCATTATTTACCTTAGTAATACACAACCTTTGATTTGATTTTAAAATAGTCTCTTAACTTGCTCTATAACTATAACCACCACCTCAGGTATTAAAATGAAATCTAATGTAATTTGATAAGTTGCATTTATATGTGTCAATAATGGAAGATGTCTCAAGATAACCTTAAGTCAGCTAAATGTCAATAGCAGGCCAGGGCGTCTTCTACAAAATAGTGTAAAACAAATGCATGCATAGTCATTTCACAAAATAGAAGGGATAGCAGTTCATTTATCAGCATATGGAAGAGTGAGGTATGCATCAAGCTGTTACACTTCCACTGGGGAAGGAACAGACAGTTCTAGGAAGGCCTGCTTTGTTGTTCAGCTGGACACCAATACATAAACACTTTCCCAAACCCAGCCACTTAACAGTTGACAGTTGATATCCTGGAATATTTTCTGCAGCAAAGTATAAACAAAATACTTTTGCAAGCAAAGATGAGTGAATAGATTGTTTTAATGTGGAATTCAGATACATATTGATGAATTCAAGGGATTCGTTTTGTGACTTTTTGCCAATTTAACAAACTTTAGCACTGATTCCAGAATAATATTTCAAACTTACATTGTCAATTGTAAAGTAACTGTAATAAGTAACCAACAGTAGTAATTACAAGGGGCTGCTTTTATAAAAAGGCATAGAAACTTACATTTTTACCGGCTGCGTGGAGATGTGCCCAGCAGCTGCCGCGCTCCAGAAGAGATGGCGAAGAAGAGGTGCCCTGTGGAAGTGCCCATGAAGAGGGCGAAGGGAGAAAAAATTGAAAAACACTCACCTGTCCTGCATTCCAGTGCTGAGTACTCCTCTACTTTTCCTGCAGCTCCCGGCAACAGAGGGCGAGTGAGCCAATCAGGGCTCACCTTCCCCTGCTGGCCAATCGGCGACCCGATAGGTGAGCCAATCCTGGCTCACCTCCGGCCGTTTGAATTGCTGACGCTGCGTCAAGCCAATCAGAGCTGGCGGCAATCCCGAGTGATGACAGCGCACTGGTGGCTATTTGGCAGCTATTTAAACCGCCGGGTGCCGTCATTTTCAGTTAAGTGAGGTGGTGGAGCAGACGGAGGAGGACATCATGGGACGTCCGGAAGCAAAGAAGATGCGGACACCGTTGGAACTGGCAGGGAGCCCTTGTAAGGGCTAAGAGCATCCCCGCCAAGAAGACAGTGGGGAACAGCGCGCTGAAGAGGAGAAGAGGCGCCGCCTGTTGGAGAGCCTGGAAGACCCGAAGGCGCCGGGGCAAGTGGAGTATCGTGCACTGAGCTGGTGAGTACAGAATACTCTGTTAGTTCGGGCACAAAGCCTGTGGGCACCATAGTGGGCTTAAGGCCATGCACAGTTAGGGTATAGGTAGGGATTATCTGGGCACTATGCCCCATGAGTAGCTGGGCTCTTAGCCCATAGGTTAGACTGGGCACAAAGCGATTAGAGTGAGGCAGGGCACAAGGCCCTTAGTCAGTTTAGGGCACAAGGCCATTAGTCACCTCTGAGTACAAGGCCCATTAGTTTCAGGGCATAAGGCCCTTTAGTTAGGTCATAGTGCACCTGGCCCTTAGTCAGTTTAGGGTGCAATGACCTTAGTATAGAGGACGGTAGGTCCTGTATTGTTAGGAGGGCGCTACACCCTGACAAGGTAGAAGGGCATTAGGTCCTTGTGGTTAGAGGGACAGTTGGTCCCGGTTGTTAGCAGGACAGTAAGCCCTTATAGTTGATAGCGGGCGATAGGCCTTGGTTTAGCAGGGCGCTAGGGCCTTGTTAGTGTAAGGACACTTGGTCCGTGGATAGTTAAATGTTAAAGTTGTTGGAATATAAGGCACCTCTACCCATCCAAAAGGGCACCTACAGTCCTGAGCCGCAATACAAGGCAGGCTTAACAGCCAGGTTCAGGCCACGGGCGGAGGCATGTGGGGCAGCTGAGTTCGAGCAAACTCGGGTGGCCTAGAACGTGTGATAAGGCGTGAGGGGTGGTTTCTGGGGTGATTTCTGTTTGAGGAGAAGAAAGGTCTCATAGTGATCCTTCAGGATCAGGTGAGTACCTGGGGTGTTGGGAAGGGGATTGTAGTTTGTGTGACTTTGTCTCCCCTAGCACTCCTTACAGCTGTAACGCTTTTTTTGTGTGGGTTTTATCCTATACATCAAAGGAATTACGAGCAGTACCATTGCTTGGGGAAGTCTATTTGCCAAGTATAGCAACAGGGCTTGTACTGCTGCAATACATCTTATGTTTTCACCATCTCAGGATGGCGTGAATTGATAGAGAAACAAAAACATTCTTTTTTGGAAACTGTGGATGACTTCAGCCCCAAACTGATATAAAATATACTTGCCTACTTTATTGACTTCACCTTCAGGAGGTCCCAGAGGGGAAGTCCAAAGGGCAGGTTCAGTGGTTTGCGATTTACGTCATCACTACCCCGCCTCCTGATATGCCAATAACGTCATCATGCAGCGGGGAGCACGGACATGGTGACACAAATTGCGTCATCAGGCTCAGCCCAACGTCATGAGGCCCCGTCTTGCCAGAAGTAAAGGGATCCAGGAGGGTGGACTATTCTCCCAGGAGTCTGGGAGAACTCCCAGAAATTTGGGGGTGTCCCAGATTTTGTGGGAGAGTAGACAGGTATGACATAAAAATGCATAGTGGAGATGCTTAGCATCAGTTTGTAAAGTAGCTAATCCCTTGAACATTGCTCAAACTATCCACTTGAAACTTATTGAAATATCTCACTTACAAAGACTATGGGGTGTATTTATCAAGCTTAAAATCATGCAGAAAGGCTTGTTTCCACATAGTTTAGGTAAAGTTAGGATACTCCTTTTCATTAGCCTAACACAGGCGATATCAGAGATATCTCCTTCATTAAGCAAACTACCACAGTTACCACCATTATTATCCAGACTGCGGTCTGGGAAAAAAATTAAAGTAATTAAAAGCATAGCTTTTCAGAGCTTGACTCTGACAGCTAACGCCATTCTATCTTATGGGGAGAGCATTGCATGAGAGGGATCTTCACATCCCTTCCTGGCAAGCTGTGTGCTCCTCCCCTCCTTCCTATTGCAAATTGTACACTGACCATGTGCGGCCGCATGGCAGTGGAAAAGCCAGGTCAGAACCTAAAAAAATTTAAATTATCGCAATTGCTGTCACTTTACTATAGACCAGTGGATCCCAAACTTTCTTAGTTCAAGAACAGGGAAGATAGAATGCAAAATCTGTCTAAATTTGAATGCTAGAGAATACTCCTGAATATTCATATTCAGGAGTATTCCTATACACTTATATGGGGAGCACCACAGCGTGGTTTTCCACGTCAGCGTGGGAAAATCCCCATACTCTATAAATAGACCTACCACATGAACTAAGTTCATTGCGTATCGGAGCTTCTACACTGTAGAAGCTGTTTGTGGCAGCACTCATCTTTTTTTATTTTTTTCAAGCAGACATGTTCCAGATGGGATCTTACAAATCTGGGGCCCTCCTGGCTGAAGATAAGACTTCAAAAGAAGAAATGAAGACTTCAAGCAATAAGGCAGACTTTTTGCCTAAGAAGAAGAGAAGACATTTCAAGCAGGGACTTTGGGATACAAATATTTTTTGGACATTTCAAGCCGGACTTTGGGAATTACAAATTTATTTTGGACTTTTTCCAGCCAGACTATTGGATACAAATTTATTTGGGACTTGGTTTACAGCCATTTCAGGATTAAAAGCTGCTGACAACAGATGAAAACATCAGTGGTGAGTAAATTAATAAAAAATATGTGGTATAAATGAGGGTGTTTAGTGTCTTTATTAGGGTTTTATTATTTTTATTAAATGTATGTGGTTTTAATGAGGGTGTGGTGGTTTATTTAACATTTTCTTTTGTGGAACTACAGGTCATAGCCAGCAGTAGGTGTCAGGGCATGTTGGCACTTGTGGTTCTCCAAGTGCCAACATGCCCTGGCTGCCATGGTGCTTGTAGTTATATAAGTATCAGCATGCCCACACTGTTTATGACACCCTGGCTGGCTGGGACTTGTAGTTCCACAAAACAAAATGGCGTCAGTTTATTTTTCTAAACTTATATCGCTGTTTATTACCCTACACCCACCGCCCAGGGGTGTAGGAAGAGCCCTAGTGCTTTCAGCACTAGTTTGGGTGTGCCTAGAGGGGGGCCTGCTCGATTTTTTCGGCGAACCACACTCCCTGGGGAATCCAGCCTAGCGCTGGGGATGGTTGTCATTATGGCAGGGGGGCCCCTGCCGCGTGTCCCCCTGCTATAGTGCCACCAATCCCAGCTGATTTGGCTAAGTGAAAATCGGGGGGGACCCCACGCAAAATATTTCCCCGATTTTCACGTAACCAACAGTAGGCTGGCAGCACTAGGGTTAACAGTGAATTATTTTTTACTCTTATTTATTTTTATCAGTTTTGACAGCTGCTGGGAACGCCGGCTGTATTCACAGGGGCAGTGTAACAGTGATGTATTTACTAATCTCACAGCTATATAAGGACAACACAGGAAAGTTAGCTAAACACAGGAGTGTTTAACATTGCAGCAAATCGCCAGAGATGACCAGTGATTTTGAAGATCAGGGTAAAAATCGCAGCTTGATACATTTGATAGTTTTTGGACTAAAATCGTGGGTTAACACCCGAGATTTTCCGCAATTTTAAAACGCTGAAAAAATCGGACCTTGATACATTTACCCCTTGCAAGAGACTGTGACATCAGAGGCGGGACTGATGGCACCCCCGTGGGCTAATCTCAGGGCAACACTGCAGCAAATATTCGCCACTAGACATCCGAGGTGACAAGCTAAATAATTTCTTATTAGTGCGATAAGAATTGATAATTAACGTGAATAAATTGTGATCGATCATAAATAGACCCTGCTATATTATTTTAGCACTGCACCTGCCATATCTCTTTACTCTATGTGTATCGATAAACAGCACTGCCTGTCATCCAGAGCAATCCTGGGCACCACCAAAAAAAACAAAAAACTATATTGACTCACAAAGCATATAGAAAAAAGGTATTTTGCTGCACTACTCTGTTAGAAATAACCACATTATAGTACAAAATCCCACCATGTCCCATTGATAAGGGAAAGAAGATGACTTTGCTACATAGAGAAAGTAGTGTTTTAATTGTTAAAATGAGACAAGAAAAGTTATAACGTTTTAAGGAGTACAATACAGTCCATAATATATGACATATTTTGCACTTCTCTACAGAATAAGCCAAACATTTCAGCATACAGTCCTTATTAGTGAAGCAGCACAGACCAATGCTGAGATCTCAGTCCCATGATGACAACTAGGTGGGAAGTATGTAGATTACTCTACATTACAGAATCTGGTTTAAGTTACTGTACTTAATGAAACGCATTGGGAGATGAAGAATGAGAAGGGATGAGGCTGTAAATAAGTCAGCATAACGGTTCAGGAGGCATAGAAAAGGTGCAGTGATTAAACTCCTCATACTGATATTTTACCACCAAAGCAATTTATAGAACATTCAAGATGTGTCCTCTTGGCAAGGTACAGTCTTCTGCCTCTACACAAAGGTCAAGAATGAGTGTCATAATGATGAACAATGAGGTGCCAATAATAATAAATAAGAGGTTAAAGATTGTTTTTCTTTTCTGTCCTCTCAAATCCTCATCAGTCAACCACAAAAATATAGACAAGCTGCCTCCAAAATCAGGACATATAGTCCATCTCTCAGAGGGTTATCAGTCATGCTAGCTGTTAATCCTATTGTACCTGACACACAAGATAACAGAGGTAATGGAATGTTTAGAAGTGGCAGATCCAGCTAATGCCAAGATGATTCATTTGGAATAACAGTTTTAAAAACTTAAGCTTGTTTCTTGATAAAGGAAACTCTGGTGAGATCAGTGAGTGGCCAGAGCTTGTGTACACAAACCTGAGCTCTTCTCTAGGAAAGAAAATATCTAGAGGATAACTGTTCAGTACTCTATGGTGTTTAATAGAGAGCGCCATTAAATACAAAAGATATTATATTGTAGTATATGTTACATATACTATACGAATTTTGTGGAATTATCCTGGACTCCTGGCAGTGTAGGCCACCATCCCGGATCCAACCTACTTACCTAGTGGGCATGCCAGAAGCTTAATGATGCTATTTGCTGTGAATCGCAGTCCCACCACCAATGCATTATGATGCAAATTGTGTCATCATGCCCCTTGAACTTTCATGTTAGACCTCCCCTCTTGAATCTCCCAGAGGGCTGGTCCCAAAAGTAGACATCTATGCTGTTACACTTTTTTAAATTAAATGTTGTAATTATGTGTCTGTCTACTTGTTACATGATTCCCTTTTTATACCTGAAACAGCACCCGAGGCATCTTTGCTGTGTCGCCTCTCTACCCCACAATCTCACCTCTATCTCCCATCTGAATAAAAGGAATACATTTATTCTTCCAGCAACTAAATGAGCATGGATTTGGCATCTTTTCCCCTAAGCGACCCTTCTCACTACTCCAATAATATAACAGAAAATACTTAATTTGCAAATCCATTGGTCTGGCCGGCCAAGCTTAACAGACCTTGCCGTTGGATTGTAGCTGTATTCCTGTTGTCTGCAGAGATTAGATCCCTGCACTGATTTGCTTATCTTCCTGTCTGTCAGCCTAAGACAGGGTGCTCAGGCTGACCGACTGGGTGCAAAGCTAGTCAGGGCAGATGGATGATCGACTCCTCACCACCTGGCTGTCTCCCCTCCTGTTTTCCACTACCCTCCATTCCCACCTGTTTCTCACTTTTCTTTTCCTTGCCTCTATTCCACCTCACTTGCCTCCGTATGGGCTAACTCCCCCCCTCCACTCTTCAATACATGTGTCTGTGCATAGCAATTGCCTACAGATCAGGTAACTGTGGAGGGTGGGATTAATTACGTGTGTGTAATGTGTTAATGTAAAGTACGCTCATGATGGTATTAATATATTGTGCCCTTGTGATGGTATTAATATAATGTGTACGCATGTGTGTGGGGTAAAGATAATAATGTAATGTGTGAAGGGAGATGGTAATAATATAATGTGTGAGGAGGGGATGAAATTAATATTATGTTTGTGTAATGTGTGTATGCTTGATGAAATGTGTAATGTGTGTGGGGGATGGCATTAACATAATCCAGGCTGCAGCTATGGCAGTGTGAGTGGGAGCAGCACCCAATCTATGCAGCTCCCAACTAGACACTAAGCTCCGTGGCACGCACTGCAGGGCACAATTGCACACATGACATCAGGATGCTGTACAGAGGAGCCAGCAGGGAAACAAGAAGAGCAGGAAGAAGACAGAGCGAGAAGACGATAGAGCACAAGAAGCAGGAATAAGACAGATAGGAAGAGAAGCTGAGGAGCCCTAAGGTAAGAGGAGAGGGGGCAGGAAAGAACAGAAGGAGGGAGGCAAGGAGAGAACAGGCAGGGAGAGAGGGCTAGAGAGAACACGGGGGACTGTATAGAACGGTGAGGGAGAGGGGGATATAAAGAGCAAGGGGGAGAGGGGGTTGAAGAAAACAGGTGGGGAGATGGGTCTGGAAAGAACAGAGAGGAGGGGTGCTATAGGGGGAAAGGGCGCTGGGGTTTGGAGAGAAGGGGTTGCGTATGAAATAATGGTTGCCATTATTCTGACAATACTTACCCCGACATGGTGACCCCGAATGGCTCCTTCCCGAGCTGGCTCCAGAACGACTGCTGTGACCAGCGACTGCAAGGAGTCGCAACCTATGAAGAATCCGAATAGTCTTGATGACGTCACTGCCGAGCGAGACGCTCTTTTCCTTGCTGTTAAGGTGGAAATGTAAGTACAGTCCCTACCAATATAGAGACAAGGGTGGCATTAAAGGTTAAAAAGTGACAGATTGGAGTAAAAATATATTTTTCACATGGTAACTAGCTGCATAGAAATGTTATAGTCATTAATGGGCCTATTTATTAAACAGAATAAAGTCATATCTCCATTAAGGCATAATTGTCCACACTCCCAGAGTGTCCGGAAGACTCCCGAATTCCAGCTAGATCTCCAGGAGTCCTAGGAAAACAAACAATTCTCCGGCATCCCGAACACTTTATAGTGAACTGTACTTTTAGTTAGGTCATGCTTATGTCGAGGGGAAAAATGGAAGGTTGATACTAGGTACGACCTAAGGAAAAGTTCAGAAAAAACAAAACATATTATATTGATGGTACCTGCAGAACAAATCTGATCCTTATTTTAGAATTTTCAGTGCTATCTTTCCAGTTCTAATCATATATTCCCCAAGGAATGAGTGGAAACATCATCGTCATGATCATTTATTTATATAGCGCCAACATATTCCATAGGGCCTTACAATAGGGAACAAACACAGTAGCTAATAAACAAACTAGGTAAAACAGACAAAGAGGTGAGAAGGCCCTGCTCGCAAGCTTACAATCTATGGGACAATGGGAGTTTGATACATGAGGTTAAGTCTACATTTTGCATTTCGGCCCAGCCAGACTGCAAAGGTGAAAGGAAGCGTGTGAGGCGAGTGTAGGCAAGTCTCTCTAGGAGCGTGGAGGGGCATGGGAGCTGAGAGATGGGACGGTAATTTGAGAGACAGTTTGGGTCGGAATCTTGTTTTTTTTAGAATAGGAGTAATCACTGCGTGCTTGTATAGTGATGGAAAGATGCCAGGAGAGAGAGAAAGATTACAGATCTTAGTTAGAGGTGAAATGAGCACAGGAGACACCCACATATCACAGAAAGTAGAGGTGAAGCACATTGTGATAGTGTGGTCTACAGATCTTTTGTAATGGTGAAAGGTTCTGTAATCCTAACACTGTTACTGATCTTTCCTTCCCACACAGAGTGCCTTATTCTGCCTGTAGGGAGACACGATTACTGCTTTGTGTGGCACTTCTAGAATACATGCCACACTGCAATCATTATACAGGGAATACTTCATAGCCAAGCCTGAAAAAGGCTGCCAGCATGTCTGTTTACTTCCATCTGTCTCTGCTGGGTTCTCTCCCGGTAGAGAATGTGAAAATAATGAGCATGCGGACATGCTGTTATATCATGCACAGTACTGTCTTGTGCTCGCTGGGTGACGGATGTATTCCTCTATCATACTGGCTTCGGTTTCTAGTGAAATTGTAAGTAGAGATGGGAGCTGCAGCCTCAGGATATATTTTGTTTTGATTGCTTTATTTTGTATAAGTCTAAAAAAAAAAAAAACCTAATTTTTTTTCTCGTTTTATTAAAGCTGTATTGTTGATAATTTCTTACATGTGCAGTAAGGCTAATAAATAATTTATGTGGTCAGTAGAATTCAACAGATTTCTTTTCGGGAAATCCACAGTATATTCTTGCTCCAGATCAATAAAGAACATACTTGCCAACATTTGTTTTTCTTCTTCCGGGAGATGCCGGCTGGGACGTGGGCGTGCAGGGGGCGGGGCGCCGAAATCGCGTCACTTTGACCCCGCCCCCGTGACGTAATGACATAAATAGCTGCATTTTACAGCGGGGGCGGGGCTAAACGCCGCGATTCCGGGTGAACCGAATTCTGCTCACTTCACTAGGAAGTGGGCAGATCAGGGAGATTGCCACACTCTCCCGGGAGTCCGGGAGACTCTCGCAAAATGCGGGAGTCTCCCGGACGTTCCGGGAGAGTTGGCAAGTATGATATAGAAGGACAGCCCAGCCGGTTTAACAGTAAAGGCTAGGAAATGAATTATTGGGCAAACCTATTAGTATTTCAAATGGTCAAAGAGAAATACTTGAAGTTAGCATTATCAGGTTTTGCAAATCAGATACATAGACAACCTTTAATCTCATCCAATTAAATTAAGAGTAAATTTTAGTTTCACTGTACAGTTGCAAAAACATGAAGTACACCCATGGAAATGACTCACAATGTAGATGATATTTTTAAAGGTTTAAGAGTTACTGTTTGATCCATGCATGAGACCCAATTAAGAGATCATTTAGAAGGTATAATGGATTAGGGCTAGGGATGTGCACCGGCGACTTTTGAGGTCTCGTGTTTTGTGTTTTGGATCCGGATTTTCGTTATTTTTGGGGTTCGGATTTGTCTCGCAAAACACTTGACGAAAGGTCTCGGTTCGGATTTAAGGTTTTGGATTCGGATTTTTTTTGAAAAAAACATAAAAAGTTTAAAAATCAAGTTTTTGGGCTTATTTTCACTCCTAGGCTATTATTAACCTCAATAACATTCAATAACAAGCATTTCCACTAATTTACAGTGTATTCTGAACACCTCACAATATAGTTATTAGTCCAAAACGTTGCAACAAGGTATCTTTCTGGACTGCGTAGAGGAGTGGGTCACCACAATATATATTAAAAACCTGGAACTTTTATGATTCGCACCAATAAATGTACCTGGACTGCGTAGAGGAGTGGGTCACCACAATAT
Source organism: Mixophyes fleayi (assembly GCF_038048845.1). Classification (NCBI taxonomy): domain Eukaryota; kingdom Metazoa; phylum Chordata; class Amphibia; order Anura; family Limnodynastidae; genus Mixophyes; species Mixophyes fleayi. The sequence continues at coordinate 327,021,915 of NC_134403.1, read as the reverse complement.
ATATTAAAAACCCTGAACTTTTATGAATCGCACCAATAAATGTACCTGGACTGCGTAGAGGAGTGGGTCACCACAATATATTAAAAACCCTGAACTTTTATGAATCGCACCAATAAATGTACCTGGACTGCGTAGAGGAGTGGGTCACCACAATATCTTAAAAACCCTGAACTTTTATGAATCGCACCAATAAATGTACCTGGACTGCGTAGAGGAGTGGGTCACCACAATATCTTAAAAACCCTGAACTTTTATGAATCGCACCAATAAATGTACCTGGACTGCGTAGAGGAGTGGGTCACCACAATATATTAAAAACCCTGAACTTTTATGAATCGCACCAATAAATGTAACTGGACTGCGTAGAGGAGTGGGTCACCACAATATATATTAAAAACCCTGAACTTTTATGATTCGCACCAATAAATGTACCTGGACTGCGTAGAGGAGTGGGTCACCACAATATATATTAAAAACCCTGAACTTTTATGATTCGCACCAATAAATGTACCTGGACTGCGTAGAGGAGTGGGTCACCACAATACATTAAAAACCCTGAACTTTTATGAATCGCACCAATAAATGTACCTGGACTGCGTAGAGGAGTGGGTCACCACAATATATATTAAAAACCCTGAACTTTTATGATTCGCACCAATAAATGTACCTGGACTGCGTAGAGGAGTGGGTCACCACAATATCTTAAAAACCCTGAACTTTTATGAATCGCACCAATAAATGTACCTGGACTGCGTAGAGGAGTGGGTCACCACAATATCTTAAAAACCCTGAACTTTTATGAATCGCACCAATAAATGTACCTGGACTGCGTAGAGGAGTGGGTCACCACAATATATTAAAAACCCTGAACTTTTATGAATCGCACCAATAAATGTAACTGGACTGCGTAGAGTAGTGGGTCACCACAATATATATTAAAAACCCTGAACTTTTATGATTCGCACCAATAAATGTACCTGGACTGCGTAGAGGAGTGGGTCACCACAATATCTTAAAAACCCTGAACTTTTATGAATCGCACCAATAAATGTACCTGGACTGCGTAGAGGAGTGGGTCACCACAATATATTAAAAACCCTGAACTTTTATGAATCGCACCAATAAATGTACCTGGACTGCGTAGAGGAGTGGGTCACCACAATATATTAAAAACCCTGTACTTTTATGAATCGCACCAATAAATGTAACTGGACTGCGTAGAGGAGTGGGTCACCACAATATATATTAAAAACCCTGAACTTTTATGATTCGCACCAATAAATGTACCTGGACTGCGTAGAGGAGTGGGTCACCACAATATCTTAAAAACCCTGAACTTTTATGAATCGCACCAATAAATGTACCTGGACTGCGTAGAGGAGTGGGTCACCACAATATCTTAAAAACCCTGAACTTTTATGAATCGCACCAATAAATGTACCTGGACTGCGTAGAGGAGTGGGTCACCACAATATATTAAAAACCCTGAACTTTTATGAATCGCACCAATAAATGTAACTGGACTGCGTAGAGGAGTGGGTCACCACAATATATATTAAAAACCCTGAACTTTTATGATTCGCACCAATAAATGTACCTGGACTGCGTAGAGGAGTGGGTCACCACAATATCTTAAAAACCCTGAACTTTTATGAATCGCACCAATAAATGTACCTGGACTGCGTAGAGGAGTGGGTCACCACAATATCTTAAAAACCCTGAACTTTTATGAATCGCACCAATAAATGTACCTGGACTGCGTAGAGGAGTGGGCACTGGGCACCACAATAAAATATATAAAAAACCTTCAACAGGTCTGCATTACACTACACATACGGCTGCTCCTCCATCCTCTCCATCATATACATGTTGGAGTTTTAGCGTGTGACAACCTCTTGTTTTTGATAATGTCAGTGCATTTTGAATATTTTTCAATTTGCCCCACACCACTGAATGTACTTTATCTATGATACGCATCTATCTATCTTGACTGCGTAGTGTGGTGGCCCCGGTACACAATTTGGTACCGAGGCCACAATATAATTAAAAAACCCTCCACGTGTCAGAATTCCACCAAACAAGTATCTGGACTGCATAGTGGGGTGGCCCCGGTACCCAATTTGATACCGGGGCCACAATACCTCCTCCAAACATGGTACAGACAATTCGTCATTGAGATCCCAGACAGACAGGGTCGAAGTGTTATTGTTTGACTTTGTAAACCCAAAAAACTGTCCCTGTTGCACATAGTCGTGCAATGAAGACTGACTTTTTCATTTAAAGGCACGATCTTTCAAGTGTAGTGTTTGTAAGTCTAAGTCATATTATACTTTTGGTAAAATTGGTTTATTTTGTTCCTCTTTATGGTAATTAGTAATAGAATTAAAGTATGAAATAGAATTAAAGTATGAAATAGAATTAAAGTATGAAATAGAATTAAAGTATGAAATAGAGAGGTATATAGAGTTGTAGTGTGGTATACTATAGATAGAGTGGTCCACACAATATAATAATAATAAAACCCTCAACTGGTCTGAATTCCACCAAACAAGTATCTGGACTGCGTAGTGTGGTGGCCCCGGTACACAATTTGGTACCGGGGCCACAATACCTCCTCCAAACATGGTACAGACAATTCGTCATTGAGATCCCAGACAGACAGGGTCGAAGTGTTATTGTTTGACTTTGTAAACCCAAAAAACTGTCCCTGTTGCACATAGTCGTGCAATGAAGACTGACTTTTTCATTTAAAGGCACGATCTTTCAAGTGTAGTGTTTGTAAGTCTAAGTCATATTATACTTTTGGTAAAATTGGTTTATTTTGTTCCTCTTTATGGTAATTAGTAATAGAATTAAAGTATGAAATAGAATTAAAGTATGAAATAGAATTAAAGTATGAAATAGAATTAAAGTATGAAATAGAATTAAAGTATGAAATAGAGAGGTATATAGAGTTGTAGTGTGGTATACTATAGATAGAGTGGTCCACACAATATAATAATAATAAAACCCTCAACTGGTCTGAATTCCACCAAACAAGTATCTGGACTGCGTAGTGTGGTGGCCCCGGTACACAATTTGGTACCGGGGCCACAATACCTCCTCCAAACATGGTACAGACAATTCGTCATTGAGATCCCAGACAGACAGGGTCGAAGTGTTATTGTTTGACTTTGTAAACCCAAAAAACTGTCCCTGTTGCACATAGTCGTGCAATGAAGACTGACTTTTTCATTTAAAGGCACGATCTTTCAAGTGTAGTGTTTGTAAGTCTAAGTCATATTATACTTTTGGTAAAATTGGTTTATTTTGTTCCTCTTTATGGTAATTAGTAATAGAATTAAAGTATGAAATAGAATTAAAGTATGAAATAGAATTAAAGTATGAAATAGAATTAAAGTATGAAATAGAATTAAAGTATGAAATAGAGAGGTATATAGAGTTGTAGTGTGGTATACTATAGATAGAGTGGTCCACACAATATAATAATAATAAAACCCTCAACTGGTCTGAATTCCACCAAACAAGTATCTGGACTGCGTAGTGGGGTGGCCCCGGTACCCAATTTGATACCGGGGCCACAATACCTCCTCCAAACATGGTACAGACAATTCGTCATTGAGATCCCAGACAGACAGGGTCGAAGTGTTATTGTTTGACTTTGTAAACCCAAAAAACTGTCCCTGTTGCACATAGTCGTGCAATGGACAGTTACTTTTTTATTGAAAGACTCAAGCTTTCAAGTGTAGTGTTTATAAAATATAAACAACAATACAGTAGTTTTAGAGCACGTCAATACCTCTTGTTTTAAATTATGACACGGCATTTTACTTTTGGTTTAATTTCTTGTATTTTTTTAAATTTGGTTTTACTTTTTGAACATGGCAAACGACTGTTGATTGGTCATATAATGCAAAAAAAAAAGGTCCAAGATGGAATTGTCCTTGGGCCCTCACACCCACCCTTATGTTGTTGAAATAGGACATGCACACTTTAACAAACCAATCATTTCAGCGACAGGGCCTACCAAACAACTTTGGCTGAAATGATTGGTTTGTTTGGGCCCCCACACCAAAAAAAGCTATTCATCTCTCCCTGTACAGACTAAACAGGCTCTACTGAGGCAAGATGTCGTCCTCATCCTCAACCTCTGATTCCTCTCCCCCTACAGTGTGTACTTCCTCCTCATCACACATTATCAATTCGTCCCCGCTGGACTCCACAACCACAGGTCCCTCTGTACTGTCTGGAGGGCAGTGCTGTACTTCATTGAGGAATTGATTATTCATTTTTATAAACATCATTTTTTCAACGTTCTGAGGAAGCAACCTCCTTCGCCGCTCACTGACCAGGTTCCCCGCTGCACTAAAAACTCTTTCCGAGTACACACTGGAGGGGGGACAACTCAGGTAAAATAGAGCCAGTTTGTACAGGGGCTTCCAAACTGCCTTTTTTTCCTGCCAGTAACAATATGGACTGTCTGACATGTCTACTTGGATGGTGTCAGCAAAGTAATCATCCACAATTTTTTCTATTGTGACAGCATCCAATGCAGCGAGAGTAGACATGTCTGCAATGGTTGGCAGGTCCTTCAGTCCGGACCAGATGTTATCAGCATCCCCGCCAGCGCCTCTTTTGGGAAAACTGAGCTTTTTCCTCGCAGCCATAGATGTGGAAGAAAATGAGGGTGGAGCTGTTGGCATGTCACGGTCCTCTTCAGAGGACAATCTCCTGACCAGCAGGTCTTTGCACCGCTGTAGACTTGTGTCCGCCGGAAACAGAGACACAACATACGCTTTAAACCGAGGATCGAGCACGGTGGCCAGAATGTATTCCTCTGACTTTAAAAGAGTGACCACCCTCGGATCCTGGCAAAGCGTACGAAGGGCTACATCCACAAGAGCTACATGCTTGGTGTAATCGCAATGGCTTACCAGCTCCTCCCTCACTTTCTCCAGCTGCTTCTGCAACAGCCTGATCAGGGGAATGACCTGACTCAAGCTGGCAGTGTCGGAACTGACTTCTCGTGTGGCAAGTTCAAATGGCTGCAGAACCTTGCACAACACGGAAATCAGTCTCCACTGCGCTTGACTCAGGCGCATCCCCACTCCTTTGCCTATGTCGTAGGTGGCTGTGTAGGCCTGAATGGCCTTTTGATGCTCCTCCATCCTTTGCAGCATATAGAGGGTGGAGTTCCAGCGCGTCACAACCTCTTGTTTGAGGTGATGGCAGGGCAGGTTCATGCTTTTTTGATGTGCCTCTAGTCTGCGGTAGGCATTGGCTGAATGCCGAAAGTGTCCAGCAATTTTGCGCGCCACCGCAAGCATCTCCTGCACACCCCTGTCACTCTTCAGGTAATGCTGCACCACCAAATTAATGGTGTGGGCAAAACATGGGGCGTGCTGGAAATTGCCCATATTTAATGCCCGCACAATGTTACTGGCATTGTCTGACACCACAAATCCCCATGAGAGTCTAAGTGGGGTAAGCCACTGGGAGATAATTTCCCTCATTTTCTCTAATATGTTGTCAGCATTGTGCCTCTTATTAAAGCCTGTAATGCACAATGTTGCCTGCCTTTGCACGAGCCGCCATTTTGTAGTTGCTGCTACTGATGCAGTGTCACGGGCACTAGGAGTCTTTACCCAGGGATCACCAGGTGGTAGGCTTACCAGAGCAATGTAGATGGTAATAGGGTACTCTGGTAGCTGGGTGATCACGGAACAGGAAACAGCAGATGATGAGATGCTCAGGAAAGTCTATGACTAGCAGCACTGGTAATATGGAGGTAATAGTAAACGAGGAACTGTAGGACAAGGACACGTGAAGGTAGTCAGTGGTCTGCGATAGCAAGTTGTACCACTGCTATAGTGAGGAGGAATGTCCAACAGAAACGAGGAGGTGATGAGAGTCAGCGGTCTGCGGATAGCAAGTTGTACCGCTGTCTGAGTGAAGGAATGGAATCCAAGTGGAGGTATCCGGGGAGTCAGTGGTCTGCGATAGCAAGTTGTACCACTGCTATGTGAGAGGATACTGGAACAGGTGATACTGGAAACAGGGATCAGTGGTCTGCTACTAGCAAGTTGTACCACTGAATATATATGTGAGGAGGTGCACGGGGAGAGACTGCAACACAGGATATACACAGGCACCTTATATACGATCCACAGTAACATGCACAATATATATATAAATGACTGAACAGGTCTGCAAATATAGGAAGTCTCTTGAAGTAGTCCAGCACAAGTTAACACAGTCAATGATGGCAATAGACTTAGCGGATAGCAGACTCCACAGGAGAACCAACACAGTCCAGCAAGATATGCAATACACCAGCACAGTCAATGAGAAGTATGCATACCGTGGTTCAGAAGCAGGTAGTCAGATAGGAGTGCAGGGATACCTGAGCGGCAGGAGGCCGGCTGGATGAGAAGACCCAGGATACCTGAGGCAGCGGTCAGTAGGTGCAGCGCACAGATAAGTAGACCAACAGGGACACGAATCCACAGGAACCAATAACACGTGGAACTGGACTCACGCAGGACCCAGGAGAGTGGAGATGATCCAGCAGAGGAGTAGTAGCTGAGATATAAATCCAATGCAGACAGGAGGGTAGACCTGCGGGACACGTGAAGGCGTGGAGAGCGGATCAGCAGTAGATGGATGATAGCGCGATCAGCAGCAGCAGGGCTCTGCGGTACACGGAGGTAACCAGTAGCAACCAATAGTTGTCAGTAGCGATGGAACACGGGAGAGCAGAGTAGACCAGGAGCTGTTGATCACGGAGAGTAGCAAATGGCAATGAGAGCAGCAGTCTCGAGGAAACACAGGAGAGCTGAGAAGAGACTGCAGTGCACAGGAGCAGCGGATAGGAATCAGCTAACTTGTCACGATGATGAACACAGGCGAGTTGTAGGCTGGAGGCTGTAGTGCACGGAGGCAGCGGATAGGAATCAGCTCACGGACTTGATGAGGAACAGGTGAGTGGATGTAAAGTAACGGTTGGAGTGCACAGAGGCAGCGGGTAGGAACCAGCAAACAGTCACAGTGAAATATAATAGCGATGATGTGGATAAGAGGACTGAAGTGCACGGAGGCAGCGGATAGGAATCAGCAAACAGTCACAATGATAAGTAATAGCGTTGAAGTGGTTTGGAAGACTGTAGTGCACGGAGGCAGCGGATAGGAATCAGCTAACAGTCACGATGATACAGTTGATGGTAGAAGTGGTATGGGAACCACAGTAGTAGAAGTGGTTTGGAAACCACAGAGGTAGAAGTGGTTTGGAAACCACAGGAATCAGCAGCGCTGAAAACACGAGGAATACAGGAACACCTTCAGAGACTCATAGGGAATGAGACTCCAAGATCAGGCAACGTGGTGTTGACCACAGGTGCTTAATATAGGGAGGTTGCCTGATCTGCCAATTAAGTTAAAGGGACATACACTGAAGTATAGGAAAGGGCTGCGCATGCGCAGACCCTCAGGATGGAGGACGGCCACGGTTCCTAAATGTCCGGGAAGAGGCACTCACGGTCCGGTGAGTGACAGTACCCCCCCTTTTAAAGGTGGGCACAGAACGCCTGGAACCGGGCTTGTCCGGATTTTTGGAGTAGAACTTCTTCAAAAGGGCAGGAGCATTAAGATCTTCAGCTTTGATCCAAGAGCGCTCCTCAGGACCAAAGCCCTTCCAATGAACAAGGAAACGGAGGACTCCTCGCGAAATTTTTGCATCCAATACCTCAGTAATCTCGAAATCCTCCTCCTGATGAACTTGAACTGGCTGCGGAGCTGAGGGAGGAGTTGAGAAACGGTTGATGATAAGAGGTTTGAGTAAAGACACATGGAAGGCATTGGAAATCCGAAGATTCTTAGGAAGAAGAAGTTTCACACATACTGGATTGATTACTTGAATGATCCTATATGGACCAATAAAACGAGGGGCGAATTTCATAGATGGAACCTTCAAACGAATGTTTCTAGTAGATAACCAGACACGATCTCCAATTTTTAGTGGTGGAATAGCCCGCCTCTTCTTATCTGCGAAAGATTTATATTTGATAGATGTCTTCTTTAAACAGGTTTTGACCTGAGACCAGATATTTTTAAAGGTCTGACAAGCAATCTCCACCGCAGGAACTTGGGTGGGCGGGAGGGCAGGAAATTCCGGAAAAGACGGATGGTGACCGTAGACCACAAAAAATGGAGTTTTGGATGATGACTCGTGATACATGTTGTTATGGGCGAATTCAGCCCAAGGGAGTAACTCTACCCAGTTGTCTTGATTGGCTGATGAGAACATCCTTATAAAAGTCTCAAGATCCTGATTGACACGTTCAGTTTGACCGTTAGATTGCGGATGGTAAGAAGATGAGAGTGCTAATCGTATGCCCAAGGTTTTACAAAGGGCTCGCCAGAATCTGGAAACGAATTGTACTCCTCTATCCGACACAATCTCAGACGGACATCCATGGATACGGAAGATCTCTTTAATGAAATGTTCAGCCAGAATGGACGAGGAAGGCAAACCAGCCAGAGGAATGAAATGAGCCATCTTCGAAAATCTGTCCACCACCACCCAAATAGTGTTATGATTCTTACTAGGTGGTAAGTCAGTAACGAAATCCATACTAATATGGGTCCACGGTTTGGACGGAATGGGTAGTGGTCGCAGCAACCCTGCTGGAGTTCTGCGGGAGGATTTAAACTGGGAACATAGCTCACAGGAAGCAATGAACTCTTTGACGTCTCTCCTCATTGAAGGCCACCAGTAACTTCGAGAGAGAATCTCAAAGGTCTTGTGTTCACCGGCGTGTCCAGAAAAACGAGAGGCATGGAACCACGAAAGGATTTTCCTCCTTAGAGTAGGAGGCACGAGGGTCTTCCCAAATGGTAGCGTTTTGGTGGATGAAGCAGCCAGTGAGATACATTTGGGGTCTAGAATGGTATGGTTGGAAACCTCTTCTATATCAGAGGACGTCATAAAAGCTCTAGATAAAGCGTCAGCTTTTTTGTTCTTGGCAGCTGGTTTGAAGGTTATTATTAATTCAAAACGGGAAAAGAAAAGAGACCATCTTGCTTGACGAGGGTTCAAGCATTGGGCGGACTGGAGGTATGACAAGTTTTTATGATCTGTGAAGATCGTCACCGGATGGCGAGCTCCTTCCAATAAGTATCTCCATTCCTCTAATGCAGCTTTGATAGCCAGTAACTCCTTGTCCCCGATAGTATAATTCTTCTCTGCGGGCAGGAGACCCCGAGAATAGAAGGCACAAGGATGAAATTTTTGCTGTTCCGAGCGTTGGGAGAGAATAGCTCCTAAGCCCACATTAGAGGCATCTACTTCCAGGAAGAAGGGGAGTGTCACATCAGGCTGTCGAAGGATTGGAGCCGAAGAGAAGGACTCTTTTAGTATTTGAAAGGCTTGAAGAGCCTCAGGTGACCATTGCTTAGGATTAGCCCCCTTCCTAGTCAGGGCCACAATAGGAGATGCAATGGAAGAAAAGTCTTGAATGAAGCGTCTATAGTAATTGGCAAAACCTAAAAAACGCTGGATGGCACGAAGAGTAGTTGGCTGGGGCCAATGTAGTACAGCATTCACCTTGTCGGGATCCATTTTCAGGCCAACTCCGGAAACTATATACCCCAAGAATGGAATCTGGGGTAATTCGAATGAACATTTTTCTAATTTACAGAACAATGAATTTTTCCGTAGCCTGGAAAGGACTTCTGCCACATGTTGGTGGTGAGCAGGCAGGTCCTGTGAAAAGATCAATATGTCGTCCAGGTAGACGACGACACATACATATAATAAGTCCCGGAAGATCTCATTAATGAAACCTTGAAAAACAGCGGAGGCATTACACAGCCCGAAAGGCATTACCAGATATTCGTAATGCCCGTCTCTGGTGTTAAACGCTGTCTTCCATTCGTCACCGGAACGGATTCTGATTAAATTGTAGGCACCACGAAGATCCAACTTAGTGAAGATACGGGCTCCCTTGATGCGATCGAATAGCTCAGTGATCAGCGGAATGGGGTACCGATTCTTGATAGTAATGGCATTGAGTCCACGAAAATCTATGCAAGGGCGTAAAGATCCATCCTTCTTTTTAACGAAGAAGAACCCAGCTCCAGCGGGAGAGGTGGAAGGTCGAATAAACCCACGCTGGAGGTTCTCCTGTATATACTCAGATGTAGCTTGAGTTTCAGGTAACGAGAGTGGATAGACCCGGCCCCTGGGGGGAGTCTTGCCAGGTAGAAGGTCGATCGGACAATCCCAAGAACGATGAGGAGGAAGACGTTCAGACTGAGCTTTATCAAAAACATCAGTAAATGAAGCATATTGAGGAGGGAGTCCCGGTGAGGTAGATGAAATGGAAGATTGCTGTACTTTGAGAGGAATGACTTGGGAGAGGCAACGATGGTGACATTCAGACCCCCAAGACGTGACTTGAGGGGTGCGCCAGTCAATCTGGGGAGAGTGACACTGAAGCCATGGAAGGCCTAAGACAATTGGACTTGTCGTAACAGGAAGGATTAAAAACGATATTTCTTCATGATGCAGGGCACCAATCTGAAGGGTTACTGGAGACGTACTCTGGGTGATGAGACCGTTGATAAGACGTGATCCATCTATAGCCGTCACAGTAATGGGTGTTTTTAAGGTAATCACTGGTAGGGACCATTGATTTACTAATGATTTGGAAATAAAATTTCCTGCTGCTCCGGAATCAATCAATGCCTGTGACTCAAAGGTTTTGGAAGCACAGGAAATCGTAACGTCAAAGGCACAGACTTTAGATTTCATGGAAGATGGAGAGGACTCCAGGGACCCTAACTTCACCTCTCCAGAACTAGTTAGGGCCTGGCATTTCCCGATCTCTTAGGGCAAGAGCTGAGCATATGAGTGGAATCAGCACAATAGATACAGAGTCTATTCTTTACTCTTCGTTTCCTCTCCTCTGAAGATAATTTGGAACGTCCTATCTCCATGGGAATCACAGAGGGTGAAACTGGACGAAATTGAGGGTTAGAACGAAGAGGTGCTTTAGCAGAAGTTGTTTTCTCAGCCTCTCTTTCACGAAATCTCATATCAACACGATGGCAAAGAGAGATCAGATCTTCAAGTGACGAAGGAAGCTCCTGGGTAGTCAGTGCATCTTTAATTTTATCGGAGAGCCCCTGCCAGAAGGCGGCAACTAGAGCTTCAGTGTTCCACTGAAGTTCAGAGGCTAAGATCCTAAATTGAATGACGTACTGTCCTACTGTATGAGATCCTTGTCGCAGACGGAGGATGCTGGAAGCAGCGGAGGTCACACGACCTGGTTCATCGAACACACTTCGAAATGTAGCAATGAATTTGGCACTATCTTGCAATATTGGGTCGTTTCTTTCCCACAGAGGGGAGGCCCAAGCCAGGGCTTGTCCAGAAAACAAAGAGATAAGATAGGCCACTCTGGAACGATGGGTAGAAAAATTTTGAGGTTGGAGCTCAAAATGGACTGAACATTGGTTAAGGAAACCCCTACAAGTTTTGGGGTCCCCATCGTACTTTGACGGAGTAGGCAGGTGAAGCGTAGAAGCTGTAGACACCTGGGATGGCACTGGGGAAACGGAGGAAAGCACAGGAGCCTCAGTAGTAGCTGTCACTGTCTGTCCAGATGTTCCTTGGGAGGTTAACGATTGATAACACTGAAGTAACAGCTGTTGGCGGGCATCCTGTTGCTCTACACGGCTGACCAGATGCTGCAGCATCTCTTTGGCTGTAGGTTCCGTATCTGGGTCTGTCATGGCCTGATCTTACTGTCACGGGCACTAGGAGTCTTTACCCAGGGATCACCAGGTGGTAGGCTTACCAGAGCAATGTAGATGGTAATAGGGTACTCTGGTAGCTGGGTGATCACGGAACAGGAAACAGCAGATGATGAGATGCTCAGGAAAGTCTATGACTAGCAGCACTGGTAATATGGAGGTAATAGTAAACGAGGAACTGTAGGACAAGGACACGTGAAGGTAGTCAGTGGTCTGCGATAGCAAGTTGTACCACTGCTATAGTGAGGAGGAATGTCCAACAGAAACGAGGAGGTGATGAGAGTCAGCGGTCTGCGGATAGCAAGTTGTACCGCTGTCTGAGTGAAGGAATGGAATCCAAGTGGAGGTATCCGGGGAGTCAGTGGTCTGCGATAGCAAGTTGTACCACTGCTATGTGAGAGGATACTGGAACAGGTGATACTGGAAACAGGGATCAGTGGTCTGCTACTAGCAAGTTGTACCACTGAATATATATGTGAGGAGGTGCACGGGGAGAGACTGCAACACAGGATATACACAGGCACCTTATATACGATCCACAGTAACATGCACAATATATATATAAATGACTGAACAGGTCTGCAAATATAGGAAGTCTCTTGAAGTAGTCCAGCACAAGTTAACACAGTCAATGATGGCAATAGACTTAGCGGATAGCAGACTCCACAGGAGAACCAACACAGTCCAGCAAGATATGCAATACACCAGCACAGTCAATGAGAAGTATGCATACCGTGGTTCAGAAGCAGGTAGTCAGATAGGAGTGCAGGGATACCTGAGCGGCAGGAGGCCGGCTGGATGAGAAGACCCAGGATACCTGAGGCAGCGGTCAGTAGGTGCAGCGCACAGATAAGTAGACCAACAGGGACACGAATCCACAGGAACCAATAACACGTGGAACTGGACTCACGCAGGACCCAGGAGAGTGGAGATGATCCAGCAGAGGAGTAGTAGCTGAGATATAAATCCAATGCAGACAGGAGGGTAGACCTGCGGGACACGTGAAGGCGTGGAGAGCGGATCAGCAGTAGATGGATGATAGCGCGATCAGCAGCAGCAGGGCTCTGCGGTACACGGAGGTAACCAGTAGCAACCAATAGTTGTCAGTAGCGATGGAACACGGGAGAGCAGAGTAGACCAGGAGCTGTTGATCACGGAGAGTAGCAAATGGCAATGAGAGCAGCAGTCTCGAGGAAACACAGGAGAGCTGAGAAGAGACTGCAGTGCACAGGAGCAGCGGATAGGAATCAGCTAACTTGTCACGATGATGAACACAGGCGAGTTGTAGGCTGGAGGCTGTAGTGCACGGAGGCAGCGGATAGGAATCAGCTCACGGACTTGATGAGGAACAGGTGAGTGGATGTAAAGTAACGGTTGGAGTGCACAGAGGCAGCGGGTAGGAACCAGCAAACAGTCACAGTGAAATATAATAGCGATGATGTGGATAAGAGGACTGAAGTGCACGGAGGCAGCGGATAGGAATCAGCAAACAGTCACAATGATAAGTAATAGCGTTGAAGTGGTTTGGAAGACTGTAGTGCACGGAGGCAGCGGATAGGAATCAGCTAACAGTCACGATGATACAGTTGATGGTAGAAGTGGTATGGGAACCACAGTAGTAGAAGTGGTTTGGAAACCACAGAGGTAGAAGTGGTTTGGAAACCACAGGAATCAGCAGCGCTGAAAACACGAGGAATACAGGAACACCTTCAGAGACTCATAGGGAATGAGACTCCAAGATCAGGCAACGTGGTGTTGACCACAGGTGCTTAATATAGGGAGGTTGCCTGATCTGCCAATTAAGTTAAAGGGACATACACTGAAGTATAGGAAAGGGCTGCGCATGCGCAGACCCTCAGGATGGAGGACGGCCACGGTTCCTAAATGTCCGGGAAGAGGCACTCACGGTCCGGTGAGTGACATGCAGCTGTTGCTGTTGCTGCGGAAGGGGATGCATCTACCCAGTGGGCTGTCACAGTCATATAGTCCTTCGTTTGCCCAGAACCACTTGTCCACATGTCCGTGGTTAAGTGGACAGTGGGTACAACCGCATTTTTTAGAGCACTGAGGACACTTGATCGTACTTCTCTGTACATTTTTGGTATCGCCTGCCTAGTGAAGTGGAATCTCGACGGGATTTGGTACCGGGGACACAATACCTCCATCAACCCTCTAAATCCCACTCCACTGATGGCGGACACCGGGCGCACGTCTAACACCAACATTGCAGTTACAGCCGCAGTTATACGCTTTGCAATAGGGTGACTACTATCGTATTTTGTGGTCATGGCAAACGACTGTTGGACGGTCAATTGTTTTGTGAAAGACTTAGCGGTCTTACGACTTCCCCTCTGGGAAGATGACCGACTAACAGCAGCAACAGCAGCAGTGGCAGTAGTATGCGTACCGCTGCAGGATTCCTCGGATGAATCCCGTATTGAGGAGGACTCAGTCTGGCTGCTGACTTGGGCTGCAGGACTGAATCTGATGGAGATTGTGGAGGAAGTTGACGAGGAGGGTGTTGCTGGTGTGTATCCAACTGGACCACGGGATTTAGGTGTCCCTGTACCGATGAGGGTCCTAGCCCCAGTTCCTGAACTAACCACTGAACTATGAAGGTTATTCAGGTGACGTATAAGGGAGGATGTTCCTAGGTGGGCAAGATCCTTACCCCTGCTTATTTGAGCTTTACATAAGCTACATATGGCCATACATTGGTTGTCTGGATTTGGATAAAAATAACTCCAGACCGAAGAGGTGCATTTTTTGGTCTTCTGACCAGGCATGACGATGGGCTTTTTCATCCCATGGACATCAGCTGTTTCCCCCCCTGGTGCCTCATTTACAATAACCACATCACCATCCTCATCATCAAGTTCCTCCACAGCGCCAGCTACATCATCAATAGCCTCCTCCCGAGCCACCTCTTCCCGTACAGTGATGGGAAGGTCAGGCTTGACAACCACCAACACCCTTGGACTCGCCTTGTGGATTTGTGATAATTTCTCTTTAGAAGGCAGAGTTGTTTGCTGTTTTGTTGCTGACAGCATAACTCTCTTCAATTTTTTGTAGGGGGGGGGAGGAGGAGGAGGGCTAAGATCCGTGGGTGAAGCTGAACCACTAGTCATGAACACGGGCCAGGGCCTAAGCCGTTCCTTGCCACTCCGTGTCGTAAATGGCATATTGGCAACTTTACGTTTCTCCTCAGATGATTTTAAGTTTCTCTTTTTGCTACTTTTTCTTAACTTGGGCTTTTTGGATTTTACATGCCCGGTACTACGAGATTGGGCATCGGGCTTGGAAGACGACGTTGATGGCATTTCATCGTCTATGTCATGACTAGTGGCAGCAGCTTCAGCATTAGGAGGAAGTGGGTCTTGATCTTTCCCTACTTTATCCTCCAAATTTTTGGTCTCCATTATATGTAGCACAAGATACTGCAGAATGTGTGAACTTGGTAATATTGCAGTACCAATGGACTTATACTGCTGTATTGGTTTTGCAAATTTGGTTATAATAATTATTATATATTTTTTTTTTTTTAAATTTTTTATTTTTTTTTACTTTTTTTTTATTTTTTAAAAACTTGGGAATAATGGGGAAATAACTATGCCCTTAGAAGCACAGAGCACAGGACACAGCACCACTGGACTGAACAGGACACGGCACAGGACCCAGCAGCACTACGGAACTCAGCAGGACAGAGCACAGGACACAGCACCACTGGACTGATACTGCAGAATGTGTGAACTTTGTAATATTGCAGTACCAATGGACTTATACTGCTGGATTGGTTTTGCAAATTTGGTTATAATAAATTAATAATTATTATATATTTATTTTTTTTTAAATTTTTTATTTTTTTTTACTTTTTTTAAATTTTTTAAAAACTTGGGAATAATGGGGAAATAACTATGCCCTTAGAAGCACAGAGCACAGGACACAGCACCACTGGACTGAACAGGACACGGCACAGGACCCAGCAGCACTACGGAACTCAGCAGGACAGAGCACAGGACACAGCACCACTGGACTGATACTGCAGAATGTGTGAACTTTGTAATATTGCAGTACCAATGGACTTATACTGCTGGATTGGTTTTGCAAATTTGGTTATAATAAATTAATAATTATTATTTATTTATTTTTTTAAAAAATTTTTATTTTTTTTTATTTTTTAAAAACTTGGGAATAATGGGGAAATAACTATGCCCTTAGAAGCACAGAGCACAGGACACAGCACCACTGGACTGAACAGGACACGGCACAGGACCCAGCAGCACTACGGAACTCAGCAGGACAGAGCACAGGACACAGCACCACTGGACTGATACTGCAGAATGTGTGAACTTTGTAATATTGCAGTACCAATGGACTTATACTGCTGGATTGGTTTTGCAAATTTGGTTATAATTATATATTATTTTTTTTTAATTTTTAATTGTAATTTTTTTTTTACTTTTTTTTTATTTTTTAAAAACTTGGGAATAATGGGGAAATAACTATGCCCTTAGAAGCACAGAGCACAGGACACAGCACCACTGGACTGAACAGGACACGGCACAGGACCCAGCAGCACTACGGAACTCAGCAGGACAGAGCACAGGACACAGCACCACTGGACTGATACTGCAGAATGTGTAAACTTTGTAATATTGCAGTACCACTGGACTTTTACTGCTGAATGTGTGAACTTGGTAATATTGCAGTACCAATGGGCTTATACTGCAGGATTGGTTGTGCAAATTTTGTGGTAATTAAAAAAAATTAAATTAGTTTTTGGTATTTTTTTAAATAACTTTTTTTAATTTTTTTAAACACAGGGGAATATTGGGGAAATAACTATGCCCTTAGAAGCACAGAGCACAGGACACAGCACCACTGGACTGAACAGGACACAGCACTGGACCCAGCAGCACCACTGACCTCAGAAGGACAGAGCACAGCACACAGCACCACTGGACTGATACTGCAGAACACAGCACAGCACAGCACAGCACAGCACAGCACAGCACAGAACTAAACAGCACAGCACAGCACAGCACGAGATCTACCAGGACAGAGGACCACCTAACACACCCTCCCTCTACCCTGATCAATGCCCGAGTGAAGATGGCGGCGACTAGCGGGGAATTTATAGGATCCGAGTATCGCGAGATCCGACAACGGGATTATGAGTCAGAGCCTCAGTTTCATATTTGAATTTGGCGCCAATACCCGGATCTGTCTCGGATCCGACTCGGATCGGCAATGTTCGGGTGGGCTCGGATTTCAGATATCCGAGCCCGCTCATCTCTAATTAGGGCCCACATGAAGGACTGTACTTTTAAAAGGTAAATAGTTGGGAGCCAAGGATACCTAATTCTCTAATTCAAATTCTATTACTAGTCTCTCAGACAATCAGAGGTTGTATGAGGTAATACTCATATTGGTGTTATAAATTAATGCGAAAGTTGACTGCTAAAAAATAATGCTGGTTCAGTTTTTAAAAACACTTTTAATAGGATATGAACAAAATCATTCCTGTATTGGGGCTGTGAAAAGTTATTTTCCTTCCGCTGAGTTTAGCCCTATTATTAGGGCCCAATTGAGAATAGTCTTCCTGCCAAAATAATGGGGGAGGGGTCAGAGTGTGTGAAGAAAAAATGTGATAGAGGAGACTATGAAGACACAGAGTTTGCGACAGGAGAGAAAACAGAGCTGAAGCAGAGAGAGGCAGCAGCAAAACAGTGAGGGTCTATTTATTTACCCTTTGTTTTTTTCAGTTGATACTTTTCAATCCTTATCTCCTTGATAAGGATTGAAAAGTAACGGCAATGTAAAACTTCTCAGGGACAGCAGTGCCGATAACCTGCTGTCCCTGAGAAGTAGAGATGGTCACTGACCCCCGTGTTTTGGATTCGGTTTTGGATCTGGATTACCGTCGTGTTTTGGTTTTGCAAAACCGCCATTGCGTGTTTTGGTTTTGTTTGGTTTTGTTTTGCTATTTTGTTGGAAAACCAATGTTTTTGGGCCTAAAATAACCCAATTTAGTGCTCCAACTGTTTGATAGATAAGTAATCTAATTGTAGAGGTAATAAATCATCCAAAAAACAGTTTAATTCCTGGTAGGTAGGCCTTCATTTATTCTACACACAAAACAGATTGTCTTCCTCTTCATCTATGCATATTGGCAATGCAGCCATCGTCTTTGGATGTATATTACACCCTACACTTATAGTTCAATATGTAAAGAAATGGAAAAAGGCAGTTTGCTTTCTGTCTCTATAGGCCCCCCCTCCACTTGTTTAAAAAACCAAAAAATTCAGCCGTTATAGACTGCACAATATTAATTGAAATGGACAAAGCCAGTTTGGTTTCTGGCTCTCTAGGCCCCCCTCCACTTGTCGAAAATACAATAAAATTCAGCCGTTATAGACTGTACAATATTAACTGAAATGGACAAAGCCATTTTCGTTTCTGGCTCTCTAGGCCCCCCTCCACTTGTCGAAAATACAAAAAAATTCAGCCGTTATAGACTGTACAATATTAATTGAAATGGACAAAGCCAGTTTGGTTTCTGTCTCTCTAGGCCACCCTCCACTTGTTGAAAATACAAAAAAATTCAGCCATTATAGACTGTACAATATTATTTGAAACGGACAAAGCCATTTTCGTTTCTGACTCTCTAGGCCCCCCTCCACTTGTCAAAAATACAAAAAAATTCAGCCGTTATAGACTGTACAATATTAATTGAAATGGACAAAGCCAGTTTGGGGTCACTCTGTCTATAACACCCTACCCTTAAGGATAAATTGCCCAAACAGCATCCTTTCAAGACGGTACGTGATATGGAAATGCCACAAGTCCCTTTCCTCTTTGGGGGTAGATTGCACCCTACACTTACATAGAAAGTTTTAAAAAGATATTATCGTCATCATCTTCAGCTTCATCCTCACCCTCATCAGTGTGTACGTCATCATCACAGACTATCAATTCATCGCCGCTTGAATCCGCCATTAGAGAACAGTCAGTGCTTGGATGTCTTGGATGGGGAAGGCCTTCCTCGTGGAAGATGTAGTTAATTTTTATAAACATCATTTTCTCCACATTTTTGGGAAGTAACCTTCTACGGCGATCACTGAATAAGTTCCCTGCTGTGCTGAACACTCGTTCAGAGTACACACTGGAGGGTGAGCAGCTTAAGTATTGCAAAGCAAGTTTGTACATGGGTTTCCAAATGGCCTGCTTTTCTTCCCAGTAAGGAAAGGGACTGTCTGACATTTCCATATCAACTACCTCTTGAAAGTAATCCTCCACCATCCTTTGCATGTTTATACTCATATTGGATGGAGTTATGGGCAAAGTGACAAATTTTTTTGAAAAATCCTTCAAACCAGCCCAGATGTTAAATTGTTCTGGTCTGCCCCCTGCGTCTTCCCTGCTTCTTTTTGGGAAATTAAATTTTTTACGAGCAGCAGCAGCAGCTTGAGAAAGTGAAGGAGGACACGTCCTCAAGCCGAGGCCCAGTTCAGCGGCCAACTTGCTGAGCAATAGCTCCTTGCAAAAGTTCACATCTCGCTCATTTACAAGTAAATACTCAATGTAGATTTTAAACCTTGGATCAAGCACAGTGGCCAAAACGTACTGATCCGAGTTCAAGATCTTAATAACTCGAGGATCATTGTGAAGCGAATTAAGTACTTGATCGACAAGGCCAACATACTTTGCTGAATTGCTTGCTTTCAGCTCCTCCTTCATTTTCTCAAGCTGCTTTTCCAACAGTCTAATTAAAATAATTCCTTGGCTCAAACTAGCAGAGTCTGCACTCACCTCACACGCCACAACTTCAAATGGTTTCAGCACCTTGCACAGCACTGAAAAGATTCCCCACTGTGCAAGAGTGAAATACATCCCCCCTCCTTTCCCAATGTCATGGCTTGTGCAATATGCTTGGATGGCTTTGCGCTGTTCCTCCATCCTCTGAAGCATGTACAGGGTGGAATTCCACCTAGTTACCACCTCTTGCTTACGTTGGTGGCAGGGCAAGTTAAACTGCTCTTGGAGCTGTTGTAATCTCCTACATGCTGTGGCTGAATGCCTGAAATGGCCTGAAATTTTACGGGCCACCGAAAGCATCTCCTGTACCTCACGGTTATTTCGTAGGAAGCTCTGCACCACCAAGTTGATCGTGTGAGCAAAACAGGGAATGTGTTGGAAATCACCCAGCTGTAATGCTCGCACTATATTGTTGGCGCTATCAGAAATGACATACCCTGGGGAGAGTCCAAGTGGTATAAGCCATGCATCAATCACATCTCTCAGTTTGCGTAACAAATTGTCAGCTGTATGCCTGTTAGTGAAGCCGGTGATACAAAGAGTGGCCTGCCTGTGACAAATGTTACGTAGTGGTGTACATGCTGCTGCTATTCCTGCTGGTGAAGGTGAATGACCAACCCAGTGGGCTGTCACAGTCATATAGTCTTTGGTTTGGCCACTTCCACTTGTCCACATATCTGTGGTTAAGTGGACAGTGGGCAGAATGGCATTTTTCAGCGCAATCTCTACATTTTTACACACTTTTTGGTATAGTTGTGGAATTGCTTTACGGGAGAAATGGTGTCGCGATGGAATTCTGTAACGCGGACACAAAACATCAATTAACTGTGAAAAACCAGCTGCGTTTATTGTGGAGATTGGACGCAGATCTAACACTAACATGGCAGCCATGGCGTCTGTGATTCGCTTGGCGACTGGGTAACTGCTTTCATATTTGCTTCCCCTCGCAAATGATTGTTTCACAGTTAATTGCTGAAATGTAGGACTGCTCATTTTCTTAACCTGCCTCTGGGATGACGATTCACCCCCAGCAGCAGCAACAGCAGCAGCAGTGGGACTAACGCTTTCTTCAGAGGAATCAATAATAGTGCAGGAGTCATCCAGCCTTATGTGGGATGCCGGGCTAACTCCGAGCGCTACTGAGGATATTGATGAGGATGGTGTGGTGGGTGTATTTTGTAGCCGTCGGGATGTCGGTGAGCGGAGGGTCTTAGCTGATGATGGAGTGCTTGTAATTTTTTGGGAAGAACTTTCAGCTTTTCCCAACACTTTGCCATGAACTCTCGTTAAATGGCGTAACATAGACGAGGTTCCAAGATGGTTAAGGTCCCTCCCTCGACTGACTGTGGCTTGACATACACTACAAATGGCTATACAATTGTTGTCTGGATTTGGGTAGAAATAATTCCACACATAAGAAGTGGATTTTTTTGTTTTATGCCCAGGCATGACAATGGCCTTTTTCTTGTCACGTGCCAGAACTGCTGCCACTGGTGCAGGACTTACACAAACAACCTCATCCTCATCAACATCCTCATTAGCGCCCTCGTTGCCTACACAAATCTCCCCCTCATCCTCTTCTAATTCCAAAGTGGCATCCTCAATTTGTGTATCACTGGCTACACTCGGGCTATTAAGGCACACATCAGCAGAATGCTCACGATTAGACATCCCACTGTTGGATGGACTCTCCACAGGGATTGTTGTCATTTGTGAATCAGAGCAAACATTATCCTCTAATGCCTTACTGTTATCTTGCAGCTTGGCTTTGACGCGTAACAGTAGTAAAAATAAACCTCTATCCTCCTCTCTTCTCTAGCGATTTTTGTTACAGCAATTGGAATAAGAATATTGTATTCTCTGTCCCTGCTCTAATCAGCCTGTGACTACACCCTGCTCTCTCCCTTTGTCAAATGGCGATGGATTGCTGTGGAGGCAGGTATTTATAATCTTGAAGTATCGCGAGAACCGAGCCACGAGATCCGACGACGTCACGATGACGTTCTGCCTCGATTTGGATTCGGAGCGGGCGGGAGAGTACCGAGCTACTCAGCTCGGTACTCAGGTACCCAAAGTTCGGGTGGGTTCGGTTCTCGGGGAACCGGACCCGCCCATCTCTACTGAGAAGTGACTCACCTGATCATCGCAGTGTTTTCTCAATTTTGAAGGCTGCGGTGATCTTCTTTTTTTTTTTTGTCTTTTTTGTTAGTGCGCCGACTGAAAACTTGGTGCATGCGCACTAACATCCTGGAAGGCAAACGGTGCGATAAGTGACAGGGAGGGATCACATGATCCCTCCACACATGCGCTGTCCTGCTCTTCAGAGCAGAGCTGACATCTGCAAGACTTTTCAGATATGTTAATGTACCCCAGCTTCAGATGGCGTACATTAACATGTAGAAAAAGGGAAACATTTCTCTATGAAGACTTTCATACATAGCGGTTCTGAGCATTTCCCATAGGCTGTTATGGGGAGTGCTCAGAAAAACGATAGGAAATGCAAAGCAGCAGATATCTGAGATATCTGCTGCGATGCTTCAATAATAGATAGTAATTTCATGGTAAACCTCTGAAAACAACAGTTTTCGGGGTTTAACACAGGGGGGATGTTTGATAAATAGGCCCCTGAGAGAGATACTGTGAAGAGAGAAAATACAGAAGCTTGAAGCTGCCATTTGGGACAGAGAAAAAAACAGCAGCTATTGAAGGAGAGTTCAAACAAAGGAGCTTTGGAGTGGAGAAATTGCAGATAAGTATAGCCGGCTATATTACTTATTTGCTGGTGGACTGACATACTACTCTTAGAGGTATATTCAATTAGCTATGTTGTTCTTTAGAACAACGTGACATGCGTATTATTACCGTTACTATGGTAAATGGCTGCGTATTATTACCGTTACTATGGTAAATGGCTGCACATTATTACCGTTACTATGGTAAATGGCTGCACATTATTACCGTTACTATGGTAAATGGCTGCACATTATTACCGTTACTATGGTAAATGGCTGCACATTATTACCGTTACTATGGTAAATGGCTGCACATTATTACCGTTACTATGGTAAATGGCTGCACATTATTACCGTTACTACGGCAATTTCTCTGCTATGAGTCGCAAGCAAAAATCTGCGGAAAAATTACTGTAGTGACGGTAATAATGCGCAGACCGCATAGTTCTTTACTAATTGAATCTACCCCTTACAATATAATAGAAGAGTATAGGCATAGGGTGGAGAGTCCTGAAGATTTGTATTTGTGGTATGCCCTTTTGCTGGACATATTAGATATGTAAGATATTGTTTTGTAAGGACAATAGACATCAGGGAGAGAGTGGTTAGGTTTGAGAGACTAAGTTTAACCTGCTTCAAGTGATATAGATGGTTGCTGAGCTAACAAATTGCTACTGCTGTCAGAAGCTGTAGGACTACAGGAAAATTAAAGCTGCTGAACAGAGATAATTGAGCTCGCTACCCACCATTTTGTGTGAATACAATGCAGCCCATTTGGAGATGACAGGAAATGTTGAGCTATATGCTATGGAAATCTATAGTATTTATTTAAGAGAGTATTTATCCTCTTACCTGCTGAGTGTGAAGAATACACATCATTTATTCAAGTGACTGTGTTTGAAAATTCAAGTGTTCAGAGTGAGAGTGTTCAACTGTGCTATTGTTTCTATGGAAGAGTGATAACTGGATCTCCGGGGATGTAAGAGGTCTCTGTTCAAAGGCACCTGTGTAAAGTGCCCATGCATTACCTGTGTCGAAGTCGTATAATTGGATGAACGAAAAGTACATTGGTTAATATTGTTTTATTGTGCGATTGCATTCAGCATGCCACGCTACACAGGGCATGGCGCTATCACACTGTAAAATACGCACACACTCGCACTACAACATTTGGTTATTTATATATTTCATATTTATTAAAGGTTCCAATCCACATTCATTTATTAGTAAAATGTATTAGATTGTAAATTTCTCTATATATAATACTGTAGTAAAGGTTTTTATGATTCAGGTGTTTTGAAAGATAAAGAGTTTGGTCTCATATTAAAGCTTATTTCACCAGCATTAACTCGGGGTGGACGGAATAGCGATCGCATCTAGCGATTGCAAGATACAAGCAATATGAGATTAATGCTCTTAAATACTTTTATGTGGGTCAGTTTGAACTGGTCATTCAGAGTCAAATCATGGGAACAATAGGGTGGGGGATGTTCCCCTCACCCTCTGTAAGGATCAAATGAACTGACCTATGACTTGCAAGGAGCTGGAATGCCATTAACCCCCAGACCACAGGGGCAAACGCAGGATTTGTAGAGGGGGGTTTCCACACCACGCTGCCAATAGGTGTGACCAGCATGCATGGGGGCGTGGCTATAATTTTAGACAGTGCTTGGTTGCTCTCCAACTCTTCCTATCCCTATAATATACATGGGCAATGCTGAGTGCACTACTGTTGCACGCAGCTCTCCCTTTTCAAGTAGAGCTGTGTGAAGCGGGGGGCAGAGTCCAGCCACCTCAATCATACAGTGCCCCAGGCCTGGAGGGGGGTTTCCAGGCACTAGGAAACCCCCTCTCAGTTTGCCTATGGACCAATGAAGACCTTACTAAGTGTTAGCTGGACAAGTATATACAAGCATGCTGGCTTGTGTTCTCTCTCTCTCTCTTTTGGAAACTGGAAATGTGACCGCATGGGCTGCAGTCATTGAACCTGAATGAAACCTATAAGGAAGATGTAATGTATTTGGTGTTTTTATACTTTCCTGATTTAATGTAAGATCTTTAATAGGTATCATGTATCGGCTCTATTGTACTGTATTGTACTTATTTATTGAACTGCTAAACAAATTGCTTCTGCTAAATAAATTGCTTGTGCTTCGGAACCACACAATACAATCGCTTGGGCAATGCTTATTTGAAAATGATAGAATTACTTTAATACCTGCCTAGTTTACTACTGTGAAGGATCACAGGTCAACAGTACGCACCAACAATAGACCTAAAAGTATTATTGTGTTGAGTAGTATATTGCTTTTATTTTCCTGTACTTTTATAAATTTATAATCCACATAGGTATCCTGCAGCATCTTGTGTAGTACAGCACAGCATGAAAATAATTGCTATAATGTGGTATAAATGTTACTTTTAAAGTCTATTAGATAAAAAACAGACACTTGGTTTTGTACATAACCACACAAGTTTATTAATAAAACAATATCCAAAATCACACGTCATCCAAATACAAATTCACAAAATAAAATAGTCATTTTCGACGCAGCTTGACCATTGGATGCACGGTAGACTGTTTATTTTTGAACCTGACTGTGGAACGCAGTGTAGAAGAAGCAGAGGTCATTGGGGCAGCAGAGAGTGACGGAGGCTGACCTAAGGTGGCTGCAGGCTGGGTAGAAGTGGCTGGAGGGTGTGCCGAAGTGTCTGGGGGTAAGGAGTGGGGGGTGGGGTGGTGGACAGAGGGTGCTGGGAGAAGGCTGAGGGGGTGAGAAAAGCGTGCTGGGGGTTGGGCTGACTAAAGAGAAGTAACAAGACAGTAATTGGTAACAATACTTAAATGGCCTTGTACGTGTCTGAGATAGGCCCTTGTACCAACCAATGGTTTCCAAAATAAACTTCTGAGTTTCTTTTTAGTCCCCAAAATGTTGCACCTTGTTGTGATAATCTCACAAAATGGCAGAGCTGAATGATTGTCTCACCAGCTCTTATATAGGACATGCCGGTGCATTCTCCTTCAAATGCCTGTGTATAATTAGCCAGGGGATGTCACACCCCTAATTGCCAGGATACAGTTGATGACAGAGTAATTGACAGGTGTGGCAGACATCTTACATATGGTGTTGAAGGGATCCGCGAGTGACGTACCTATGCCCATACGTGCACTGAGAACCAATCAGTGTGCAAAATATTGAGGAGTTAATCACTTGCAAAGATGAGGTCTGCGACGTTCACAGAGCTAAGAATACATACCGCAGCTATAGACAGCCTGTACCGGCCCACAGGCCAGTACATCTCAAATGAAGATAAGCTGCGGACATATAAGGCCATCCGCAGGCGCCTGTGGTACCAATTGCACCACAGGCGTACTGTTGTACAATTTCAGCGCTGATGGATGGACCTCAGAAGGAAGCACTCATGGCTCCTAGAGGATTTAAGAGCAGAGATTCTGAGACGTGACTTCTCTATTAATCACAATTATTTATATTTACAAAGCTAGCTATTAGATTTGGCCCAGTACAATGCAATATGACTGATAATCGCCTTCATTTGCCAAAGTACAAAGCCTGCTATGTAATAGAAAAGTTTCAGATTCACTCTGTGATTAATATAAACCACCCGAGTCAAAGTCCATCTGTAAGGGATGTAGAGGTGTGTTTATTTAGCCACTCAGTTGTCTATATGTGGAATTGTTTATGGGCAGCACAGTGGCCTAATGGTTAGCACTCCTGCCTCACAGCACTGGGGTCATCAGTTTGATTCCCGACCATGGCCTTATCTGTGTGGAGTTTGTATGTTCTCCCTGTGTTTGCGTGGGTTTCCTCCGGGTGCTTCGGTTTCCTCCCACACTCCAAAAACATACTGGTAGGTTAATTGGCTGCTATTAAATTGACCCTAGTCTCTCCCTCTCTGCCTGTGTGTGTATTAGGGAATTTAGACTGTAAGCTCCAATGGGGCAGGGACTGATGTGAATGAGTTTTCTGTACAGCGCTACATAATTAGTGGCGCTATATAAATAGATAATGATGATTGTTATTTAACATTATCTGGCCGTCTCTATGTAAGTGTGAAACAGGGATAACTTTTAGAAATCAGCTGATGTGATATATTTATTCCAACAGACCACCTGACCGTGCTCTGACACTTGTATCTGCAATGGCAAAGAACTGGGGCGATGATAGTGCCAAGGGAGGAGCAGAAGGCCAAGGAGGAACAGCAGGCTGAGGAGGCAATTGAATTTGATGAGGGCCAGGAGGAGGAAGCTGTTGAAAAATGTAATATCTTGAGGTAATAGTGTTAGATATTTTGTGGGGTTGGGGGGCAGCATTAAAGTTTTCTCATCAGAAAGCCTTGATTTCAAACATGTAATTTACCCTAGACCTGGGCAAAATTTGCCATTCCACAGGTGTCTGACATGATGGTCCTAAAAAGTGTTTGCTGTCAAGCAACTCTACCCCCAACCCCACCCTGGCCACCACACTATATATATATATATATATCTGCATGTGCCTCCAATAAGTATTAGTTCTTTGGCTACTGCTGTGTTTAGCATGACATGAACCTTTGCAGAGAGTCTCAAGTTATGTAACAGTTCAGACCTCTGCTGAGGTCACCCAACTTGCTAATCTACTTTTCCCCCTTTTTTTTACAGCTTAAGAAGACAGCCATACTGGCAGCCTCCTTCACCTCGATGCCAGCCTTCCCCACCCGCTTCCCAGCCCCCCTCACCCAGTTGTCAATCCTACATCATTTTTAATGATAAAATCTTTTTTAAAAAATGTAGAGCAAATAGAAAAATGTTATTGCAATTGATTTTTTTTAAACTTTATTCTATGTGTGTTCAATTATTAAAAGAAAATAGTTACATACGTGTGTGTGTGTGTGTGTGTGTGTGTGTGTGTGTGTGTGTGTGTTGTTTTTGTTTTTTTAAATAAATGAAAATGTGTATTCATGTAAATTTGTACCATAATGAAGAGACATTTTGAACATAAGCTAATATCTAATATACATTTGTCCCTTTCTACTGGATATTAAGTCCCTGACATTTTTAGACATAAGGAAGATTGTGATGAAGGTAGCAGGGCTAAAATATTATGACATCATCCCCTATTACTGTAATGAACAAGGTAATAATTTGCTTTCCACACACACTATTATGGGTTTAAAGCCATTATGCCATTATCATCATATAAGATATTGCCATAAATTAAAGATGTGTGCTGACCCTCGTGTTTCGGTGTCAAAACCAGTGTCTATTCTAAACCGACTTTGTGTTTCGGCTTTGCTACCGTTTTTGTCGAACAAACACGAAAAGCTTTGGTTTTGAATCTAAATTTAATTAAAAACTGTGAACAATTGGTAAAAAAATGTAATTTTGAGATGTTTTTGCCACTATATTCTTATTTATAGCATTAACATTCATTTCCAGTCATATCCAGTGTATTTTCTAATGAACCCTTCACAACGGTCCCAATTTTCACCAATTTTGGCCAAAGTCTGCAGCGAGCTGTCTTAACGAAGGATTTTGTAACTTTGCCATCATTTCATTTGCCTTCTCTGATTCAATTAAAAAAATAATAAACTGCATAGTGTTGATATCTCCCTTTCATTGCACATAAACCCCCTTTGCATGTTTAGACTCACTATTACTGTAATTGAATAAATAAATAACCACAGGGACACCAATGTAACTTTGGCAAAAGGTTACAGTTTTTATTTAAACAAAAATGGTGGTGGAGAGAGCAATGAGAGTCAGCTAACAACTAGTAGCAAAACCAAACAGTGGAAAGTCAAATTACTATTACACCACTTGTCCCAGGATATAATCCTTTACGATGTTACAGCTTCCTAGTAACTGTCATAAGCTTTTAGAACTAGCAGGAGAGGTCTTCACCTATAGCAGCCGCGTTTCCCATACAGTTGGACACACTCACAGAAACTTAGATGCCCCCAGGACTTAACACAACATAGTAGAAGCTTACGAGCGGGAACCGGTACGCAGTGGCAGTGTGAGCTGTCCCAGTTGTAAAAAATAGAAATCTGTTTGTTTTTTGTGTTCTGCTGCTGATAGTCTGACAGCAAAAGTGTAATGCCTGCGGGGGAACAGAACAGAATGAGCTTAGGGCCCACCTATTTATGGGGCCTAGTGCCCGGATAATGCCTACCTATGCCATAACTGCGCCAGGGGCCTTGTGCCCCCCCCCCTCCACTTGCCCACGGGCCTTGTGCCCAACCTAACTAAAGAGTATTTTATAATTACCTGCTCCGTGCAGTATACTCAGCTTGCCCCAACGTCTTGGGTCTTCCAGACCCTACAGCCGGCGGCGCCTCTTCTCCGGTTCGGCTCAGGGTCTTCAGGGGTATTCTTGGCAGGGCAGAGTAGCTCCTGGCCCTTACAATGGCCCTCTGCCTCCATGGCCTTCCTCTCTTCTCCCAGCACCGTCTTCTTTCTTCAGGTGCCGTCTTTTCGTGGCAGGGTGGCTCTAGTCCTTTCGAGGGCCCACTGCCACTTCCGTTACCGCAGCCGACGTCTACCCTTCTTCTGGACTTCACTCGACGTCCTCTCTGCTTGGCTCCACCCCCTGACTAATCCTAAAATGGTGGCGCCAAGCAGCTTATATAGCTGACATCACGAAACATCGATGCGACGGTGCGTGGTGATGTGACGAGTCCAGATTGGCTCACCACAGGGGGGCCAATAGGGGGAACCGCAAAGGAGGATGGAAGGAGCTCACCGGACACTGGAGTTCCTGGTGAACCCTTCACAAAAGCACACTGTTTTTCTCAAAGAAATAAATATACTAGCTAGTTCAGAATGATATCTATCTAACTCAGTCTGTATATGCTGTCTCACACTATTCTATATATGCAATGCAATGCATTAACAACAACCAGTAGCCACTAGTCTGTGTAAAGTGTATTTAAGAAAAAAGCAATCGATCAGCAAACTTTTGTAGTTCACTATTCTCCACAAAACTGCTTTACAATAATGACAGGATTCTATTGCTTTCCTATGTCCCTGGTTCACCCTGAACACTATTTTATGAGCAGAGCACTGCAGCTAACTTCCTCCCTATTCACTGGCTCTTCTAAAATGGCACTTGAGAAAATGACAGTGGACTATATATATATATATATATATATACAGAAAATGGCAATCCAAAACTCGTGAGAGTTATGCACACAAAAATAAATTCCCGAAAATAAGATTTCTACAAAATTCCACAGCAACTTTGCCCATCTCTACCTTCCACCAATGGGGCTGGATTGAGTTGATTTAGGATTCTTGTAACTTTTTGCTTCCTACTGAAATAACCATTGAACTTTATTCTGATTTAACGCTGGTCCAGAATATATTATAAAATCCTACCATTCCAAAATATTTATTAAAGGAAAAAACATAATTTTTTTATGCAAATTATTTTATATTTCATGTATGTCATGTATACATGGATAGATGAGCTATAGTTGAATTTTAGTTAAAAAGACTCTCAGTGCTGTAATGATGGGAATAACTTGAATAAGGAGAAAAGCCTTATCAGAACAAATTTTTAACGCAAAAGGGATCATGAACCTCCTTCGTTGAGCAATATGCAATTCCCTGTCACACCAAAGAAAGAGGAAGTGAACAAATTATAGATAAAACTTTTCCTTTTGATATGGAAATTCTGATCTAGATACCTGGAAATTGGTCTTTCGGCAACAGCACAAAAACCAAGAAAAGAGTACGCTGACATGCCTGCGAAAACAGTTTTTCTATGAATACCCTTCTTGTTGTAAAATAATATCAAGGTGTTTAGGGATCAACACAATTTTCAGCCATTGCCCTTATGGTTTTGTAAATGTATTTTTATCATTGTTATTAAAAATGTCTATGGCTCAAACAATTTGGAAGTAGTAAGTAGTACAATGCCTGAAATATGCAGTACATTTTTCTAGATTTAGATAAGACTTTTATTTTCGATATCTTCAACAGCTAAACATTTTTAGCTAAAACCACATCTGTTTGTTGAATTTAGATTCAGACAGCATCCTTTCCAGTCTCATAGCATAGTATTCAATTATGTAAATTAATGAATTCCAAATTAAGGAATTATTTGCAGATATTGATGAGTATTTACAAACAGTGCCAGGAGCAAATGTCTTTCTAAAAACCATTTATAAACTCACACTGCTGTTGCGGCCATTGCACCTGGTTCTATGCTGATCTTTGGTCTGTGTTGGTCAATTTATTTGGCTGTACTAAGCATGCCACTAAAAGGCATATCTGTACTCAGATGACACTTGCACCTCCTTTATGCTTGGAGACAGTAAAAGGGAGGGAAGGGGCAGCCTAACATAGGCCTGTGACCGGATGGGAGTAGGGAGTTAACTCATTACTGATGACATTAGAGGGAGCTGTCAGCAATGCAGAGGGGGGACTCTGATAAAGAAAGGTAACTTGCTTAAAGATTAATGCTTTTGTAATCATGTTCTAGGGTGGTATATAGGTGTTTTTCCATAGAAGTGGATCTATTTTGAGTAGGAATTGGAGATCAATTGAATATAAATTGGTAGGACGCTAAGTCTACATTTATTATATTATATGTTATCATATTATTCCAATTTCCTCCCATACTTCCACCCAGAGGCCAAGTGATTCACAAAATAAATATGTACACTTGGCACACAGAAGTATTACTGTGTATAATTGTAAGAAGCAGAGCTAGGGCGTAAAGATGAACCATGAACATCCCACTTGCTTATTATGGAGCTGAGCTGGTTTACATAAATCCTATGTCAACACTTATAGTAGTTGGACATAGTATAATCAAACAAAAATGAGTTATACAAGGCAAAGTGGTTTATGTACAAAAGCACGTCATTGTCTATTCAATTCTCTCATCTATTGCACTTTATATTATTTGCATTGATTCATTTGCCAACCGTGGAGATTGGCACAGGTTGAATACACTCATTTTGAGGACATGGGAAAGGACTGTTCATTAATCAGCTGCCATTAATAGTGTGTTTACTTTACCTCTTACCTGGAATTTATGTAAGAGGTAAAACTTGTCTACTCCCACAAAAAACAAAACTATCCAGCAAGGTGCCAATGTACCACAAAGCTGTTCTGAATACAGTACTTACACTAATGCCTAGAGAACTGTTACGTTAGAAGACTGAGGAATCTATTTATCAACCCAGTGGTTTTGAACACTTCTTATCGCTGCCTATCGCAGCCATTAAAGATCTTCGGCAGTACAATTTATCAATAAAAGGTCACTAGCGCAGGAGAGCGATGCTCAGATCCCTGGTTATTATACTGGCTGGCAGCAGTATGAGAAGTCTTACCGCACACCAGTCTGCTCTTGTGGTTAATTAATAAAAAATTTAGAAAAACCGAAAAAGTAAAAAAAAATATTTAATTTAAATAAAAAAGGCAAAACATGCGTTTACTTTAATCGTGTGTTCAGAAGACACATAAACGTTGTTCAAGACACCAGCAGCGGGTCCAGAGTGATGATCACCCCTATAGTGCTGCTCCCTGTACTTAGAAACAGGACACATTGCTGTTAAGTAAATAGCCAACAACTTTGTTTTTAATGCAGGAAGTTTGAGTATATTAAGGAAGCCATTGTGCTGCCTCCTGCTTCTTACAAAGAAGTTACATGACTCGTTCCTCTCTCTCTTTTGTTAAGAGGCGTATTTTAAATGCATATAAGTTTAGTGATTCGTTATCAGTTGAACTGCCAATGAACGCACGGAGCACGCTACAGCTCTCTACAACCTCTGCTTAGAATAGGATTATCAGCATCTGTGGCAGCCTGTCTCCCACTATGTGCTGTGAAGTGAAGAATAGCCCAGTATGGATATGTTTCTCTCCTCTACCATCGGTGAAGTAAGTGGTGGAATCTTGGTAGTACTGATAATTAGTCTGTTTTGGATTTGGAGGTGGTGGAGGAAAGGGTACTATTGCGTTTGTTTTGGGGACTTGATGATGTGCCGGTAAGGAGGGTGTACTGTGTTTGGGCATATAATGATGATTTCGGGAGGGTGTACACTGTTTTGATGATTTGATTACTGGGGGGAAAGATATAATTATGAGGAGGGGCCTGTTTTGGATATTTAATTGTGTAGTGGTCATAAGCATGTTCACAGAAGAGATGTTCACTGACACCCGTGTTTTGGTTTTGGTTTTGGATCTGTATAAGAAAAATAGCTAAAATATGCTAAAATCACATAATTTTGCTCTTTTTTTTGTTCCTACATTATTATTAACCTCAATAACACTAATTTCCAGTCATTTGCAGTCAATTTTGACCACCTCATAGGTCACAATATTATTTTCATACATTTAGGACAAAGACTGCAGCGACCTGGCTGGATGCTAAGCGACAGAACAACGACACAAACACACAGCAGTTCATAGCACATCTAGGAAACATTGCCACACAGCAGTTGCAGAAAAGAAAAGTGTGCAAGATGGAATTGTCCTTGAGCCCTAACACCCACCCTTATGTAAGATATTGAAAAGGTACATTTAACAAAGCAAGCACACCAGTGACAAGGAGTGCCACTTTTGTGGCTGAAGTGCTTGGTTTGTTTGGGCCCCCACAAAACAAGCTACCAATAGCTTAGCTGCCTTAAGCCCAACAGTCCTGTCAATGAAATCTACATTATTAACCATGTCTGCTCATGCTGTATATTTAATCTCCTTCTCCTCTGTGGAATCCGCCCTCTCATTCCTGAAGAACTGCCAATCTTATGTAGACACAGGAATGGATATTACAACTGGAGTGGCACTACATCTGCTTCAGATAGACTGTGACATAGAACATGTGGGCAGCATGGAATATGTCATGTTGGAATACGCTGCATTGAACACAGATTTAAACCAATATATAGATGCAGTTGAGGACACTGTACTTAAATTAAAGCATGACCCCCTGGATGAGATCCCAGATTTAAGAGAGCTTGTACACGAGAGATACACTGCGCCTCAGAATAATAATACAGAGGAGGCCCTGAGACTAGATGATAAATATGTACAGTTTAAAGAACAGCTAAGAGACCCGAGAAAACAAATGGGTGTCACCGGCCCCTGCAGACGAAGATTTGGAAGATGAAGACAAGGAGATCGCCGTCACCCTGAGCACTCCTATAACACAGTTGGAGATGGTGAACCCAGTGAAAAACAAAGTATGTGGTCACACGTACGAGAGAGAAGCGATTGAAATGATGATTGAAAACAAACTTCAGCACTTATAACACATGTAGGTAACATTGGCACACAGCGGTAGCTGAAAGGAAAAGTGTTGCAAGATGGAATTGTCCTTGGGACCTTCCCAACCACCATTATAATGGATATTAAAAAGGACATGCACACTTTAACAAACAAAGCACTTCAGCGACAAGGACTGCCACTTTTGTGGCTGAAGTGCTTGGTTTGTTTGGGTCCCCCACAAAAAAAGTTATCAATGGGGTTAAGGCAACTAAGGTAACAGTGCTGTCAATGAACTCTACATTGGCAAGATGTTGTCATCATCTTCACACTCATCAGTGTGTACATCATCCTAACACAATATTAATCCATCCCCGCAGGAAACCACCATTTCAGAAGTCTCTGCAACATAAATGTCAAAAACAAAAATGTAAAATAAAAAGCTTTTGCCTTTTTAAAGAACAAACACATCTTTAATAAAGGTAAAACTTTACTGTAGAAAAACATAAAATTGTCAACATGTCATTCTACCCAAATATTAATAAGCATTCCAGCATCAGCTAGCTTCCTTCTCTCAGCTAGATCCCAGCACCTGCAATCTACACTGTCATCATCCTCACCCTCATCAGTGTGTACATCATAATCACACAATACTAATTCATCCCCAATGGAATCCACCATTGCAGAAATCTCTGTACTTTGATCTAAATGCCAGTATAGGCCTTCCTCGTGGAATTTGAAGTTCATTTTGCGACAGTCAGTCACGACATTGACAGTCACGATTTTTGGGCAATTCTTTTAGACCAGACCAAATGTCAAAATGTTATGCTGAGTCATCTGCATCATCCTTGGGTCTTTTGAAAAAGCTTATTTTTTTCCTAGCAGCAGTAGCCTGCGAAACTGAACTAGGGCACGCTGTTGTGTCAGGTATCACTTTAGCTGTCAACTTGCTCACCAGGAGCTCATTGCATCTCTTGTGATCTGGAACAGTGGGAAATAAAGAGAAGACATAGCTCTTAAACTAGGATCAAGCATTGTTGCCAAAATGTAGTGCTACGATTTCCAGAAGTTGATAACTCTTAAATCCTGGCAAAGAGATTAAAGTACTTCATCTACAAGTCCGACATACTTAGCGTAATTTCTTTGTTTCATCTCCTCCTTCAATTATTCAAAGAGCTGTTCCAAAGTCTAATTAAGGGAATCACTTTGCTAAAGCTAGCAGTGTCTGAACTCACTTCACAGGTGTCTGCTTCGAATCGTTTCCACACCTTGCACAACACAGAAAGTATTCTCCACTGCTCTGGACTAAAATACATTCCCCCTGCTTTCCAAATGTCATGGCTCAAGGAGTAAGCGTGGATGGCTTTTCGCTGTTCCTCCATTCTGTTTGAAAAACAAAGGGATGTCATTGCAACATTGCTTATCCTGCTTGGACTCTCATGAGGATATGTAATTTGTGATAATGCCACCAATATTGTGAGAGCATTACAGCGGGGAGAATTGCATCACATTCTGTGTTTTGCTCACACAATCAACTTGGTGGTACTAAGCTTCTTCAAAAATGACAGTGACATGAAGGAGATGCTATTTGTGTCCCAAAATAATCATTTTCGGCATTTTGCAACAGCATGTAGGAGATTGCAGCTGCTGCAAGAAGAATCAAATTTGAGGTGGAATGTACTTTAGTCCAGCGCAGTGGAGAATACTTTCCATGTTGAGCAAGGTGCTGAAACCACTCTAAGTAGGCCCCTGTGAAGTGAGTCCAGACACTGTTAGCTTGAGTCAAGTGATTCCCCTAATTAGACTTTTGGAAAAGCAGCTAAACAAATTGAAGGAGGACATGAAACTAAGCAATTCCGCTAACTATGTAGGACTTGTAGATCAAGTACTTTATTTGCCTCGCAAGCATTGAAGAGTTATCAACAACTTGAAATCGGATCATTACATTTTGGCAACTGTGCATGATCCTAAGTTTAAGAGTCATGTCTTCTCTTTCTTTCCAGCTGACTCAGATCTCAAGATGCAATGAGCTCCTGGTCAGTAAGCTGACAACCAGGCCCGGCGCTCCCATTAGGCAAGGTTAGGCAATTGCCTAGGGCGCCGGGCTCTGCAGGGCACCTCGAAATTAAAAAAAAATGACTATGGTCATTTAAAATGGAAATCCACGGGGAGGAGAGGAGGGAAGGGGCTATGAATCTTACCTGCATGAAGCTGCTCCTCTCTGCTCTGTCTCCTTCCCTCCGCTCACTGACAGTGACAGGCCGTGATGATGTCATCATCACGGCCCAACAGTGTCTGTGAGTGGAGGGGAGAAGACAGAGCAGAGAGGAGCAGCTTCATGCAGGTAAGTTAAAGAAAGACATGGGGAGCTGAGGGGAGGGAAGCGCAGCACCAATTTTGACAGGGGGGCGCCAATTTTCACACTGTGCCTAGGGTGCCAAGGACCCTAGCACCGGCGCTGCTGACAGCTCAAGTGGTACATGACACGACAACTGATCCTCCCTCAGTTTCTTTGGCGACTGCTGCTAGGAAAAAACTTTCCCAAGACACCCAGTAGTTATGCAGATGAGTCAGCACAACAATTTGACATTTGGTCTGGTATAAAAGAATTGCCCAAAAATCATAACAGCTCTGTCATAACATGAACTACAAATTCCACGGGGAAGGCCATTACCGACAATTACATCGAAGTACAGAGACTTTTGTAATGGTGGATTCCAGTGGGGATGGATTAGTATTGTGTGAGGATGATGTACACACTGATGAGGGTGAGGATGATGACAGTGTAGATTGCAGGTGCTGGGATCTAGGTGAGAGAAGAGAGCTAGCTGATGCTAGTATGCTTGTTAATATTTTGGGTAGAATGGCATGTTGGCAATTTTATGTTTTTTTACAGTAAACTTACACCTTTATTAGAGAAGGGTTTTTTCTTTAAAAAGGTACAAGATTTTTTTTACATTTTTGTTTCCCTGACTTAAACCAATATGCACTTGAACATAGGCTTTAGCACATGACGTAGAGGGATTAGTATCATCATGACTACTACTGGAGAG
Organism: Mixophyes fleayi; assembly: GCF_038048845.1. NCBI lineage: Eukaryota > Metazoa > Chordata > Amphibia > Anura > Limnodynastidae > Mixophyes > Mixophyes fleayi. The sequence goes on along the minus strand of NC_134403.1, from coordinate 326,985,289 downwards.
TGACAAGAACAATTTGACTGAAGACTGGAGAGGGAAAAGAACACTGCTACCTCTGTTTCTGTGTGACCAATGGCACTAAGTCTGGAGAGTGACAAGAACAATGTTACTGAAGACTGGAGAGTGACAAGGACACTGCCACCCCTCCTGTTTCTGTGTGAGCTATGGCACAGTAGAATGTCACTGGAGAATTTTAAGAACACTGACAGCAATATTATTACAATTTCTATTTCAGTATTGAACCATGCAACCTCTCCTGTTTCTGGGTGAGCTATGGCACAGTCGAATGTCACTGGAGACTTTGAAGAACACTGCCAGCCTTATAATTTTTCATTCAGCACTGAAAACGTTCACCTCTCCTGTTTCTGTGTGAGCTATAACTCTGTAGAATGTCACTGGAGACTTTGAAGAACACTGCAACCCCTTTGCTTTTTTGTTCTAGCTATAACGCTGCCCAACTGCACTGGAGACTGCCAGGGAGAGGAAATGAGCAGTAATGTGAGATAACGGCTTGTTAAACAAAACGACAGATGTGTGTGAAGGAAAAGTTATCTGCTTGACATTGTGCCATAAGCTTGTCTATAGTAATAAATTCAGTGATAGATGAATATGCTTTATTTGTGCATTTAAAGACTAGGATAAAAAATTCCATTTGGTATTAAACAATTGAGACATGGGCTGAACTATCGGGATAGAAGTGATAGCACAGGGTCCCGTCAGCTGTCAGGCTTTGTGTGCTGCTCCAGATCCTGTGCTCAGAGAGGAATAACGTGGTGTCCAAGGTCAGCAAGGAGATTAATATAGCTGACCCAGCAAGTTAAATGAGGGGAGGGTCGGTCACTCCTGTCCCTCCCTCACTAAAACCTTTGTGGGCCCCTTCAAAGTTTTGTTCTGGGGCCCACACATATCTAGCTATGCCCTAGAAATGAAATAAAGCTTTCTAATACAACATTCAACCTTATATTAATTCTAGTAACCTAAATCTTCACCACTAATCTATGCATGGAGAAGAACAAGAAGCGGATTGAGTATAATTATCACAGCAGAGCACTGCTATTGCTAACTAATTATTACATGATGTGATTTGATGTGATTTGCTTATTAGTGTTGATCATTGGAGATTGGTTAAACTTTTGGTTTGAGATGGAAACACATGGAGTGAGAACAATGTCAGGGCAACATGCTTTTAATGCTTAGACAGCTGCAAACATGAGAGTCAGATGCAGAACATGCTGTGTGCAGGCACTGAGCATATTAGATACTCTAAGATATACTAAAGTAATTGCCAGTAGCAGTTCGTGAGAAGCAGAGCTATAAGCATATTAACCTGCTGCTGTCTGGTTTCAGCTACCTGCCTCTATCAGTGAAGACATAGCTGAGATATATTTGGCAAAAAAGGAAAAGTATTATTATTTCAATAAAATATATCTTTACATTATAATGTAAAAGTCACGGTGGTCTATTTATTATTGGGACTGGCAATCATCATCAGCTATTTATACAGCGCCACTAATTCTGCAGCTCTGTACAGAGAACTCATTCACATCAGTCACTGCCCCATTGGGGCTTACAGTCTAAATTACCAGACACACAGACACAAAGACTAGGATCGATTTGATAGCAGCTAATTAACCTACTAGTATGTGTTTAGAAATGTGGGAGGAAACGAACACAAACACAGGGGAACATACAAACTCCACATAGATAAGGCCATGGTTGGGAATCAAACTTGTGACCCCAGTGCTGCTCAGTGCAGGCAGAGGTGCTAACCTCTAGGCCACTGGCAATGCCAGTTTCGGCATGCACAGGGGCACCCTAGACTGGAAGGTGAAGTGTGAAGAGTCCTCCTAACGCCGCCAGCAGAAATTTAATAGATACATTCCAGCAAAATCAAGATTCTCTATGTCTGCGCTAATCAGCAATATAACCTCTATGTTATCACCTGTGATTGATAAATAGGGGCCATGGTCATCTGTCACTTTTTTAGTGCTAAGTGTCGAATCTATTGCATATTAGATGGTTCCATAAAGATGGATGGATGCTCATCTTTCATAGTTATCAATGGTGCATAAAGTATTTCTCATAAACTGCCAGGATTTTTGCTTTAGCTGTGAACAGCTGATTTGCTACTGGAGTAAACTGCTGTATATAGAGATAAATGAACAAAGGCTGAAATTTCCTTGCACCTGATTGCAAGGACCAATTTAAAATCAGAGCAGCTTGTTGTGTTGTACATGCATAGCACCAATATCTCCTATACATAAAAAAGCCACTATAGGAATGAGGGCACAGTTTGAAATAACTAGCAATCTAAAGGAAAAGGTAATTAAAACATTAGGGGCCTGAGTCATTAAGGCTCGCATAATGAGCGCACCGTGCGTTTGTTTTAAACTGTACGTAAATCGTCTCTGCATACTCCCGAAGTCAACAAGGAATGGATCACAAGATACATGTGGTGATTACTATGGCTGTAGGCTTACTCTGCTTTACTAGACCAGACACTACAAGATACATACAATATGTGGAATATAAAATCTCAACAAAACGCACAGAAATTTATTATATATATATATATATATATATATATATATTCAATTAATATTCTAGTGATTTATGATTATATATGGAGATTTTTTTAAAAAAATATTTCTTTTGTTGTATTTTGTGAAAAACATTTGTTATGGTGATCTTAACGGCTACTGTACATAACATGCACTTTTACAGTTGCTCTCAAATGCAAACACATGTTCTAGCATGCATTCTCAGCCGTCAGAACAGAGAGATATGGCAGAAAATCAGCGTACTACTTAGTGTTTGACTTGGACGTGGCTGCACAGGGATGCCCTTACTGTACATTGCCTACGTGCATCCGTCCATTCCCAACTCCGTTCCCGCCCCGAAATATTAGGCTGTAGTAAGTGTTGTTTGCGCTCAAAGATGACTTGGATGTGGCTCCGTTCTATTGTGTATCGTCCAGTTCTGAGCATGAGCAGAGGGATTTTGCGACCGACACACACAAAATCTGCAGATACGTTCTTTAATGACTCAGGCCCTACATGTGGGAGTTTTCATGGAATGTCTAAAGATAATTTCTACCTTTAGCATTTCCTAGAAAAATCGTACTTGCCGACTTTTCACTCTTTTTCGCCTCTGGGAGATCCCGTGGGGAAGGTGAAATGTACGGACGGAGGGGGCAGGGGGGCGGAGAATCAAGTCATTATGGCCCAAGTGATTCAATGGCATGACAGAGTCATTTTACCATGGGGGGTGGACCAAACTGATGTGATTCACTGCAAATCGCATCATGGAGGCCCCACCTTGCCCCCTTCACTAGGAAGTGGCAGGATTTGTCCCATAGATTGTAAGCTTGCGGGCAGGGCCTTCTCACCTCTTTGTCTGTTTTACCCAGTTTGTTTAATAGTTTACTATGTTTGTCCCCAATTGTAAAGCGCTACGGAATATGTTGGCGCTATATAAATAAATGATGATGATGATGATGTGGCTGAATGGCCTACTCTCCCGCAAGTGCAGGAGACCTACGTGGAATTCGGGAGCCTCCGTGACATTCCGGGGCTGTGGGTAAGTATTACAAAAATGTAATACTTCACCTCACAACAATGAGATAGGGATATGGGACTGATGTTTTACTTCGTATCTAGCGTAAACAGGCACATGTCCTTATTTAAAGCCCTGGACATCACCACCCTGTTCTTTGTATAGGATGTGAGACGGTGGGGGAAGTTAGGAAAGCATGGAGTTTGGCTCTGTAATGCTCTCTGCCTCTTCACGAAAGGTTAAGTAAACCTTATGAGCACGCATTGCACAACAGCATCATTTCTATTCTCTGTCTCTTGATCCAAGACGGAAAAATGTAAATAAAAAAGGAGAGACAAAGTGTGTTCCAATCAGAGCGTGAGCGCACACATACCCCCCCCCATGAGAGTACAGCTCACGTGGACAGTGTTTTGACAATCTGGAAAACAAAGAAGTAAAGAGAGGAATTTCTGGAGAGTCGGATGAGAACTGAGAAACAGAAGCTGAAATACTATTGCTGAAGGGAGAGCATAGGTACAATTGGCAATTGAAGATACGTAGAAACAGTTTAATTGAGCTTTTACAGAGAAAATAGTAGAAAGGAGAGATTAGATTGAATGAAAATAAAATAAATTAGTGAGTGATATAAGTCAAAAGTCTACAGAAGATGGAATTTCCTATATGGAATGGGAGGATGAAAGAGATGAATAAGATAAGATGACTTAAATATTGTGCAAACATATTGGGGGAAAAACTGGCATTGAATATTAACATTAATGTTAAAAGACTGTTGGATGTATGAGGCAGCCTGAAATCTGCATTAACTAACAATCTTTATCACTGAGGCAAGTGGTGTAAAGACTGTAGTTTCACTACAATTTATTAACAGATTACCTCATGGGGCAGATTCAATGAGCCGCGAGGTGCCGACAGACATCGCCTCAAGGTCCATCTACACACCTTGTCAGCTAATACGGTACTGAAATCTCCACTTATTTTCCCTGGCATCTCTATGGGAGGTGAGGGAGATGAGCAGAGATTTTAGTAAAACCTCCGCCACAAAGTGTCTCCACAGACCGTTCTGGAGGCACATCGCGGCACGGCGCCACTAATTGAATCCCCCCAGTGCAGGATGGCGGCAAATAAAGTCTTCAATAGAGAGGCATTTCTCCACTGCATGTCTTTAGCAGCTAGCTCTGTCACTGGTGAACCCCTTAATCTCTTTAGTGCATATACACAGAAAAAATTGAGTGTATGCTTATTGCAGCCACCTTGTACATTATTCAGGACCATTTCACTATATTGATTAATATTTTGTGTTGTGGGACTTTTGAGGACAGCAGTGGATCACTAGCTCTTGGCCGACTTGTGACTGACCAACGTTAACATAACAGGTAATTCCGACACAGTTTTAATTATATTTAATGGTGGACTGCAGGGCCAAGGGCACAAGGTCCGAGGTGGAGCAGAGGATGCCGCAGATATCTGCGCTTTACCCCACATAGGGTGCCATAGGGCCCCATGCTTCAGGCTCCCTTAAGCGTCACAAACATAATGACGCTGCAACACTGTCAGCAAAGAGGCAAGAGGAGCCCACCGAGAGAAGACAGAAGGCGGGGTGGAGCACTAAGGTAACTGTTGACTGAAATAAAACTTTAAGACAACAAATGTAACTTTTATATTTATTTTGGTGATGGAGACACTAAGGTTTTATAACAACTGAGGAGCAAGTACAAGATGTCAGAAAGTAGCTTCCTTCTTACACACAACAAAATCATTTAATTCAACACCACTATGCTTACATCAATACTGAGGCCACCATACAAATCAATTTATAAAGTGTTGTTCAACACTTCCATAACCTGCTGCTTGACATGTTGAGATATAATGGCTTCTGACTTCGTGCATTGGAGACACCTAAATCTATCTTTTTTCACCAAAAAAACCACTTGGCCATTACAGAGATAGCATAAGCTCAGGTAATGCACTGTATATATCCCCATGTTCTATATACACTAATCAGAAATAGAAAAAACATATTAAGATTATGGTGATGTTAATAAAATACACCGAGCAACAACAAAAAATTGTTTTTTCAATTAACTCTTACAATACCAAAGGAGACATTTGTTTTTCTTTATTGTCTTATTATTATATTTGTATTAATATGAAATGTGTATTGTGCAGTGTGCAGTGTGGAGCAAACGTTAAGGTCTAAGACCAAATTGTGATAGAGAGCAACCATATTTGCTATTGCTTTTTACACTGCACTTATCTGCCCCGGTGGCACCTTTTCCTGGAACATGATGCATTCAGGTGCACGTCTCCCTTTGATGCTGTTAGCATAGGAGAGCCGAGAGCACCAAGCCCTAGGTTGGTGTAAATTATGTGGCTATAAAAGGCATATCCGCATCTGCGTTCAGGTCGGCATCGGCTTGCCGTTCTAGGATTATGACCTTACACTTACATTAGAACGCCCTTTCCCTCCCCCATTTACGCATCTACAAGCAGGTGCAAGTGCAATAGGCACCTGCAGGGTTTTTATAAGGGTAGGCACTTGCAGGATTTTTATAAGGGTAGGCACTTGTGGGTTTTCAGAATTGTAGGCACTTGTACTTGCAGAGTTGTTATAAGGGTAGCCACTTGCAGAGTTGTTATAAGGGTAGGCACTTGCAGAGTTGTTATAAGGGTAGGCACTTGCAGAGTTGTTATAAGGGTAGCCACTTGCAGAGTTGTTATAAGGGTAGCCACTTGCAGAGTTGTTATAAGGGTAGGCACTTGCAGAGTTGTTATAAGGGTAGGCACTTGCTGGGGATTTTGTGGGCATGCGCAAAGTGAATTCAAGCAATTTACGCTACGCAAACAGGAGTACGTTCAAATGTGCATGGGGCCGTGACATTACTAGCCAGTGACAAGAGGAGACTGTGTAACATGCAATAATAGATGTAGAAACTGCATTATTTTATTGCGTGATAAATTAAGGATTGCATCCAGCCTAGAAAGAGGAAAACCTGGAGTATCATCAAGTATTTAGGAAGCGTCAGTATTTTAAATCTATACCATCTACTAGAGTACCAAAGAAGATTGGAGAAGTTAATAAATTTACTAAAGTGCTTATTTTTCTGGCTTTTCGGGTAAATACCTGCCTCGCTGTAGGTGAGAAGAAGAATCATTAAACAAAGGAGGTAGTGGCTGAGGAAGAAAGAAGGTAAAGTCTTCACATGCACAAACAGGTAACTAGGTTCCCATAGTGGACTTAATGGCCTTACAACACCTTACCCAATTTTCCATCTCTTACCCTGGAATATGTGTATCAGACTCCATGATTCTTCAAGTCAAAGATGCGGTTTCCATGCATTTCACATAGAGTCCATAGGAAAAATATACAGAGGTTTGCAAAACTATTCAGCTCCCTAAACAGTCAACAGATTTGTCTGTATTACAAATGATACACAGATTATTCCAGACATTATTCTTATTGTGAACCAGTTGGCTCTTAAAGTCAATGTTTAAACTAATAAATAATTACTTGTCTGTAGATTTATGGTTTAAAAAAAAAAAAAGGTAAATGTTGCCTGCATAAGTATTCAACCCCATGCGATCTGGAAGCTTACAAAGAAGTTTACACAGATTAAAAAAATTGCTCTAACAATTGGCTTTCAATTAGCCTTTAAGTAAAAATCATGAAAAAGGTCAGTGTGTATGGATAAAAGACCCCTTACTTCAAATAACATTGGTCATTCTGTGAATCTGAATGAAAGCTGTGAAAATGAAGACCAAACAACATTCTGATAAAATTAAAGATAAAGTTATAGACATGCAGATAGGAAAAAGGTTGCAAAATACTATCCTAGTGCTTGGATATCCTAATGAGCAAAGGCGGATCAATTGTGGGGAAATGGAAACTGCATCATACCACCCAGGCACTGCCTAGACCAGCCCATCCCTCAAAACTTAGCATCAGAGCAAGAAGGAGACTTGTGAGGGAAGCCAGAGAAGACAACTATCACTTTGAATGATGCATTACCGCATTAACCTGTACTGTTGCAGGTGTAATTGCATGATATCAAAAAAACATATAGAACAGGGCTGGGTACGAAATGTCAACAATGAATTTTTTAACATTCAGAGTGTTAACACCATAATGTTGACAGTCTGAATGTCGATATATTTAAATGGTCGGCATTCAGAATGTCGACATGCTCATTTACAATTAATAGCTAGACCTATTTCTCCCCATCACACCCTGACATTACATGAATAATACTCACCCCAAAACAGGGCCAATTAGTATTCCCATTTAATAAATAAAACTATTTCCCCCAAATATTGATATTTACAATAAATAAATAGCCCTCCTTCTCCCTAAACTCATTCCCACATTAAATAAAAATCCCAAACCACCCTAGCATTAAGTAAATAATGCCATCACACCATCTTAAATTAATAACTTTTACTATGATCCAACTATTAAATTAAATAGTCCTCCCCATGACATAAATTGCCCCCTCACCAGTAAATTAAAATATCCCACCCATTTTTAAATGATTATCACCCATCCTCACCATTACATTAAAACCCAGCCTCCACCACTATTACAATAAGAGCCCTCACTTACCTTCTTCTGTTTTTGATCTTTACATTTCAGAGGCACTCTACTGTCAGCCTCTACGTTTTCCTGTACTATGACATGACTTTTGCACAAAAGAGGTGGGGCGGGGCGCATACTGAGATCGAGGGAGGGAATGAACCTGTAGATTAATGGCTGGTCCGGAGGGAGGTGACCAGCCTGGCAACGAATCCTAGCTGGAGGGGAGGGGGTTTTCCAGACAACTGTAACCCCCTCCTAAGTGTGCGTCTGACTGAATATGTTCCTATGTCTCATTCTTTCACTGATTCTCAAGCACAGCATCACAGGGAGTAAATCATTTATTGAATAGATGACTTTCTGCTGCAATAAGACTAATCTTTCCAATCTAGCTACAGTACATTCAAGTTATCGCTAAGGGAGATGAACTGTAAATTCAATCAGTCTTTAAATATTAATGCAGACAAGACATAGTTCTCTGGGGAAAGAAGCGAGTAGAGCTTTTCAGTCTGAGGCTCTGTGTTAAGGGTTTATTAGTTAATGTGAAAGCAATAGTGGTCAATAGCAGATTATCACACAGTATAAAAGATAAAAGCAATTTATGCCACTATAGCAAATATAGAACTCATTCAAATACAATAGTCTATGGGCTAAATTTACTAAGCTGCGGGTTTGAAAAAGTGGGGATGTTGCCTATAGCAACCAATCAGATTCTAGCTTTCATTTATTTAGTACATTCTACAAAATGACAGCTAGAATCTGATTGGTTGCTATAGGCAACATCCCCACTTTTTCAAACCCGCAGCTTAGTAAATCTAGCCCTATAAGTGTTTAGAATCCCCACTGTACATAAAAAAAATAATTGAAATAACTAAAAACTGCTTCTATGTCTAGTACTACAGAAACGCTTGCACTGGCTACTCTTGGCAGATAGACTGAAATATATTTCTCCATTTATGCTCAATGGGATACCAAAAACTGAAATATATTTCTCCATTTATGCTCCACAGGATACCACGTCTCACCTACTTATGATTGTGGACATCAGCTCTAGACAGTTGTAGCAACATCATACTTTGTTTTTGGGGGAGCCAGCTCGCTGTCTCTTAGGCAGAGCACTGTGACTTAAAAAAAGAAAATAATATATATTTACAATACTGTGCAAAGGTTTTAGGCAGGTGTAGGGAAAAAATGCTGCAAAGTAAGAATTATTTCTAAAATAGAATTGTTAATAGTTTACTTTTATGAAAATGAAAAGGGTAATGGACAGAAGAGAAATCTAAATCAAATCAAATAAATATTTGGTGTGACCACCCTTTTCCTTCAAAACAGCATCAATTCTTCTAGGTACACTTGCACACAGTTTTTGAAGGATCTCAGCAGGGAGGTTGTTCTAAACATCTTGGAGAACTAACCACATATCTTCTGTGGATGTAGGCTTGCTCAAATCCTTCTGTCTCTTCATGTAATCCCAGACAGACTTGATGTTGAGATCAGGGCTCTGTGGGGGCCATATCATCACTTCCAGGACACCTTGTTCTTCTTTACGATGCAGATAGTTCTTAATTACATTGGTTGTATGTTTGGGGTCGTTGTCCTGCTGCAGAATAAATTTGGAACGATTCATTGTCCTGCTGCAGAATAAATTTGAAGCCAATCAGACGCCTCCCTGATAGTATTGCATGATGGATAAATACCTGCCTGTATGTCTCAGCATTGAGGACACCATTAATCCTGACCAACTCCCTAACTCCATTTGCTGAAACTCAGCCTCAAACTTGCAAGGAACCTCCACCATGCTTCACTGTTGCCTGCAGACACTCATTATTGTACCGTGCCCCCCCCCATCCCCCCATATGTTAAAAAGCAGTGCACAGTCACATAGATTAACAAATCAAGCACTTCAGCGAGAGGGGCTGCCACTTTTGTGGCTGAAGTGCTTGATTTGTTTGGACCCCCACAAAAGAGAACATTTTGGTTGTTGGTTGATGCACTGGACAGAATAGATAGCAGTTTAATATTTGTTTATCTTTACAAATTACATGGTGGTGCATGTGAAGTTGAGGACGATGCACAACCTTGTTGGGAACTCTGTTTTGGAATGGCCATTGTAGGACGTATACCGGTACCAGCAGAAGCAGGACTCCTACTAGCAAAAAGTGAACATAGTCTGAGCCTTGTATTGCCCCTGCAGTGGTGTATGGGATGTCTGCTCTTTTCCTTTTTTTGGGCAAATCAACACATTTATCAGAAAATTCCCTCTTATGCCTGCTCTTTACATAAAGAGCTGATGTGTTCTTTGAGAATAAATTTGAAAATAGTGTTTGGATTTTGAGGACACTTTCGTCAACTTTCTTCCCGCATTACATTTTTTACTAATAGAGGTCGTAAAGTAGTATTACTGCCAGTACTGGTACTGGGCTGCTCCTGATTTGTACAGTGATCCATTGTTGCCAAGAGGAGTAATGCTACTTGATCAGATTGGAGGTACTTGTAGATGCCTGCCACCAAACCAGGGGAACGCCCAATGAGATAGGGAAAGGAGGGAATGTTATCTTACAATTCTTATGACACTGCTCCACAGTATACCTCTAACAAACAAGTTTTATATTTTATTTGGAAGTTGTGCTGCAAACACAAGAACACCCTGTTTACTTTTTTGGGGTGTGTAGCTTCTGCTGACCTTCACACACAAACAGCCTTTTTTAAATATAGATTTCAGTCAATGACCCTTCCAAAATATAACAGTATTAAAAAATAGATAAGATTAGAATATAATATATAATATATAGCTTTTTGGGGTGTGCAGCTGCTTCTGAAGCTCACATGCAAACATCCAGGTTTTTTTTTCAGAACTATCTCAGCTGTCACTGCCCCACACAAGATTATTTTCACTAGAAAAGATTGTAATACATAAATCTGTTTGTGTTTTAGATTCTGCTGCTAACAGTCTGACAGCAAAAGCACTGTTTTTCTCAAATAATAGACTAGTTAGTTCAGTGTATTTAAGATTAAAATTAAAAGCAATTGACCAGCAAACTATTCTAGCTGACTATTCTCTAGAGAACTTCTTTACAATAATGTCAGGATTCTAATGCATTCCTATGTCCCTGGTTCACCCTGAACGCTATTTTATAAACCGAGCACTGCAGCTAACCTCCTACCTCCATGCTGTCTATTCTAAAATTGCACTTGAGAGAAAGAGGGCAGACTATATATACAAAAAATGATGTTTCGCCTCGTTTTGACATCAGTTTTAAATCCGACATGAGAAGGAAGAGGAGAGGGATCTAGGACCACCTTCTGATGAATCTTGGGTGAAGGTTAGAGATGGAATAGCTGAATCAGTTCAATCTCCACTCAAATAAAGGAAACAGCATATAAGCTCTATTATAGGCTCTATTATACCCTCGAAAAAGCTATCTAAAATGTTTCCAACCTCTGATTCTAATTAATGACGCAACTGTGGCCTCTACTATTATAGCCTCTGTTCACTCTATTATTACATCACTACCAGAACAACCAATACCCAAAGCCCCATGGATATTTTTGCTCTCTTGTCCCCCAGAACATGTGGGAAACCAAAGAAATTGATATCCCATGTTCTCACAAAAGCTGGACGTAACTGGAACCCTCCTATTTCTGCCTCAAAAATGCCATCTATTACGTAACGTGCAAAAAAGTAAAGTATTACATACTAACTCTATGATAAACAAAATAAATTTGATGCCATATAGGTCTCCTGGTACATTAGAAAAAGCCATCCTTGATGCCACCTACAAAGGGTGCCAATATGCCTGAGTGGCAAATATCCAACCAACCATGCTTGACGCCTCATCCGGGTACTTCTTTTGATCGCATAAGACATACTCTTTCTTGATAAGTAAGCTACCTCATTTTTATTAGATGGTTTATAGCCATGCCAGGCCCTACAATTATATACTTATATTAATTTATTGTTAGAATAGATTTGGAATTATTGCTCAGCTCTGTACAAGGAGTGCATATTATTTGTGAAGAGAAGCGTATACCTCTGAACCAGTAAATTAGGATCTCTCTTCTACTACATTCAGATGACTCATGTAAAGTAGGTTCCTTTTGTGAGTAAATGGGCTGAATAATTACTGTTCTATCACTGACTGCATTAGCATCCATTTGGCGTAATGTGGCTCCTTATTCATTGGAGAGATACATTTCATATGGTCTGGACATTCATGTTATTATCAAAGGCAATTAGTGTTTTTAGACTTTTATCTCAGACTGAGAATTAGGTTGTATTATTTTTTCATGGTCAATTTTTTCCCTTTGAACATCCTGGAGACTATTTAATACATGGGCATTTTTTAAACAGATTTTGGTTTATTTTATTATAACTGTTTTATTTACTATCACATAGGCCTTGAGTCACATTAATATTTTAATATTTCATCTTGTTGTGATATATTGTTTTATGTTACTGTTTGATTGCCCACAGCCCAGAAAGCACTGTGGACTTTGTTTTGATGCAAGTAACATACAGCCGTACTAAGTTTAAACCTTTACCTGTGGATCGTCTGACTGTTAATGCAGCAAATTCTGCTGAACCTACTTGAAAAAAAGGTAAACCCTCACACTATATAATATATATATATATATATATATATATATATATTATAAAACAATGGGCATCCACCCTAAGTGAATAACTACATCCGATGCCCTTGAAAAAGAGTCCTTACTAGTCTCGAAACTTTGCTACCAATGTTGGCATAAACATCCTATTTTTTTTGTATTCCTTCCTATATATATATATATATATATATATACAATACAAAGGGAATAGTTTGTAACAGGCCTGTAAAACAATAGTTAGATACTCAGCTGACAGTCTGCAGACATGGTTACACATTTGTACGACAGTGTATTTAGCTTAAAGATATACAGGTGAAAGACATGTGTCACAATGTAATAGTATAGAGTGTGATTTAACGTACATATTTTGAAGTGGTTTAGAGGCATCTTTTTCTACAGCTAACAGCAGCTGACAGGGTGTGTCTGCAGTAAGACTAATCAAACTAAACACTTGAAGTTCACTCCTCTATAATGACCAGGTGGGACTATTACCTATCCATCAAGCTAGGGCTAAGCAAAGAGTGTAAAGTATTTAAGCCTGAGTTGCTCATTATGCAGTGTGACCGATGCCGAACAAGTTGGCTGGTGACTAGGAAGTTGGTCTCTGTTAACTTAGCATCAGGGTCAGGGTTGGAAGAAAGTATGTGGAATTTTGTGCTGTGAACTACTTTGGCATCCTGACAATTAAAAAGCAAAGTTCAAGCAAGTAGTTGTCGAGTGCGCGTTATAGGAAGAGTGCTTGTGTTACAATATATATAAGAAACAAAAAACAGAAACTCCACAGAAATTTGATCAGGAAGTCAGAGAGACGTAACACGTCGGGACCTACCTGAGTGTTACCTGTGGACTTTGATTCCTTTTCAGTGCTTATGGGACTCTTCTCTTGGCCAGATTTTTCATCCATGTATGGACATCTTCACTGTCAAGGACTTCAGATAAGCCACAGATATTGTTGTTTGAATGTATGGGCATTGTGTGATGCCCAAGAAGGTGTTGTGTGTGTGGGCTTACAGGTAAGTACCTTGAGACTAAAATTACCTTTAGTGTGAAGGGAGGTCTCTCGTTCTTTGGAACTACTATGAAGTTCTCCCCCACAGCAGAGAGGCAGAATAAAAATAAACTGAAGACCAACCTGCAATTTAATGTAATGAATAACAGCAATTTATTAATCAGCTCAACCGAGATAGCAGGAATGTGTTCTGTTTCTATTCCCCAGTGTAAGGATTCTTCTTTTTTCAAACTAATACAGTAATAATTTTCCAATTTACCATAAATCAAACAATAAAACTTAACGTCTATGCCAAAACCACCTATAATCAGTTAAATATTACTATTCAGGGACTCATCCTAGATTAATATAACTTTTTGCTAATGGCATAAATAAATTACTTGTTACTACATTTGAAGATACTTATACATATTAAAACAGTGATTAAGTCTGCTCATCCAATTCCTGGATGACTGGTCTAAGAACACTGCTTCCCAACAAAACAAAAATATATAGGTTTATTATGTACAGGTCCATGTCATTGTTACAATGGTGGCACATTAACTTCAAATGTTGCAGGCCTGGTGCAGTAAGCTGCGTTAATATTGACTCATTGCACTATAAACACAACTCTATGTGTGTTACTTTGTACCTCTTCAGTGACATTTAGGGGATGGACTTCAAATGTTCATCACACAATTAATTATGGTTTTTTTCCGATTTCTTTGGATAGCACATTTACACATTAACATCTTCATTACACTTGCTGGACTCCAACTCCAGCAGACTGTGGTTACTGAGGTGTCAATAAATAACAGTTTCATTTTCAAAGACACTTCTGCAGCTATCATGAATTGTGTTCACTTCTCTACCTATGATCCAACCTAGGTCTACTAATCCAATCTGTAACATCTGAATTCTTTCCAATTTGCTCTAATCTTTCACTTAGTTAACTCTTTGTCATGTTCCTCAGGCCATTCCTGAACAATATTTGCAGTGTGGCAGGGCACATTTTCCTTCTAAAAGAGGCCACTGCCATCAGGGAAACAGAAAAATAGAATTTGGCAGCAGACGAGAACCAATTGGCCCTTCTAGTCTGCCCATATTTAACCTATAGTAACCTCAATCCCTATTTGATCCTTAGTTCTTTGTAAGGATATCATTATGTATATCTCAATCATGTTTAAATTGCTTTACTGTATTAGCCTCTGAAACCTTTGCTATATTTGAAAAGTTTCTATCATGTCCCAACTTTCTCTTCTCTGCTCCAAACTAAACATTATAAGGTCTTTTATTCTTTCCGAAAAAGTTTTGTGCTGTAGACCATGCACCATTTTAGTTGCCCTTCTTTGTACAGTCTCTAATGTATTTATGTCCTTCTGGAGACATGGCCTCCAGAACTGAATACAGTATTCTAAAGGCTGTATCAATGACCTTTACAGTGGCATTATTACTTCTTTCTGCTACTGATTCCTCTCCCTTCGCAACAAAGCACCTGACGCCTTTCTCATTGCTTTGTTACATTGCTTACCTGCCTTTAAGTCACTTGAAATAGTGACTCCTAGATCCTTTCCTCCTCAGTAGTTACCATTATAGATCCGTTAATACAATCTTTAGCCTTTGGGTTTTTGAGACCCAAGTGCATGATTTTGCATTTGTTGGCATTAAACAGTAGTGGTCACTCTCTTGACCATTCCTCTAGTCTACCTAGATCATTAATCAATTGTTATAAGCCTCCTGGTGTTTCTACCCTTTTGCATATCTATGTGTTATCTGTAAAAATACATACTTTCGATTAAGCTGGCTCTCTTAAAGAGACCCACCAGAAGTGGTGGTAGGGGTTTCCCGGATTTGAAAATTTACTACTGGGCGGCTCACCTGAGCCATATTGTAGCCTCCTTTGCACCCCCTGCGAAATTGTCGTGGGTCGACATTGAATCCGCCTATCTTAAATTTCCAGTTCTTTCTTGTATTTGGGGTCTCTCAAAACAAGCTAGATCTCCCCTTACCTGCCGATGCCCCACCTTATTATTTTCAGCTACGATCTGGGAGACCTGCCGACCCCATCTCAAAATCCCGATATCCTCTTTTCCTGTCCTACCTCTTTGGGGTAACCCTGCCTTTCCTCCTGGGCTCTCCTCTGCCTTCTATAGTCCCTGGGTCTCTGCAGGTGTTCGATTTGCAGGGGATCTAATACTTCATGGTGCCTTTATCTCCTGGGATGATCTGCGCTCTAAATTCCCAAGTCTCCATCCTAAATTCTATGAGTATTTCCAGTTACGGCACTTTGTGGGCTCTCTCCTCGGGGGGACTCCTTCCCCCTCTCGTGCTTCCCCCTTTGAAACTTTATGTCTCTCCTCACCTTCGGGTAGGGGCACGATTTCCTATATCTATAGCCTTATTCTTGATGTACTTTTACCTTCGGGCGGTAGGCATGAGAGGGAGTGGGAGAGGGACCTGGGTCCCCCCCCAGAGGAAGATTGCTGGGTAACCATAAGGGAACAGGTTGCCACCAGTTCTATTTCCACTTTAGTTAAGGAGAACGCTTATAAAATATACTATAGATGGTACTACACCCCTGACAAACTTACTAAAATGTTCCCCTCTAGTTCTCCATTATGCTGGCGGGGTTGTGGCCAGATGGGTTCTTTCTTACATATCTGGTGGTCCTGTCCTAAAATATCCTCCTTTTGGGACCGAGTTAGGGCCCTCCTCTCCTCCCTCCTTCCGTGCCCCGTCCGGAAAGACCCATGGTCTTTTCTTCTCTGTTACCCTCTGATTGATGATGATAGACAGTCTGCGAAATTGGCATCCCATGTCCTTGCAGCTGCGCATTGCCTAATAGCTAAGTCATGGAAACAAGTTGAACCCCCCACTATGGCGGCTCTGCGATCCTATATTTGGTTCATTGCACGGATGGAACGGATTACATACCACCTTCACGATAAGGACGATAAATTCCACCAGATTTGGGCTCCTTGGCTTTACTTATAACCCCTTAGCTCCTGCACCTACTCCTTCCTGTTAAGTGATGGGCATAGGGGACCTGACTCCTGAAGCGGTTACCCCTGTCCCAAATACCCAGGTAATACTCTCTCCTGAACTTCTTTTATTGGGAAAAAATAAATAAATAAGATAAAGGGAAGAATGTTCTCTTTTTATTTTTATTATTTATCTATTTTCTTTAGGTGACGACCAGTGCCCCCCCCCTCCCTTATCCCCCTCTATACTATTATAAAATGTTATTGATGTTTGAATATCCTGAGTAACAATGGTATACTTACTGTTTCCTCAATGGCATTCTGTTGATGTCTTGCATATCCATTACTTAATTTTCTGTTACATTGTTATTTATTCATGTCTTGCTTTGCTTCCTGTTTTGTTTTGTTTTGTTTTTTTCTCTACTTCCGCAATGCACTAATTTGTTGACTCGTATCTGTATATCATTGCGATTTCTCAAAATAAATAGTTAAAAAAAAAAAAAAAAATACATACTTTCTCTTCAATACCAGTTGCAACGTCACCAATGAAGATATTATGGTCCAAGTATTGATCCCTGATGTACTCCACTGGTAACCTTTCCCTCTTGTGAGCTTTTGAATTTATTTAATAGTCTGTGATGTGGGACAGTGTCTAACGCCTTACTGAAATCCAGAGAAGCTACATCTACATCCCCCCTTGATCTATTACTTTAGTCACCCAGCCAAAAAAGTCTATAACATTTGTTTGACATGATCTTCCCCCTATAAATCCATGCTGTATAGGATCCTGTAAGTTACTGTATTTTAAATATTCTACAACTCTTTCTTTTAAGAGTGTTTCCATCAATTTCCCTACTACTGATGTAAGGCTCACTGGTCGGTAGTTGCTTGTCTCTTGCTTCATTTCCCTTTTGTGCAGTGGGACTACATTTGCTCTTTTCCAATCCTCTGGAATAACTCCTGTAGCTAGTGACTGGTTGAATAATTCTGTTAATGCTATTACCAGCACCCCTTTAATCTCTTTAAGTATCCTTGTATGTATCCCATCTGGCCCCATTGATTTATCCACTTTCAGTTTTGAGAGCTCTGTTAGGATCTTCTCCTTTGTAAATGTACTTGTATTTACTTCATTTTTATGAATATACTTGCAACTTAAGTGTGGCCCCTTCCGATCTCTTTCTGTAGTGAACACTGAGCAAAAATAATTATGTAAATGAAGGGGTGTATTTGGTCTGCAACAATGTTTAGGTAGGAGGTACATGTCAAAGTAACATCCACATGAATGCCAGAACCCAAGTTTTCCCAGCAGAACATTGCCCAGCGCATCACAGCTATCTGTACATAAATAATGGCACATTGGCCATATGCTTACCCCTCATACATGTCTGCCCTTGTCACAAGATACTCTACCTCTCAACCTCTTAGATCTGCCTCTGATTACTATATCTCACTCCTGCCTTCTCCCACCTATAGACCTGCCCACCTCTTCACTATAGCCTATCACACCGCTACTTGATACTACTCCTTCAATCTCCACTCCAAATCCCACTAGCTCCTAACGTCTCTGCATTGCCCTCAGCTCCTAGATTGTAAACTGTCACAAGCGGTGCCCTCTGTACTCTTGTCTCTTGCATGTAACTTTTTTGTCCAGCTTATATGCACCTGTTCTTATTTTCTGCATGATTTATTTTATGAATGATTTGTTATACCAAGTGTCCAGCACTGCAGGGTTTTTGTCATCTTACAGTAAACAATGATGATGATGATGCTATGAATGTGCAGATTGTTATGTAAATACACACTTTCAGTGTCTTTAACTCTTTGAAGGGAAATAAAAAGCAAAACTAAATATCACAACATATAATATAAACTTTGATAATAATTTATTAAAAATGTGATCAGTATAATCATTCATTAAGACACATAGGGCTAGATTTACTAAGCTGCGGGTTTGAAAAAGTGGGAATGTTGCCTATAGCAACCAATCAGATTCTAGCTTTCATTTATTTAGTATCTTCTACAAAATGACAGCTAGAATCTGATTGGTTGCTATAGGCAACATCCCCACTTTTTCAAACCCGCAGCTTAGTAAATCTAGCCCATAGTCCTGTATCACAATATGAAATATATAGGTTTCTATTTTATATCTGAACCTAAATATTCCTTTATCAAGAAGAAGATGTTAAAAGTAAGTAAAAATGACTAATACTTACATTATATACTTTAGGCATCAGAGGAGCCTTGTATTGTAGTGAGATAGAAAGTGAAGCTGAATCCCCCTTCCCTTCACCTTAAAAATACAACTTAGTATGGTACCATCACAGGAGACTGTAGACAACTAACAGACATGGGTGCCCATATAAAGTAATCACAATGCACAGAGTTTCATTCCATTTGATAATATGTAAATACATATATAATGCCTAAAGGGGAGAAAAACTCTTTTACAATTACAAAAATAAATATATAAATTCTAAACAGCACATACATAATGTGCCATATGTAAATCTAAGAAAAACCATAGTGACATCTAGTGGAGAACTGTAGATTTGTTTCTGAGAACATACCTGCAAAAGTGATAACATAATGCTGTGTTGTGCAGTGCATTACATTGTGCAGTGCATTAAATGCAGATCTTGTGCGCACAGACACAAATAAGGGACCAAAAAGTCTTCCGGGTGTGTTGTCCTTAGGGTGCTTTCATTGAGCTGTGAACGCTTGCTGCAGCATTGTCCTGCGTCCTAAGACCACCCCAATCACAGTGATTGCCCTTAAAATACAGAATACTTGCAGCCCCTTATTTGCAAATGTGTGTACTAGACCTTAAAGTGATTTTTTGTTAAATATATCACAGCCCATATGAAATGAAACACCTACGAACATTTTATGTTAGAACACGGCAGGTACTGGTCTCATTGTCTATACTCCTGGACCGTTATGGAAAAAAAAGAAAAAAATATACCTTAATCATGGGCACTCAAGTTAACACAGCAATGAATATTAATGGGAGTGACAACAAATCAAAAATACCTAATATGAAAGAGACTAGAAATATTGAGCACATGCAAATACCAATATAAGTCAATATTAATTGCAATAATTGCAGACCACAGTGAAAGACAATAAAGGATAAATTAAAAATATTGAATTTGCCTTATAAATTACAAATCCAAGTAACATAACTGTGATAATTTAGGTTAGGGTTTAGTGATGATTGGTCCTTAAGCCAAAAACATACATGCCTTTCATATGCAAATAATTAAAATATGAAACATAAAAAACAGCAGCACAATTTTCTTGCTCATTGTCCTAATGAACCGTAAATAGGAAACATTTAGGGATCTCTATAAATGCAGAAATTTTTGTAAAAAAACATTGTTCTTTGAATACTTTGAATTTTAAGATAGAAAGTGTCTTTACTTATAATTACATTAAATTTCCGTTTGAAAAGAAAAAGGAAGATATTTCTTTCTATAACACATTTGTGTGACATTTTGGACAAAATTTGGTCTGTGGATCGATAACTGTTTAGAAAGATGGGCTTCTACTCTGAGTCATATAAGACTGCTGTAGACAAATAAATCGTCTGCAGACAGTTCTCCATTTGTTTTCAGAGACAATTACAAAAGTAAATAGGTATAGAGATTTGTCCTTCTCCAACTCTGGTCATAGTAGATTCTGTGCTAGCCTTACCTGAGGAAAAACTTTTATCATATACATATTTACATGTATAAGCATCTCACATAAGCAGTGCTATATATATATATATATGGGACCACCCTTCCGTGTGGTCCCACAAGTTATAAATAAGTGTTTTCCTGGCTACTATATTATAATCACCTCCATATAATAGTTAGTAGTGCTTTGTGAAGTTATTTCTAAGTGAATACACCATGTCCAAGGGCTGGGAAGGGGGGCAGAGGTATATCTGCACCCCCCAGGTCGGTCCCATAGTGGGCTACTTTGGGCTGGGCCACTGGGCTACCTTCATTTTTCCTTTAAAATGTTCCTAATAGGCTGCTGAGCCGAGTCTTGACCCCAGGGCTAAAAGTTGACAGCCAGCCCCTGACCACATCCATTTGTACCAAGAAATCTATTAGATAAATGGATGGTGGAGTATTGCATATCAGTATACAGTAACATACACACTGCCTTATACTGATCATCACTGTGTTATTAAATGCATAGAGCACCATACTGGTTACCAGTAAGCCTTCTGAAATAAAAACATTACTGTTTCACTACTGCTGTAGGTGGTCAATATGTTCTGCATAATGAAGACTTATCTATTAGCCACAGAATTCTTAATTACACAAAAGCATTATAATAAGGTACTAGGGTTGCCGTGGTGAGCCTGGCCTGCATTTAGCAAGGAACATCTCAATCTGCCTAGTTACTGCCAGCACCTCCAATCAGAAAAAATAAATATTTTCCACCCCAAGCAAATGCAGCAATTTCAATGTACTAATCTATACGATTCCCTTTAAATGGTCCCAAAAACAGGCACACAAAACCACTAAATGTCATCTGTTCTGCAGGTCTGAACTTTTGCAGCTTTGTAAATGACTCTTACCATACCTCCTAACATTTAGAATCGCGATAGTGGGGCAAAATAAGCCCCGTCCCTGTTTTTCCCAAACTCAGCCCACATATGGCAACATACTGTAAAACTCTTTCCTGTTAAGACCCACCCCATCCTGAATCAGGATGTCCCTCTAAAATTAGGACCACTGGGAGGTATCCCACGCTCCAAAAACATACCAGTAGTTTAATTGGCTGGTATCAAAAAAATTGACCCTAGTCTCTCTATCTGTGTGTGTGTGTGTTAGGGAATTTAGACTGTAAGCTCCAATGGGGCAGGGACTGATGTGAATGAGTTCTCTGTACAGAGCTGCGGAATCAGTGGGGTTATATAAATAAATGATTATGATGATGATGATGATAAGGTATTCTGAGGTCCCAAATCCTAGGAATTATGGGGAATCCCAAATCCTAGGAATTATGGGGAATCTTTATTTAAAATGATACAAACAGAGTTGGATATATAACAAATGATTATAGGTTATGGAATAAGGAAATTCATTTGTTTGTACATTTCTGTATTGCTAAAGAGGTGATAAGTATTGTAACTATTAATTTAAATATAAATATGTCAATAAAAATCAGATTTAAACATATGAGCTTGTAGAGTGTTATATTTGTGTTCTACAATGTATTTCAGCGTAACAAAGGCTTTAATGTTAATTTTCCTTTTGTTTTGGAGTGCAAACACAAGGTATTAAGTTGTAGTGGGGATTTTGGGATGAAGTGGGTGGACCAAAGGTAATAAGGGAGGAACAAATAGTCAGTCCGGGGGCTGTCCACCAGTAGCGGATACCGGAACAGAGTGATAATTGTACCATGGGTCCCACACTTTGTGGAAATTCTTCACTGTGTTGTTTTGCAAGTTAGTTATATATTCCATATTATTGACAAACTAAATGTGGTTTATTGCTTCCTGTTGCATAGGAAATTAGTTTTCTCCAGTTACATGCAGTCAGTTGCTCAGCTGCACAACAGATGTGTATTAGAAGTAGAGATGGTCACTGACCCCCGTGTTTTGGTTTTGGATTCGGTTTTGGATCTGGATTACCGTTGTGTTTTGGTTTTGGTTTTGGTTTTGCAAAACCGCCATTGCGTGTTTTGGTTTTGGTTTTGGTTTTGTTTGGTTTTGTTTTGCAATTTGTTATAAAAATTACATTTATTGGTGCTAAAATAACATAATTTAGGTATTATTTTGTAGCTACATTATTATTAACCTCAGTAACACTAATTTCCAGTCATTTTTTATTCAATTTTGAACACCTCCTATGTCACAATATGATTTTCATACACTTGAAAAGAAAAATTGCTGCAGTTCTTGCCAGTGATAACAAAAAGGCCATTGTCATGCCTGGGCATAAGACCAAAAATCCACTCTTAAGTGTGGAATTATTTTTACACGAATCCTGGCAAGAGTTGTCTATCCATTTGTAGCATTTTGAAAGCCACACTCAGTAGAGGTAGGGACCTTAACCATCTGGGATCCTCATCCATGTTTCGTCATTTTTCAGCGAGTTATTGGAAAACTGTTGGGAAAATCAGAAACTTCGGTTAAAAAAAAAATAACAACAAGCATTCCAGCATAATCTACCTCCCTTCTCTCATCTACATCCCAGCACCTGCAGTCTTCCCCCCCAACAATTGGCAGTTAAACAATCCTCTGCAAGAGGAAGCAAGAATGAAACCTGTCACCCAGTCGCAAAGCGGATCACAGACGCCCTGGGTACTATGCTAGTGTTAGATCTGCGTCCAATGTTCACTATTAATACAGTTGGTTTAAGACATTTAATTGAGGTGTTATGTCCCTGTTAGCAAATGTCATCACTATACCATTTTACTAGAAAAGCTAATTCTCTCCTGTACCGAAAGTTTACTAAAAATGTCATTATTGGGTGACAAAATGGTATTCTACCCACTGTACACTTAACCACAGATATGTGTACAAGCGTAACTGGGCAAACAAAATATTATATGATTGTGAAAGCCCACTGGGTTGGTCATTCGCCTTCCCCAGCATGGACAGCAGCAGCATGTACCCAGGTACATCACATTTTTGAGAAGTAGGCTACTCTGTGTATCAGCAGCTTCACTAAGAGGCATACAGCTGACAAACTGTTCCAAAAACTAAGGGATGTCATTGAAAGATGGCTAATCCTGCTTGGAGTCTCCTGAGGATATGTCATTTCTGATTACGACCCCAATATTGGTCCAGCATTACAGCGGGGCTGAATTCCATCACATTTCCTGTTTTGCACACACTATCAACTTGGTGTTACAGAACTTTTGAAAAATGACATGCAGGAGATGCTGTTTGTGTCCATAAACATTTAGGGTCAATTTGTGGTTTCTGCAACAGCATGTAGGAGAATACAGCAGCTGCAAGAAGATTAGCATTTGAGGGGAATATACTTTAGTCCAGCGAAGTAGTTACCTGTGAAGAAAGTGCAGACACGGTTAGCTTGAGTCAAGTGATTGCCTTAATAATAGATTTTGAAAAGGTGCTACATAAAATTATAGTGTGCAATAAAACAAAGTAAATGTGCTAACTATATTTTAATTGTAGATGAAATACTTAATTTTCTTTGCAAGGATCCCAGACTTATCAACATCTTGTTGGGACGTCTTCTCCTTCAGTTTCTCTGGCAACTGCTTGTAGTAAAAGAAATTGCTTTCCCAAGACACCCAGTGGTGATGCAGATGAGTCCGCTAAACATTTTGATATTTGCTGTGCTGTAAAAGAATTGCCCAAAAACCGTGACAGCTCTGCCCTAAAATCAACTAGTCATTCCCTTTGGAAGGCCATTATCAGCAATTACATCATACTACACAGACTTCTATGATATTGGGATATTGGGATGAATTAGTATTGTTGGAGGAAGATTATCACTAAACCCTGCCACCTCTCCAGTTTCGCAGTGAGCTATGGTACAATAAAATGTAACTGCAGATTTAGACCAAGACTGTCAGCCCTATTATTTCTATTTCAGCAATTACAATTAGCAATGGAGCAATGGAGCTCTTCTCTTTGGGTGTTACCTATATAACGCAGCACAATTTGCCTGCAAATTCTACAGACAAGCCTGCTTGTCTTCCTCTCCATCAATGACTCTTAGCAATTGAGCACTCGTCTTTGGGTGTATATTACACCCAAACATTATTAGTGAAAATTATGAAAAATACAGTTTAATCCCTGATAGGCCCTCCACCATCCTTTGCATGTTAATAGTAGGATTGGTTGGAATTATGGTCAAGGTCACACATTTTTTTGACAAATCCTTCAAACCAGCCCAGATGTCAAACTGTTGTGGTCTGCCCCCTGCGTCATCCCTGCTTGTGTTTGGAAAGTGCATATTGGTGCCAGAACCTCACATGCCAGAACTGCTCCCACTGGTGCCACACTGCTGCAGGACTTACACAATCAACCGCATCCTCATCGTCGGATACCCAAATCTCCCCCACATCCTCTTCTAAAGACAAAGTGTCATCCTCACTTGGTGTATCACCGGCTACACTCGGGCTGTTCAGGCACATATCAGCAGAACTGCTGAAAGGGCCCTTCTTTATGGGTAGACTAACAGAATGGTCACGATTAGACATCCCACTGTTGGATGGACTCTCCACAGGGATTGTTGTCATTTGTGAATCAGAGCAAATATTCTCCTGTAATGCCTCACTGTTATCTTGCAGCTCGGCTTTGACGCGTAACAGTAGTTGTGCACCAATTGTAGGCTGGGTAACTTTTTGGGATCTGCCACTAATAGCCAAAGGTGAAGGCCTCATTCTCTCTTTGCCACTGCGTGTGTAGAATGGCATGCTTGCAATTTTTTTTTTATCGTCACTTAACTTTTGCTCAGTTACACTTCTTTTTCGCTTCAATACAGTAAATTTTTTTTTGGTTTTTGTTTTTTGCACTAATTTGAAAACACTCTGTTGTTTGACATCGCCTTGGCCAGATGACGTACTGGGAACACTAACATCAGGACTGGTGACAGAACCTGGTTGCTCATTTAGATCATATGTGCTTTGAATCCATTGCGTAGATACTGCTGACAGATATGACTTTTGACAGCCAGAAATATTAATGCACAATTAGAGAGGACACCCCAAAAACACTGAGGAGTGCTTAAAATTATTGAGTAGATACTGCTGACAGATATGACTTTTGACAGCCAGAAATATTAATGCACAATTAGAGAGGACACCCCAAAAACACTGAGGAGTGCTTAAAATTATTGAGTAGATACTGCTGACAGATATGACTTTTGACAGCCAGAAATATTAATGCACAATTAGAGAGGACACCCCAAAAACACTGAGGAGTGCTTAAAATTATTGAGTAGATACTGCTGACAGATATGACTTTTGACAGCCAGAAATATTAATGCACAATTAGAGAGGACACCCCAAAAACACTGAGGAGTGCTAACATTTATTGAGTAGATACTGCTGACAGATATGACTTTTGACAGCCAGAAATATTAATGCACAATTAGGGAGGACACCCCAAAAACACTGAGGAGTGCTAAAAATTATTGAGTAGATACTGCTGACAGATATGACTTTTGACAGCCAGAAATATTAATGCACAATTAGAGAGGACACCCCAAAAACACTGAGGAGTGCTTAAAATTATTGAGTAGATACTGCTGACAGATATGACTTTTGACAGCCAGAAATATTAATGCACAATTAGAGAGGACACCCCAAAAACACTGAGGAGTGCTTAAAATTATTGAGTAGATACTGCTGACAGATATGACTTTTGACAGCCAGAAATATTAATGCACAATTAGAGAGGACACCCCAAAAACACTGAGGAGTGCTAACATTTATTGAGTAGATACTGCTGACAGATATGACTTTTGACAGCCAGAAATAACAATGCACAATTAGAGAGGACACCCCAAAAACACTGAGGAGTGCTTAAAATTATTGAGTAGATACTGCTGACAGATATGACTTTTGACAGCCAGAAATATTAATGCACAATTAGAGAGGACACCCCAAAAACACTGAGGAGTGCTAACATTTATTGAGTAGATACTGCTGACAGATATGACTTTTGACAGCCAGAAATATTAATGCACAATTAGGGAGGACACCCCAAAAACACTGAGGAGTGCTAAAAATTATTGAGTAGATACTGCTGACAGATATGACTTTTGACAGCCAGAAATATTAATGCACAATTAGGGAGGACACCCCAAAAACACTGAGGAGTGCTAAAATTTATTGAGTAGATACTGCTGACAGATATGACTTTTGACAGCCAGAAATATTAATGCACAATTAGAGAGGACACCCCAAAAACACTGAGGAGTGCTAACATTTATTGAGTAGATACTGCTGACAGATATGACTTTTGACAGCCAGAAATATTAATGCACAATTAGAGAGGACACCCCAAAAACACTGAGGAGTGCTAACATTTATTGAGTAGATACTGCTGACAGATATGACTTTTGACAGCCAGAAATATTAATGCACAATTAGGGAGGACACCCCAAAAACACTGAGGAGTGCTAAAAATTATTGAGTAGATACTGCTGACAGATATGACTTTTGACAGCCAGAAATATTAATGCACAATTAGAGAGGACACCCCAAAAACACTGAGGAGTGCTTAAAATTATTGAGTAGATACTGCTGACAGATATGACTTTTGACAGCCAGAAATATTAATGCACAATTAGAGAGGACACCCCAAAAACACTGAGGAGTGCTTAAAATTATTGAGTAGATACTGCTGACAGATATGACTTTTGACAGCCAGAAATATTAATGCACAATTAGAGAGGACACCCCAAAAACACTGAGGAGTGCTAACATTTATTGAGTAGATACTGCTGACAGATATGACTTTTGACAGCCAGAAATATTAATGCACAATTAGAGAGGACACCCCAAAAACACTGAGGAGTGCTTAAAATTATTGAGTAGATACTGCTGACAGATATGACTTTTGACAGCCAGAAATATTAATGCACAATTAGAGAGGACACCCCAAAAACACTGAGGAGTGCTAACATTTATTGAGTAGATACTGCTGACAGATATGACTTTTGACAGCCAGAAATATTAATGCACAATTAGGGAGGACACCCCAAAAACACTGAGGAGTGCTAAAAATTATTGAGTAGATACTGCTGACAGATATGACTTTTGACAGCCAGAAATATTAATGCACAATTAGGGAGGACACCCCAAAAACACTGAGGAGTGCTAAAATTTATTGAGTAGATACTGCTGACAGATATGACTTTTGACAGCCAGAAATATTAATGCACAATTAGAGAGGACACCCCAAAAACACTGAGGAGTGCTAACATTTATTGAGTAGATACTGCTGACAGATATGACTTTTGACAGCCAGAAATATTAATGCACAATTAGGGAGGACACCCCAAAAACACTGAGGAGTGCTAAAATTTATTGAGTAGATACTGCTGACAGATATGACTTTTGACAGCCAGAAATATTAATGCACAATTAGAGAGGACACCCCAAAAACACTGAGGAGTGCTTAAAATTATTGAGTAGATACTGCTGACAGATATGACTTTTGACAGCCAGAAATATTAATGCACAATTAGAGAGGACACCCCAAAAACACTGAGGAGTGCTTAAAATTATTGAGTAGATACTGCTGACAGATATGACTTTTGACAGCCAGAAATATTAATGCACAATTAGAGAGGACACCCCAAAAACACTGAGGAGTGCTAACATTTATTGAGTAGATACTGCTGACAGATATGACTTTTGACAGCCAGAAATATTAATGCACAATTATGGGGGACAACCCAAAAGCGCTGGGGAGTGCCAAATATGAAGAAAAAATAATAAACCTCTATCCTCCTCTCTGCACTAGCGATTTTGGTTAGAGCAATTGCAAGAACAATATTGTATTCTTTCTCTGTCCCTGCTCTAATTAGCCTATGACTACACCCTGCTCTCTCCCTCTGTCAAATGGCGATGGATTGCTGTGGAGGCGTGTATTTATAAAGTTGAAGTATCGCGAGAACCGAGTCCCGAGATCCGACGACGTCACAATGACGTTCGGCCTCGATTTGGATTCGGAATTGGCGGGAGAGTACCGAGCTGCTCAGCTCGGTACTCGGATACCCAAAGTTCGGGTGGGTTCGGTTCTCGGAGAACCGGACCCGCCCATCTCTAATTAGAAGCCTATCTACGTGCTTGCCAATGCTTTCTACTGGGGCCCATAAGAGTAAGCTTAGAAGAGTCAGACCCAAGGTTAATCTTGTGACAGAAATTATTGTTTGTATTCCACTCAAGTAGGATACAACTTTTGGACAGGACCACCTTATGGGATGAAAGCTGCCCATATGGCCATAATGTCTCCAGCAGTGATTGGAGATATGGGGTATATGCGGTAGACTTTCTGGATTACTGCACCTGGAGCAACCTTTGAATGAAATTTCCTTATAGCTGCACTGATTGACCTCTTGGAAATGCACTTGCAAATTTTATTCCATGTTTCCTCTTCCAAAGTTACTCCCTTGTGTATTTCCCAGGCAGCTTCAAGGTTTTCTAAAGCTGCTGTATTTAGGGAGCTGGAATTGGGTGGTAGAGAAATAACACCTTTCCGATTGGGATTATATGTACACATGCGTTCTATTGGGGAGAGTTTTCTTGCTGGCAGGTTAGGAGATATTGATAGAATTTATTGTTTGGGATTCAACATTTCTCTTGCAGTTCGCTAATTGATAGTTGGGCAAAGTTCTCTATCACACGATAAAGCGGCATAATACCTGTGATCCCCTATGGGTGAGAGATGGTCTGACAGGCGGAGACTCCCACTGATACTATCCCAAAATGCTAAAGGTCAGAGATACTAAAGCTGATTTCAGTCTCTGTTGCTTTTTGAGCCACAGACTCTCTTTAGAAGAGATTCATTGAGCTCTGTCCTCCCAATTCATTCTCTCTATCTACCCATTGCCTAGTTTGTGGATTAGGGTGCCAGGAAAGGAGTTGCCTCAAACATATCTCGTAGTTTTAGCATAATAAGGGGCACCCCAGAACCCCCTGTGACATGTGCCTTGGTCAATATCACTCAAGTTTGTTTTTTTATTATTATTGCAATTCCAAATACATTGGTTGCAGATTGTCTCAGCCGGCCCCCAAGCAGGTATGGAAAGAAAAAAAGAATATTTTGGACGACATTCAAATTTTATTGCGTTCATTTACCTATCCAGGATATGAAGTGTTTTTCCAAAGCACTAAATCCTGATCTTATCAAGTAGGGGTAGGTAATTAGCTTGATATAATTGATCATAGTGATGTTAGCACTGAGATACTTTATTGACTCTAGAGAGGGATTCTTAATACTATTTACAATAAAGCATTCAGAATGAAAACCATCGGTAATCCCAATGCTACTGTAGCGGGTTTTTAATATGCTTTGGGTAAAGAAGAATTATCTATTTAGACAAGTCTTAATTACACAAAACACATTAATAACCTACAGCAACAGTGAATAATTCATGCGTTGTTTATAAGGCTTATCGGTAACTGCTGTAGTGCTTTATGCCTGTGTACTTATTAACTAAAGTATGACTGTCCATTGTATATTAGTCATCATTATGAGGCTGTGTGTATAGTATACTGATCATCAGTATGGGACACGGTATACTGAACATCAGCCATCACAATGAGGCTGTGTGTATGGTATACTGATCATCAGTATGGGACACGGTATACTGAACATCAGCCATCAGACTGGGGCTGTGTGTATGGTATACTGATCATCAGTATAGGACACAGTATACTGAACATCAGCCATCACACTGGGGCTGTGTGTATAGTATACTGATCATCAGTATGGGACACAGTATACTGAACATCAGCCATCACAATGAGGCTGTGTGTATAGTATACTGATCATCAGTATGGGACACGGTATACTGAACATCAGCCATCACACTGGGGCTGTGTGTATGGTATACTGATCATCAGTATGGGACACGGTATACTGAACATCAGCCATCACACTGGGGCTGTGTGTATGGTATACTGATCATCAGTATGGGACACGGTATACTGAACATCAGCCATCACAATGAGGCTGTGTGTATAGTATACTGATCATCAGTATGGGACACGGTATACTGAACATCAGCCATCACACTGGGGCTGTGTGTATGGTATACTGATCATCAGTATGGGACACAGTATACTGAACATCAGCCATCACACTGGGGCTGTGTGTATGGTATACTGATCATCAGTATGGGACATGGTATACTGAACATCAGCCATCAGACTGGGGCTGTGTGTATAGTATACTGATCATCAGTATGGGACACAGTATACTGAACATCAGCCATCAGACTGGGGCTGTGTGCATGATACACTAACCAGAATGATGCCTTGTATACTGGTGATCAGGATGGAATCCTCCTTACTGAATACTAATCACCGGAATGAGGCTATATAGTATATACTGTATACTAAACTAGGATTATGTGTTTGGTAATCTAGTCATTAGAAAGGGGTTCTGTATATGGTTATTTGCATGGTATACTAGTCCTCATAAAGGGGTTCAAGCTCCACTTGTCACTTAATACAACATTTATTTACTGTGAGTCATATTCAAGTAAATATGATTTAGGGAGGAATATTGCTGGAACCGTATACCAAAATAATTAATTTAATCTGTAAACTAGCAAAAGCGATAATTACTGTCTGGTTTTAAATATTTATTAAAAGAGTTAACACTAACGTAATATACCATGTTTAGCACTGTGTATTTGTCTGTACACATCATCATGAATTTCCATGCAATGTCTCTGGCAAAATAGAATAGGGACTGAGAGGCCTACATTGTGCTGACGAGCAATACCCATATTCTAGCCATGAGAGTGTACATTAAAGCCTTCAGAAGAACAGCCATCAGTCATCCACTGTTTCTGTAAGTTATTAATGTGCTTTGTACAATGAAGAATTATCTAAATTTTACATAACATTAAAAAATCTTAACTTACAGTAGTGAAAAAATAATGTATTTAGCAGAGATGTGCACTGACCTCCGTGTTTTGGTTTCGAAAATGGTTTTGGCTTTGCCCAAAAATCCTTAAAGATTTTGATTCAGGATTTGATTACAAATTGGGAAAAATAGGTAAAATTATGCGATTTTGAGACGTTTTTGCTCCACTATTACTATTTATAGCATTAACATTAATTTACAGTCTATTTTCTAATGATCTCTTCACAACTATCCAAATTTTCACTAATTTTGGCCAAAGTCTGCAGCAAGCAGAGTACCAGCAAAAATACATGACAGTTTACTAAAAGAAACAATAACCATCTCTGACGTTTGGTCTTACATTTGATTCTTTGTCAAGAAAACCACATAGAACAACAGGAAAGGCACAAGATATTAAAAAAAAAAAAAACATGTCGTTACCCGACTTCTTATGCAATCCCAGATTGTCTTCAGTTGCAACTCATGATTCATCAAAAGGTGATAGTCTGCATATCATTGCAAAATATATGGGGCAATGGTTCTCTTGTATTCTCAATGAGACCCTTCAAGGAAGTGCAATAACGCACCTCCACTATGAAATGCCAACTCCGGCGGTATGCATTCTAGCTTGGAACGCAGTAACCAGAAGTACAATGACTCACTTCCTGTGAAACTTTTTGGTTCCATATTTTCCTGGAAATTACGTTTTGCCTCGTTTTCAGACCCTATTTTGACACAAAGAATCGAGTTGTGTTTTGTATCTACTCGGAAACCCTAATCTTGGACCAGTCGTATTTCTCTGAACCCGATCAGCGGATCTCTGGTTTTTAGTTCCAGTGGCCTAGCAGTAACGAGAATCTTCATTATTATCCTTTATCTATGTAGCACCAACAGATATTGTTTAGTCGTACTCATCCGATCATGGCCCGCAGGAGCTAATATAAATCATGTACCAGACACACTAATGTGCTTTTTTTGTCTTTTGTACATGAGCATGTGAATCTGTCTGTACCTGTAAATGTGTGCCATTGTACCTGTTTATTTGTATTTATTAGTGAGTGCAAGGAAGGATGGGTTTGTGCAAATGTCTACCCTTTTGTACTATGATGTCCAGTCATCGTGGCCTAGTGTCATTCTCCCCCAAGACTTGCAAGTTAGAAATGTAATTCTTATGTTGTCTTAGTTTGTGTATGTATAGATGTTCATAGCACCCAGGCACAAGTGACCTGGCAGCAAGATATACTGGCCATGCCTCACAGTTTGGGACAATGTCTCACCTTGTCTTGATAGACTCAACTAAACAGTTTCGGTCTTAATTTTTTTTTTATTTTTTTTTTGCAGACCCATGGCCTATTGGCTGAGCCAAGTCTCCTGTGATGCCAATATACACCCTACACCCCAATGCTCTGCTTTTAAACAAGCATAGGCAGAAACACACAGTGCAAGAAAATAATTTTGCACATATAGCAGCATCAAGGCTATCCATTATTAGGGGAAATATTCCATATCTGTAAAATGTATTTATTTGCATATTGCTTTGTAATTGTGCAGTGAAATAAAGTTAACATTCACTGGGAACCTTATTTCTTTAGATATCTGCAATTATTAGTTTGAGTAGGAATTAAACGTGTACCTATCACCTACTCAGTAGAAACAGCCATTTTGCAATCTGATACAGTATTCATAAAAATGTAGCCTGTTCACTCACAGTGCTGGACATAGCTATACCGGGATAGCACGCTGGCTAAGTGGTTAGCACTTCTGCCTTACAGCACTGGGGTCATGAGTTCAATTCCAGACCATGGCCTTATTTGTGAGGAGTTTATATGTTCTCCCCATCTTTGCATGGGTTTCCTCCGGGTGCTCCGGTTTCCTCCCATACTCCAAAGACATAACGGTAGGTTAATTAGCTGCTAACAAAATTGACCCTAGTCTCTGTCTGTGTTAGAGAATTTAGACTGTAAGCTCCAATGGGGCAGGGACTGATGTGAGCGAGTTCTCTGTACAGCGCTTCGGCATTAGTGGTGCTATATAAATAAATGGTGGTGGTGATGATGATATACTTTATTTAGGAAGGACAGAGTGGAAAGAATCAGAAGAGGGGTAGCAATGTATGTGGGGAAAAAAAAGCATAAACATTAGTTTAATACAAAGTATTGAAAATAAAACGAAGGCCCTTTAGGTGACCATAGAAACTGGGGATAAGGCTGTTTTATGTACTGGGGTGATCTACAGACCACCCAGTCAGGAGCTTATTGCAGGGCATCAGGAAAATGGATTAAAAGGAGAGGTAATAAATAATCCCGGGAGACTTTAATCTACCAGATGTGACCTGAGAGAGAACCTAGGATCCAGTGACCATCAAGCAGTATGGTTTAGTATAAAGACAGGCTTTTACCCCACAAAAAAACAAAAAAAAAAAACAAAGCAGAAGCTGAAGAGACAATGGCTCAGGCAGTAGGTAAAAGGGGAGGGACGGATGGACATTTTTTAGGTATATAAGTGAAAGGAGAACAAAAGCAGAAATAATAAGACTAAAGACAGAGTGAGATTCTAGTGAGGGAGACAAGGTGATCGTAGATCTTCATTATTTTTGCTCAGTATTCACTACACAAAGAGCGGAGAAGGGGCCACAGTTAAGTTGCAAGTATATTCATAAAATTAGGTAGCTACAAGTACATTTACAGAGAAGGTCCTAAAAGAGCTCTCACAACTGAAAGTAGATAAATCAAAGGGCCCAGATGGGAAACATACAAGGATACTAAAAGAGCTTAGCGGGGTCCCCTGGTAACACCATTAACAGAATTATTCAACCAGTCACCACTAGCTACAGGAGTAATTCAAGAGGACTGGAAATGAGCAAATGTAATCAAGCAAGCAATTACCAACCCAGTGAGCCTTACATTAGTAGTAGGGAAATGAATGGAAAGTCTTAAAATAAAGAAAGAGTTGTAGAATCTCTCAAATCCAGTAATTTAAAGGATCTCAAACAGCATGGATTTACTGGGGGGAGGTCATGTCAAACAAATCTTACTGACATTTTTGGCTGGGTGACTAAAGTAATAGATCAAGGGGGGAGGGGGCATAGATGTAGCTTATCTGGATTTTAGTAAAGCTTTTGACACTGTCCCACATTGCAGACCGGTAAATAAACTCAAACGCTTGGGAATGGATAAGATCTTAGTTGCATGATAGAAAACAGAGTTATAGTAAATGGAGGGCATTCACAGGAGTTACCAGTTAAGTACCCCTAGGATCTTTACTTGGACCAGTGCTTTTTTAAATATCTTTCTTGGCGACATTGCAAATGGTATTGAAGGGACAGTATGCCTTTTTGCAGATGACACAAACATATGCAACAGGGCAGACACACCAGGAGAGGTAAAACAACTGATCAATGATCTACGTAAATTACAAGAATAGTCAAGAGTATGACCACTACAGCTAAATGTCCAAAAAAATTTAAAATCATGCACTTAGGTCTCAAAACCCCAAAAGCTAAATATAGTATGAATGGCAGTATAATGGAAACTACTGAGGAAAGGGATCTAGGAGTCACTATTTG
Source organism: Mixophyes fleayi (assembly GCF_038048845.1). Classification (NCBI taxonomy): domain Eukaryota; kingdom Metazoa; phylum Chordata; class Amphibia; order Anura; family Limnodynastidae; genus Mixophyes; species Mixophyes fleayi. The sequence goes on along the minus strand of NC_134403.1, from coordinate 326,950,459 downwards.
AGATGACTTAAAGGCATGTAAGCAATGTAACAGGCAAGTCAGATGCTGGATCGCATAGGGAGAGGAATCAGTAGCAGAAAGAAAGAAGTAATAATGCCACTGTATAGGTCATTGGTATGGCCTCATCTAGAATACTGTGCTCAATTCTGGAGGCCATATCTCCAGAAGAATATAAATACATCAGACTGTACCAAGGGCAACTAAAATGGTGTATGGTCTACACCACAAAACTTACACAGAAAGACTAAAAAAAAAAAATCTTAAAATTGTATAATTTAGAACAGAGAGGGAACATGATAGAAACGCTCAAATATATCAAGCAATTTAATAAGATACAAGACAGAAACATTCTTCAAAGGAAGAGCAGTATTAGAACACGAGGACATGCACTGACACTGGAGGGTAGTAGGTTAAGAGGAAATTTGAGAAAAACTACTTCAAAGAAAGGGTAGTGGATAAGTGGAATAGCCTCCCATCAGAGGTGGTAGAGACCAATACAGTAAAGCAATTTAAACATGATTGAGATAGACATAAGGATATCCTTACAAGAACAAATAGGGTTTGAGGTTACCGGTTAAAAAAATGGGCAAACTAGATGGGCCAAGTGGTTCTTAACAGCTGTAAAATTCTATGTTGCTGCTTCCTGGTGAATTATTAGGCTATTAATAGGTCTCTAGTTCTTAGCAAATAGATAGGTGGATTTTCATGAGTATTGATGCAGCCAATAAGAATTTTCCACTCTATGAAGGATGAGGGCGCACTTTAAAATAAAACACATTTTGCACCCCCAAGTGACCTAATGCCATGTAAAATGGAATACATGTTTGGTGCTACCAACCAATGACTATAATAACGCATCTCTGACTTTTTCTTGGTTTACTCATCAAGAAATGTTTTTTAATTAATGGTCCTGTATGATCTGTTGATCTTCTCAAAGTAGCACAGGTGTCTTAATCAATGATCCAGCTTGGTGACTGATCCACACATGGTAAGTATCATATATCCACCTTTGCTTCTGGAATAGAAACATGTAATGCGAGTTATGGTAGTTTGTACTGGAGACATTGTGGTAATCAATGGTGGAGGCAGGGACATCATATTTCATCTAACAGTGGTGTATTGTCAAGGGGAAATAATTTTGCTCCATGGAACTCCAAGTCTGCAATGTAGTGGAAACAAAAGTCCATTTAAGTCTGCAAAATACTTTCTTAGTAACAAGGATGAGCAATAGTGAGGGTAATAAGTATTGCAATTAAGAACATTAATTAAATCCATGATGTACTCATTTCCTGGCAAAACAACAACCTGATAACTATTACAAAGTAGGGGTAGATTACGGTTTACCCAAATAGCTATGGCAATTCAATTGTTAGCTCAGCAGGAAAACAGGCTGATCGCTGATTAAAACACCAACGATACCCATTGTCCTTAGGAATCACTGCGAGTTGGAAATGAATGCCATACTTCTGTTCAGTTCCGAGCTACAAGATATCCATAGTGCCTCTGCAATTTATTTTTTTAAGCAGATTTTTTGGTAAATAATCCAGGTCTAAATGCATAAATTTGGAAATGTGACAAACTTTAGTATATTTTTTCACACACATGTGCTGGGAAATTGGGTAAAATTGCATGAAGTGCGTTCTTAATGCATTCCCCACACACTTTAAATGTATTGTTCTTTTACCAATAATAACTACTGTACTAAGCGCTAATGCATATGAAATCGGTCATGCTGTGTTCTAAAATGATAAAGACTGAGCTAAAATGGTACACAATGATGGGTACTAGCCTGGAAAACAAACCATTCATCCTTGTTTTGAATTCTCAGGCATGCTTTAGCAGCTGTAGAGTATGTCAACAGTGTGTAGGTGTGAACGGTCCCCGAGACTTGGCTATGCTGAAACATAATACCGGGCTTTACTGTAGAGCTTTATAAATAATTGATTTTCTTTGTAAGGGTTTTTTTTTTTGGACAGATTAAAGCCAAAATGACTTTACGGCATCTTAACGTGGGACTTGGCTTGGTTCATGGCTGTAGAAATAAGTATATTCCCGAGACGTGTGACATATAAGGTTAGTTCCAACAGCATTAGGATCAATTTATAGTAATAAGAACAGAAAGACGTTGGATGTTCACTGCAGGGACTACAGGAAGCAAACGGGGCATCGTGAGCCATGTGCATAACAATAAATGTTTAAAATAAAATTCCATAAAGCAGCATGGTATTACACCCAATACAGAAAACTGTGGCCGAGTTCACTTTGGAGATTATTTTGTTTTAATTATATTTGTTTTTTTTATTATGATACGCCTCCACTTTTTTAAGGTAGTTGATTTATGATCCAGCAGGTGTCACTGTTGCTAATGTACATAAAGTGGTTTATCCAGCAACTAGAAGCATTCAACATACAGAAATGCACTCAAGTTGAGCAAGGAATAAAATTACTGAATCTAATCAAGCCTATATACATTTATATAACAGTTATATTCAATCAGTTAAACGTACGTATTTTAAAAATGTATTTTGATAAAAAGTTATCCTTCAATTTGCACATAATACAGTGAACGAAACAGCAGTCACACTACTAGGAATAGCTTTATTCAGAAAACCAAACAGCATTCCACGTAAACCAGGAGGCCACACTGTTTCCGGTGATCCACATCCAATGAAAAGAAGAGTGCCAAAAATATCATTAACTAAATAAACAGAAACAGCTGCGATTTGTCATGAGAATGATTCATTTAAAGAATTAAATATTCAACTTTAAAAAAGCAAAATGATCCGGGAGACAACAGCTCATAAATGGCGAGCTCTAACATAGAGGCGCTTGATCAAGCAAGGGTGAGAAAAAGTTTAAAAAAAGCAAAACAAAAAAACAAATTGTGGCCGTTATTGCCACCTATATTTACACACACAAAGAATCCACAACTTTTGTGACTTTGTAACTTCTAGCACTCACTCCCGAACTAAAGTTTAAATGTGCATTCTGCCCCCCTGGAAGACCTATAGACTGTAGGCAAGAGGTGGATTCCTGAAAAATTAGTATGGTCATACAAGCCAACATGGGTTAAGATTCTCTCTTGCCCTAGTTTTGGTTTACTTAAATGCAGCTTGAAAAGCTAATGGAATTAGAATTATAAATCAGGAGCCATCTCTGATCGTTTAGTTAAGTCTTCAGCGGTTTGATATCTTTATTTTAACTTCCATCAACTCCTGATAGTTTACAACAATTTGAAAGAACTGGACTATTGGATATTGCATTTTCTCCTTCTCTAAATTAAAGTATGGATGTCAGGTTTCCAGATATTTGCAGCATGACCACAATTAAATGTAGCTCTTATCCTTGCAAATAAGCTGTGAATTAAACTCTCATGACCTCACATGAGGAACGGACAAAGATTACTTTAATGAGATACAGACTCCCCAAACAGATGTATTATGAAGCACAGAGCGTATTTCTATACAGCCGCCAGAATACAGGCCTTTTCCATGCAGGGACAATAATTCTTCCTTTCATTCAAAACAGATGATTTTTTTCCAAATATTTGAAACAGAAAAGTGCAGTTTTGCTTAAGATTAGGCTCCCATTCATTAGACATACCTAACAATCAGGCGACTTGTACTGCCGACTATAGACAGCCACTAAATATCTACACAAGAAAACGACAGCTAGTCTGCAGGTACAAGGGGTAAAAGACAAGTTCCTGGGATGCAGTACATTTGCACAAAGCCTCTTTAAATGTACCTATTTATAAATATGTACAATTCAATTACAGGCACTTGAAATGTCTTTGGTTGGAAGAAACCAACATTGCAAAGTTGTGGTCCTCCCGCCCCCCCTTCCTAGAAAGACACAGGACAAATTCTCCTGGCGGGGTCAACAGGCAATGACTCCAGTTTGCATCTACTGATGACACGGAAGGGATGGTTATGCTTCAGACAAAGCAACCTGCAAAACAAAACAGACATGTAAAAAAGTTGTATGATCTTGCAAAAAGAATTACATTCTATAAAAAAATGCAATTACTATCAGTTATCCACATGTGTCTGGATGATGTTAAGAGTAGAATAATCACCTACACACATTGGTGGCAGCCACTTAAGAATGCAGCCTATCAAATTCACAAGGAACTAGAGGCATTACGGAGTCACTGAGAATGTACACAGCAGCTAGGAACCAGTGGCATTACGGAGTCACTGAGAATGTACACAGCAGCTAGGAACCAGTGGCGTTACCGAGGCACTGAGAATGTACACAGCAGCTAAGAGCCAGTGGCGTTACCGAGGCACTGAGAATGTACACAGCAGCTATGAACCAGTGGCGTTACCGAGGCACTGAGAATGTACACAGCAGCTATGAACCAGTGGCGTTACCGAGGCACTGAGAATGTACACAGCAGCTATGAACCAGTGGCGTTACCGAGGCACTGAGAATGTACACAGCAGCTAGGAGCCAGTGGCGTTACCGAGGCACTGAGAATGTACACAGCAGCTAGGAGCCAGTGGCGTTACCGAGGCACTGAGAATGTACACAGCAGCTAGGAGCCAGTGGCGTTACTGAGGCACTGAGAATGTACACAGCAGCTAGGAGCCAGTGGCGTTACTGAGGCACTGAGACTGTACACAGCTCCTAGGAACCAGTGGCGTTACTGAGGCACTGAGAATGTACACAGCAGCTAGGAACCAGTGGCGTTACTGAGGCACTGAGAATGTACACAGCTTCTAGGAACCAGTGGCGTTACTGAGGCACCGAGAATGTACACAGCAGCTAGGAACCAGTGGCGTTACTGAGGCACTGAGAATGTACACAGCAGCTAGGAACCAGTGGCGTTACTGAGGCACTGAGAATGTACACAGCTCCTAGGAACCAGTGGCGTTACTGAGGCACTGAGAATGTACACAGCAGCTATGAACCAGTGGCGTTACTGAGGCACTGAGAATGTACACAGCTCCTAGGAACCAGTGGCGTTACTGAGGCACTGAGAATGTACACAGCTCCTAGGAACCAGTGGCGTTACTGAGGCACTGAGAATGTACACAGCTCCTAGGAACCAGTGGCGTTACTGAGGCACTGAGAATGTACACAGCAGCTAGGAACCAGTGGCGTTACTGAGGCACTGAGAATATACACAGCTCCTAGGAACCAGTGGCGTTACTGAGGCACTGAGAATGTACACAGCAGCTAGGAACCAGTGGCGTTACTGAGGCACTGAGACTGTACACAGCTCCTAGGAACCAGTGGCGTTACTGAGGCACTGAGAATGTACACAGCAGCTAGGAACCAGTGGCGTTACTGAGGCACTGAGAATGTACACAGCTCCTAGGAACCAGTGGCGTTACTGAGGCACTGAGAATGTACACAGCAGCTAGGAACCAGTGGCGTTACTGAGGCACTGAGAATGTACACAGCTCCTAGGAACCAGTGGCGTTACTGAGGCACTGAGAATGTACACAGCTCCTAGGAGCCAGTGGCGTTACTGAGGCACTGAGAATGTACACAGCAGCTAGGAACCAGTGGCGTTACTGAGGCACTGAGAATGTACACAGCAGCAAGGAGCCAGTGGCGTTACTGAGGCACTCAGAATGTACACAGCTCCTAGGAACCAGTGGCGTTACTGAGGCACTGAGAATGTACACAGCAGCTAGGAACCAGTGGCGTTACTGAGGCACTGAGAATGTACACAGCTCCTAGGAACCAGTGGTGTTACTGAGGCACTGAGAATGTACACAGCTCCTAGGAACCAGTGGTGTTACTGAGGCACTGAGAATGTACACAGCAGCTAGGAACCAGTGGCGTTACTGAGGCACTGAGAATGTACACAGCTCCTAGGAACCAGTGGCGTTACTGAGGCACTGAGAATGTACACAGCTCCTAGGAACCAGTGGCGTTACTGAGGCACTGAGAATGTACACAGCAGCTAGGAGCCAGTGGTGTTACTGAGGCACTGAGAATGTACACAGCTCCTAGGAACCAGTGGTGTTACTGAGGCACTGAGAATGTACACAGCTCCTAGGAACCAGTGGCGTTACTGAGGCACTGAGAATGTACACAGCTCCTAGGAACCAGTGGCGTTACTGAGGCACTGAGAATGTACACAGCAGCTAGGAGCCAGTGGTGTTACTGAGGCACTGAGAATGTACACAGCTCCTAGGAACCAGTGGCGTTACTGAGGCACTGAGAATGTACACAGCAGCTATGAACCAGTGGTGTTACTGAGGCACTGAGAATGTACACAGCAGCTATGAACCAGTGGTGTTACTGAGGCACTGAGAATGTACACAGCTCCTAGGAACCAGTGGCGTTACTGAGGCACTGAGAATGTACACAGCTCCTAGGAACCAGTGGCGTTACTGAGGCACTGAGAATGTACACAGCTCCTAGGAACCAGTGGTGTTACTGAGGCACTGAGAATGTACACAGCTCCTAGGAGCCAGTGGCGTTACTGAGGCACTGAGAATGTACACAGCAGCTAGGAACCAGTGGCGTTACTGAGGCACTGAGAATGTACACAGCAGGTAGGAGCCAGTGGTGTTACTGAGGCACTGAGAATGTACACAGCAGCTATGAACCAGTGGTGTTACTGAGGCACTGAGAATGTACACAGCTCCTAGAAACCAGTGGCATTAAAGTTAATTGATGAGCTGCATTCACATGATTATTTCCATAGCACACACAAAAAGACCAACTCTACTGTGTGCAAGCGACAGCTACATTTTAAATGTCAATATTTAATATTAACATACCACATAAATGAAGCATTAAAATGTGCAACGGTCTATTATTAAAAAAATATATGACATAATATTGAAACAAACATTCTAAAGATTAATACAAATAGTTTCCCTGAAAAAGTAGCAATATTAAATTAAGATTTTTAGCCATTTTTATTCATCACTATGCCAAACTTATCTCAGTGACAAGAGCTTTAATAGCTTGTATTTACTAAGATTAACTTCAATTTCCATAGCACAACATTTTACTGCACAAAGTGCAGGTGAAACTCCTCAAATCTTGGTTCCATGGGAAAAATGTAACCCCTGAGATCAGGCTGCACATGAGCAGGACACTTTCTGAATCAAATGCTTTTTTTTTTATTTATAATAAAACTTCTAGACAAATATAATATTTTTTGTAAATTCATATCAATGTTCAGCTTAAGATGGTAGATATTCTCTGAAACACATTGCTTATTCTACAACATATTAACAATGTAGGTCTATAGGTGTATGTTTATTTGATCACACTACCTTTTCAGGGCAGAAGTCAGGGTTGCTTTGTCTGAGCTTGCTAGGTCGCCCCCTGATGACTGCATAGCAGAACATGGTGATGACCATCACAAACAGGAAGTAACTGGTGTCCATCAGGTGCAAATTAATAAGGGAGCGGTCATCCTGTTATGAAAGAAAACACACACATGCTTACAAGGATACTCCCATAACAGATTACTTTAATGCTGGCGATTTAATTGTTCACTATCTTTCAGCAAACAACTAGAGGCAACAAGGTCTGTGGCCCATTTGGCATTGGAGGGCCACACTACACAGATGCAGTTCTTTGGATATAGTTTGTATTTCGGTGGGTACCTGCACTCTGATTTATATATGCGGGAATTGTGGCCGCTAGGGAGTATGCGGTGGAGGCAGGCCCGGCGCTCCCATTAGGCAAGGTTAAGCACTTGCCTAGGGCGCCGGGCTCTGGAGGGCGCCACAGAACTGGAAATTAATTTTAAAACTGTGCGGCGACCGCTGACCATACCTGTCACGGCCGCCGCACAGCATTCAGATGCATGGGGGAGGGGGGGGGGGGGGGGGGAGAGGCTATTGCTCACCACCACCACCTCTCTGCTCCGTCTCCTCCCCTCCACTCACTAGTGTCAGTGAGTGGAGGGGAGGAGACAGAGCAGAGAGGCGGCGGTGGTGAGACAAGGTAAGAAAAGACGGGGTGAGGGGGAGGAGGGAAGAGGGCGCCGATTTTTGCGGGGGGGGGGGGGGGGGAGGGAGGAGGGCGCCGTTTATGCCTAGGGCGCCATGGACGCTAGCACCGGCCCTGGGTGGAGGAGGGGGGTCCCAACCCTCCTGAATGCAACAACTAAGCAAGAAAAAACCCGTAGGTGCATAGAATGATGTGTGCAAGGTAATTCAGAGTGCAAAATATAGTATATAGGCAAATACAAATGTAGTTAAAAATCTAGGACAATGAACAAGTCCTTGTACAAACAAATGCATAAATGTTACAAAGTCGTGTTTTAATAAAAACAAGTGAGCAAAATGTTTATATATACGCCTATAGAATCAAAATAAACCCGATCCATAATTTCATGTGGTAGGAAAAAACAGAAACTAATGGCAAAAAATTGGGAAAGAATCAGCAGCCCAAAAGGGGCATAAGTCTTCCCAGAATGGTGGATAAGCCTTGAAAGCAGGCAGCTTATTCATCACTAGAGATATACAGTGTACATCCACTACACCAAGTTCCAATCAGTGTGTCGCTCCTTAAATAATCTGTGATGAGATTCACAGTATGGTGCAGATTAGTTGGTTTCCACAATAAATTATTTAAAATCATTGAGATAACAAAGTGGTCCAGGTGTATTACCAATGTCTGTTCCTTCACAGGTTATAAGTTAGTACACGCTGCCAGTGAGGCTGGCTTTAATGAAAGTCAATAAGAGCTGATGGTTAAGTTCTCCGATAATCATTGGCAGTAGCAGGACAAGGTGTGGTGAACTTACCCCCAAAGCAGGAATCTTCCTTGTGGATCCCTCCCATAAGCGCAGACGCTGATAGGAGGGATCCACCAGCGGCTAGTCACGGCTGGACGCTTATGTGGCGAATGTAAATCGATAGCAGAGAGTGTGTGCAACGTTAGTAATGAACCGTAGTATGATTAGAAATCAATGTTGAGAAGATATCAATCACGTTTCGCTCATAGGGGGTTCCTCAGAGATGAAAGAATACTGTGTCAAAAACGAGTCCAAGCAGGTAGTTCTGAGTTGGTTGGTGAAGCGTGATTGGATGATTCACAGAGGCAGTAGGTGTACATTAGATCTGTGATTGGCAAGATGTATTGCTGAATAAGGTGTGGTTTGAACAACAAGGGGGTGGACTATCTTTGTCCATTCAGAAAAAAATGCATAGCAAATTAAATGGACAGTTGTAGACATTAATAAGGCATACTCCCAAGGGAAAATAATTATCCATAAACACAAACTTATAATCCATAATGATAAGTTCAATGGCCTCTTGTAGAAACAGCAAACGGAGATCATATGGAGATGATGATTTTAGTTAAGACATGAAAATAAAAAAATTCCCACTGTTCCAAAGGGGATGAAGTAATAGCCATCCAAAACATGGGGATAGGGAATTGTCACAAAAAAGTACCCATATAAGCAAATTGTAATCTATTAAAAAAAAACAAAACAAAAAAAAAAAAAACACGGGCCAAAAGCGTGTATATGTGCAAAATAGCAATAAATCTTTATATCTGTCTATATCTATCTCATATATCTCTATCTTTATATATCTCTAGTAGAAGAAAAAGGATGTGATTAATTCTAGCGTATGTATGCAATATACCCACCTTCACTACAGGCAGGAATGAGAAGTTTCTGTACTTTCTTAAAAAGAAGTTTCAGTTTAGCATATGGACATGTAAATGTATTAAAACACCAGTGACAGCTGCCTTATAATTACTTTTATGTATAGTACAGTAACATTCATAGACAACAGAGAAGAGAAATGACAACGCTTACAAGGAATTAACAAAAATAATCATTCGGACATTGTAGTAATGGTGCTTGACACAGCAAGGAAGTCTTAGAAACCCAGTGATGTAGCATTTATCAAAAATGGTGCACTGGTAACTATTGAGGAAATTTAAAAAAAAAAAAAAAAAAAAAAAGCAGCAAAAAAAATAAATATATATAATAATAATAATAGTAATAATTCTAAAAATGTATTTCAGTACACTTCCGAAAGTGAAGCAAAAGTCGTGTTGGTTGCTCTGTGTTAAAGCATCTTTTCTGCACCAGTTGTCATAACTTACTAACATTTAATTTGATAAAAATACTTATTTTTGAAAACTGTATATAAATATTCTTAGAATGTCATTCAGATATTTTTACACCCCCACAAATTGTGACATTGTGGGCAGACAGTAAGCATTTAAAGTTGAAAAACATGAAAAGAATCAATAACCTGACATAAATATACATAATATGCTTAGCACATGCTTTGCATTACAGCAAGCAGACACAGTCAGAGTCCGCAGTACTAATGTTAACCATTTATCAGGACAATACCTAGAAAGTACTTGGAAAAACACACTAAACATAGGGGCAAGTCCCTAAGGAGAGTCATTCCTTTCAGATGAGCACGCAGTATATAAATTAAAATGTACAAAAAAAAAAAAAACGTTTTCTCAAAAGATTTGTTTAAGCACAACAAACTATGGATGATTTGAAATACTTATCGTGCACAACAGAAGCAGAATTATGCTGTAGAGCATCTATAAATAAGATCAATACAAGGACACCATTGCAACAATCAAGCAGAACATAAGGAAACAGAAATCATTATGTGCCGATAGGAAGTAATAATGATCAGAACAACAAGCAGTCAGTGGAAACTCCTTGAAATCTCAAGACAGATATAGATTAGAGGAGGCTTCAATTACTAGCAGTAACTGGTCTCAAACTGTTGCATCAAGTACAAAACACTATATGCCTAATAAAAGCCAGCTTATTGCTGTGTTGAGGGCTTGGTCACAATCCTGGTTTACAGCAGCTCACCATGGTGTAAATACACAAGTAAGAAGCATTACAAATGGCAGGGGGTACAAATGTGTAAGTATGACCCCTTTCATTCAATTACTGGATAATACAAAAATCATAAACGGAGTAGAGAAAATATATCTAAAATCCAATGGTAGGAAGTGAACGGGTATGTGGTCCCAGGTATTTTATACATGCGTCCTCTTCTAGGGGAGGTAACATTTGATCTAGAAGGACAGATAATTTAAATACTTCTCACAAGAACTAATTTTGCTCATGATACACATTTGCCGGTCGCCACTAATTACACATGCAGGCCTCTGTCCGACAACTGATACAATGTAAGTGCACTAACTTCCTGCTTGACACACAATATCCAATCCACTTCACTGAAACCGCACTTACTCAACTTGTTCTCTGCAACATTTCATTGTTGATATTCCTTGACCTACAGTACAATCAAGTACTACATCAATCAGCGGTAAAGAGTTGAGAGCCCCAAAGCTTAAAAGGACATCTATCGTGAAATAAAATAAAAAGTTATATATTTTAACATAATTAGCAAAAAATGTTCTCTGTAGGTTTCCTTTAAAAATATTTGCTGTTGAAATATAAAAATGTCCCAATATGAATCCTCCCTCCTCATCTTACTCATAGAGCAGGAAAGCCACCTATAACAGGTAACGTCATTGGTGGTCATAGGTCTGCTTCAATAACCAGCTCCACGGGGATAACTACATAGAAAACATCTCCGAAATAGCACAATTTCCAATGTCGGCGCATTCATGGCAGCAATGCCTAACAAAGACTGACAAGCCCCCTTGCCTGTCATTGTGGTACAGCACTTGTAATACATACCTGGCAAGTGGTCCAATATCATGGTCTTTAGAACACATGGACCACAATGAGCTCAGTTACTGTAGGTACAGTATAACAATGTAACCCTAAGAAGGGGGGCAGGGGGCAGTCATAATAGGACATTTTTAGATTTAAAAAACAATACAATTTATTTTTTAAACCTTTTATTCAACTTACTGTTGGGGTAAAGAAAGGAAGAATGGGTGACCGTATATCAATGCATAAATCCTAAATTTACAGGCAATTTTATTATACTTTCTGATGTGCATGATGTGTGTGTGTATATAAAATTAAACACACATGTTCTGAGTGCAGATTTTAATGATATCACACTTGAATCCCATTTAAATTATTTGGCATTTAGAAAGGTATTGTGTCTGTGTTTTAATAAAGGGTTTATGTTTTTGGTTGCTATACAGATACAAAAGCGACAGTTCAATTGGTCATTCATGAGAGTGTTTGTAAGAGCAAAATAAATATAAACAATGATTTAAGCATGACGTACTTTTAAACAATTATACAAAGTTATCATTGATGGAAGAAATGGAAGCGACCAGTGTGGACTATGTTATGAATAACGGAGCGACACTTATGTTGGTAGGTCTGCCGGCTGTATTCTAGTTTCGTACCAGGGTGTATGTTGTAATCATTTGAAATTTTGTAGCGATGGGTAATGTTTTCCCATAATTTGAAGATTTTTGCAAGCTCCCTGCCAGTCTATTTTGAACACACACACAAAAAAGTTTTTTCTTGTAAAAAGAATATGAAAGGTGGGTTATTACACATCCACATTTGTAAGATACTCGTTCTGGCTATTGCTGATACTAGTTGGGGCTTTGTTTTTCTTTGGGGGAGAGGATATCCCTTTTTTTGACATCTCTTATTTATATAAGCAATATATTGAATAAAACATATCTTGAGGTTGCGATACCAATAAAGATACAATTACAACTATACTTAATATGAAAAATCTCTAAACAATCACATATATAGACATAATAAATATGTTAGTAGGTTTCTGCTTCCTTTTACAAATTTTGCTATTGTGAATAGCATAACAAGATACTTAATCAGTGGGCAGTCCCAAAAACAGTTATAGAGGACAGCTTCCAATTTCCCACCTTCAGGGCCTGTCGGTGAAGATGCCAATCCACAACATGGCGACTGGATCATTATGTATAGCATCTCCCTGTGCTTACCATAAGTGTATTTACAGAGTACAGTAATGACGTTATGATAATGGGGGAAATGTGAGAGACGCCCCTTATTCTTTTGTCAAGTAGATAAAAAGTCTATGTAGAAAGTTGCAATGGAAGAAAATAGATTTAGTAAAGGACGGCAACAATAGGTTATTGTGATTAAGTCCAGTATAAGTTAGAGAACTGTTTTAATAATTTTGCTTACATAATGATGTGTGTCAGAAAGCTGGATTGTGTGGCCACAGAATTTCAATGCAAAGTGATCATTGTGTGATGCGGGACTTGTTTCCCAGAGAAGGTAATTTAAGTGATAACTATTTACATTCCATCTATTCCTTATTTAATGCCAAATTATGGGATATCGTAATAGGAATTACCTGTCTGTGAATATGTTAAAAAAAAAAAAAAACGTATAAGGTTCATGTTTGGTAGAAACCGTTGCTCTAGAAAGATGTACGTTTGCATATGTGTCCTGATGGTGAACCCATTCTCTCATGTAGTAGGGTTGTCAATTTTTTTTTTTTCCCTCAATAGCAACCGGAAACTAAAAAGGTTACAGCTCTTTTCTCTGTAAGAATTTATAGTGAATGGTTTTAAAAAAAAACTAAAAAAAAAAAAAAAAAAAAAAACACACGAAAGATAGGTGGCAATAGTAGCAAATATATCTATTTAGGACGTAGACCCAATGTAAGTAGCATAGATTTCTGGAATAAGAATTACACAATATTTTATATTTAAAAAAAAAAAAAAAAGTTTTTTTTAAAATTATGTTTTCTTCATTTTTGACATTAGACAAAAGAATCCGTCATAGAGTCAAATTCTGTAAAAATAATTTGTTAATATAAATTCCATTTTTTAACCTTGTGGGACTATTCGTGTGAGAGAAGTGTCTGATGATTTCTTTAATTTAGCAGCAACTTGAAGCTATTAGATCCAAGTTACAGTGGCTCTGTTAGTGTTTGTGGCAGGGGAGATCGGATATTATAGAACTATAACAGAGATCCAAGAGAGATGGCTGGAGGTGGCTTAGAAAGGAAAGAAATCAAACTTGAAGGGCAAATATACATGATTAACGACATCTGGCAGCCGTCCAAAAATAAGTAGGTCACCTCGGAAACTGTGTTATAGAAGAGCCATATAACCACCAGCAGGGAGAGTGGCATTAGTAGAACATGAAGTGCTTAGAGCTCTGGGGATGAAACTGTCCAATCACGTACTCACCTCTGGAACAATGACGGTGAGCTTTGGATTTAAAGCATGGTACACCTTCCCAATAGCCCCCTTATAACACCAGAAGGGGTTATAGTCTTGTGCATACTTTGTCCCAGCATCCCGAACAGTGGCGAAGCTTTTGTACCACAGAGTGGCATTGCTGTATGTTTCAGGAATGCAATGAGGTGGTTGTCTAAAACAAAGCAAAAAAAAATAAAAATAAATGGCTGCTTTAGTTTGAATGAATTATAACTTGTCTGCTGTGGACTATGAACAGAAGCATCATTATTAATCTTCATCTCCTGGACGGCCATATGTCCTCAATGTTGAAGTGGGCAGGGACAGAACAACCTTAAGCCAATCAGCTTTATCAGAATGTTCCCAGACGCACAGAGTATTTCTGGAGAGAAATGTGCTGATCTTCTGGGTCTGTGTTGGGTACATGTGACACGGGCAGTGAAATAATTTGAGATAAGGAACAGAGCAATGCAGAAAGCTACACACAGAAACAGTGTTAGGACTTGGCTCCTCCAACACCAGAGTAGTGATGTGAGGTCCCTGACACACCAATGCAGAAACTGTGCTGTCAAACGCAACTGTACATGAAACAAAGTTCATACATCCAATCTGTTATGAAATATAAAAAGAATAAAGACTCACACAGTAACTGGAAACACGCTGCTCATTACTGTCACAGTCATACAAGTGGTAAATACCACCTGCTCACAGTGCCCATGGAGGATACAGTCATCGGCGTTCCAGGCAGCCGGCAAAGTAAATGTTATATTCATTTCCTCATGGGACTGTCTGCCTTAGAGGGGAAAGTAAAAACAGTATATTAAATAAACAATGTTCAAATAGTAATAAAAAGCAAAAGGTCACACAGGAAGGAATCAAAGGGAAACTATATCTGGCTTCTGGGCTTGAATTCCTTTCTACGACAGGCATACATGGGCCATAAACATGCGCACGGTGCTTTTATGCAAACAAGGACCATAACTATCATTTTTACACAGTATTCAATAGAACGATGTGCAATAAATACGGGAGGCGTCTTTCATTAACAAAGATGTGCGACTGATTGTATGGCCATCATCAGGTTCTAACTCAAGGGTCTCCATTGTGGAAGTGGTGGTTCTGGTCACCCTGGCAGACAGAAAATCTAGAGAGCCAAACTGTTTACACCAAATACAAATGCAATACAAAATTCTGGCATCTGTGCTTAATGGATGTGCCAGTGTTATACAGTGCAAGCCCTTGATATTAAAGGCAATGGTGCTTCCCTGGTTTCCATTAGTAAACTTCTATGTGATTTTGTTCATTTTACACTATCTATAACACACTCCCTACTCAAGAGAATTTGTTTATAAACCATTATTTATATAGTATCTGCATATTATACAGCACTTTACAGAGCATATGTAATAAATCACATCAGTTCCGGCCCCAGTGTGGCCAACAATCTGTATTCCCTAAAACGTATCGATAAACCACATCGTAACAATGTAGTTAATTGCGGCAAGATCGCACGTGGTGTCTAGCCACTACTAACCAATCACAGAGGATCTCTCACCTTCTGCACAATCAGAGGAAGCTCTGTATTGGTTAGTTAATAACAGTTAATCTCACGTCCGGTCACTTGTTTTGCAGCTCTATAGGGAGCAAGTGTGCATAGGAGCGGTGCAAAGAAGAGGATCCCATAGCTTTAGTCGATTAATAAATTGGTAAACGAGGGATTAGGAGAGCTTTATTTAAATAAAGGAATTTTTCAGTGTTGCTGGGTTTCTTTTACAGACTGTTTCAATGTGGCATGGGGGTTGTTGAGTAGAGCACTAGTGCTTTCAGTGTTATTGTGGGGGGACCCAACGCTGATCGTCCCTCCATAATTCCCACAACCAGCCCAGGCTATCAGTTATTCAGACTAGTAATATTAGTCATTTCTTTTTTTTAAACATTTTACAGCAGATACAGTAATGCTACTTGCATAACAGCACTGTCTATAGTCTAGATACTGTAGTTGGAGTCAGGCTAAACGACTGAATACAGAGAGAGAGATAGAATGTCTGAATGCTGTGCAGATCCTGTGAACATACACATGGCAATTCAAAATCAATAACAGTGAGAAAAATGTTAACCAAATATTTTATTTTCCAGTCGAACACAACCACATAAATCACACTGTGTTCAATATTTTAAAATAGCCTAAAGCAGGCCTAGCCTACCTGTGGCTCTTGTGAAACTACAAGATCCAGCATACTTAGCCAGAAGATAGCCAGCTCATAGCTTGCAGGGTATGCTGGTACTTGTAGTTTCATAATACCTGGAGAGCCACAGGTTGGCCAGGCCAGGCCTAAAGAAAGAAAACACGTAAAAACACTTTTTCCAATCAGTTACTTTGTTTCTGTGATAACTGTTGGGACATAATTGTGATTGCACATTCCATTAATACTAAATGCATGAATTAAACAATTAAAAAGCTTAGGAATACCTGAAAGCCCAATTTGATGTCCAAAAATAGTGGAGCTCAGGTGTGTGATGTTATGAGAGTATCCTCCGAAAGGCTTCAGTGGATCCAATGTTAGCGTAACAGCTACAGAAATATTTATGGGTCCTGAATCTTCTAATGCCTGGGGGGTCTGGGTAGAAGACCTGGCCTGGCCAGTGGTGACTGTACTCTCTGGTGGTGTGGTATCATTTAGGAGATGCTTCAAGGTTTCATTTTCCGATATACAAAAGTCCAGGTTATTAAACCTTAGGAGAAATGTGTTCCAGTCCTGCAGAGGGTGAAAATTGTATTGAATTAATTGACATGATGGACTTCCACCCTCCCATCACTTTGCTACTAGACAGATGAGATGAATCGGTCAATGACAAAGGGTTAAAGGCAGACATAAAACACACCCATAACATATTGCTAACAATGGAAAGGGGACGGGCAGCAAGCGCAGGGGATACACATTTTATTGCCACTCGGGGGGGGGGGGTCAGCGCTTCGGGGGAAGAACGGGTTTAGATCCATTGTATAACACTACAAACTGGACTTGCCGCCTGTACACAATTATAACCAGGAGACTACAACATAACATTATGTCAATATTGGACATTAATGAGACTACATCTTAAGACACAGCTCTTTGAAAGCTGCCTTAAGTCAGAGTTCCCGCACAAACATAAATACAGATTTATTGGCTTTTCTTTTCAGATGAATCCAATCAGACAACAGCTGACTGGAGGGTTCTTGTTATAAAATAATCCACATTAAAGTAAAAGATTAGCAATAACACTATTATTCAACGCCAATTCAAAAATGAATGTCTTTTTAAGATGTCCATATACCAACCACCATTGTGGCCAATTTAGCGAAATGTGCGTCAGCGTTCAGCCACGCTAGCTGTTTGCTCCTGACTATTACTATATTAAACTAATACACCTCCAGTTAACACCAATATGTATCAAGCATTAGAATCCTGAAATACTTGATACTTGAGTGTGGCTATTGATGATGTATGAATGGAGGATCAATTTATGAATGGGATACATTAATAACAAATGTGAGACCTTACCAGGTACCTCTAGAGCGATATTGCTTATTAGGACCCATTCCTCTAAAATTAATAATGTAATAGCCACTTAGGGACTAAATAATAATTGAATAATATTATTGAATAATAATTCATGGCCCTATATCATGTAGAGTGAGGATAGAAGTTTTACTTAAAACACTACAGCAAACCCATTACATTTATCTGTGCATAATAAAGCCATTCATAAACAACAAAGAGCTAATAAGAAATGTCATGGAATAAACGGATATTAATGTTTACATAGCAGCTGGATACATATTGTGGAATAGGTAGAACTGGCATCAAATACTTATAGGGGCGTATTCAATTGTCGGCGGAAACGCCAAAAATGCCGCGGCCCGCGCACTATTACCGTAATAACCATTACTACGGTAAGTTTCTCGCTGGATTTCAGCTCGCAGCTGAGCCGCGTAATAACGGTAGTAGTTTTTACACGGCGGAATCTCGGAACAATTGAATACGCCCCATAGAATGAAAACAAGAGCTAAAATATGAATTTTGCAGTGTCATTTATTATAATATATTGAAGCAGTAGCGTGGCTTAGTTATTTTACTGCTATTGTAACACCTCCTTACACTACCAAATTAACTCACAATCACTGTTTTTAATTTATTTCGCCAATTATGATGATTCGGTAATAAAAATAATTTTTTAATGTATACCAACAAAAGTTGTGATCTTTTATATGCGTTAAATCATTAAACACATTTTCTCTATCCCTGCTCTTGTGGTGTAATATACTCAGAGTATAATGTCTTGACGCACCCCCTTTAATTTATTCTTATGATTCACTTAGTGAGGTGTGATCGCTACTACAACTTCTTAGGCGTTGGCATTTCCAGCTCCCGGTAGGATATTTACCTCCGTCATCTCAGGTGATTTGATCTCTTTCATTTTGAAAAAGTAGCCAAGGGTGAGGAAAGCTATGGCCATGCCACTGACACTGACCATAAAGACCACCAGAGGGGGCCGACTGGTGATGTACGACTTCAGGTTCTCCAGGGGATGTAGAAGCAGCAACATTGTGGTAAAGTTGCCCTGTTATTAAGAACAAAAGGTCACAACGATAAGGCACTCAATCCTAATGTTTATCAGTAGTAAATCAAGTCAACCTAAAGCCAAAAGTAATACATAATCTTCTTGTCTTTACATCATTTAAATGAAAAACAAAATACACATTTATAAACATGAGTTCTTAAAGCAGGTGTCCAGTAAATAAAATTAAAATATTGCCCATCCCATTCTATTTTAACCCCTCTCCTGCACTCTTTATAACGGTAAATGAACAGAGAGGAATGGCATGGAAAGCCGGTATACACATGAAATCTTACCCTGTTCGGGTCCTGCAAACTGCTTGAATCAGTGCTGGATTAAAATACACATTTATAATTAGGAGGGCTATAGGGAACCATAAATTGGTGGCAACGATGGGCAATATTTATTTTTACATTCTTAAAAGAAGACTAGTGTCTTTATTGTTTAAACTTAAGATCCCCTCCTCTCGAGAATCTACGTACAAATTCCAATGTCCATTAAGACGTTACTGAACTTATGAGAGTATAAATTTAGCTTGCTGGCTTTTCTAGTTTCCATTTTTGGGAGTGCTGCATGCTATTGTGATGTACGATTTCCTTATACAAAGCTGTCCATAGGGAATAGTTTAGTATTTACAGTGAAATTACACTAGAACATTGCTTCTAATAAAACCAAGTAGAGCTATTACTGCTGACCGAAACACAACTAACCTCATCTCCGATAGAGGGTTTATTAAAATTATTGTTTGATAAAGTCCATTTTCCACCATAATGTGTATAGGCGCACTGCTCCATTTGCATAGGATTTTCTCTCACCATGGCCAAATCAGCTATTCAGCACAGAGAATAGTTTTGCATTTCTCTACTTACGTCTGGTGTTTTACTGATTTACAGAAAGAAAAATTTAAGACATAGGGAGGTTTAAGAATTAAGAATACAAACCTCACATAAAGATAGAATGCTGAAATCCCAACCTTAGCATTTTGCAGATACCATTATAACAATGATGTTTTAAAGAATCAGCATAAGTTCCTTCTGGAGGACACTCCCAGAAACTATCAGCTTGGTTGCCAACCATAAAATAAACAAGAATGCTTTTATCATGCATCTTTTCATGGCACTACTAAAGTACCTTGCACAAAACACATGTACAATTTGCCAATAACAGAATCATGCCAATGTACATATTTACAATGTCTAGTGCAACAGGTGGAAAGGAACAAAGACTTGCTACAAGGAAGCTCTACAAAGATATGTGATCCAGGAACTGAAAGGTCAGACAGGCACTTTGTAAGCACTATAGAGCTCTGGTGGGCCACAACTTATGTTCCAGGGCTTAGCTGTGTCCTTTGTTTCCATAACAGGCTCACAGGCTGGAAGAAGAGAGATGTTTCTATTACAAGTCTGTGAGCACTCTCAGCACATTATTGCATCAGCGTAAAGCAGAGATATGCAACCTGTGACTACCCAGCTGTCATGGAGCCAAGTGCTAGCCTGTTCTGCCAGCTCTTGTAATAAACAGCTAGAAAGCCACAGACTGCCAAAGCATTGTGTAAAGTATTGTAAAATGTCCGTGATGTGCAAGCAGCAGGTGAATCCCCACCTAGTTAGTTATACTGTTCATTTGGCGATCATCAGTCACCATTCAAGCATGGATGAGAGACTGAATACAAGACTGTCATTTTTCTCTGTTATGTTTGATGCTTTCATTGCAAGGTGAAAAGAGCACTATCCCTGTCTGACATAGGGATCAGTAACCTGTGTTGAAACCAGACAGACATTCTCTGTGACAAAATGGACAAAACAATATAACTTAACAGTCAGATAAATTTTTTAATTGACAGCTGTACTAGATTACATTCATTTTTGGGGGTGAGGGATGAAAACATGTCACTACCCATCTAACTAAAGAACCAGACGGATGGGGCTAAGGATTTGTTTAAATATATTAATGGCTTAATTCCAGTACAATTTTAAAAAAGGATCACCTGGTGTAAGAGAGAATAATTCATTACTTGCAGTGACGAGTTAGTCTAGCTTCTAAACTTGCAGCTAGTAACATGTCAACAAAGCTTCTAACACAAAGGGGGGAATTCAATTCCCCTTGAAGTAACGCAGCATTAAACCTATTACCATTAATATGGTAATTTTAACCCTACTTTCTGCTCGCAGCTCAGGGAGCTACGAGCAAAAAGCCGGCGTTGAAATTACCGTATGAACGGTAATTACATGCACTATTACGCAATATCGGTAATAGTGCACAGGCCACGTTACTTTTGGCAGTAACGCGGCCAATTGAATTCCCTCCATGTTAGACAATTTAACATCCTCGCCATAAAATGCATTTTCACAAATCTGCAAGGTTGGAATTGGAACAGACGGAGGGGAAAAATTCCCTAAAATACACACATGCAGACAGAGAGAGAGAGGGACTAGAGTCAAAAAACCATCATCGCTTAATAGTATAGCGTCAAAATATTCAGGATTGCTGTATAAACATTGGAAATATAAAAGTATTCAAGCATATTAGCCCCTGCCACCAGTGGGGACTACAATATCATTTTACTATTGCAAGCGACTCTGGTGCAGGTGGACCCAAGGGTTAAATTTATCTATCTATATATCCATCTCTATCTATATATCTGTTGTATCTGATGATAGCTACCCCAGTGTTAATTTATATCATGCAATATTTACACTCACCTATGACAGGTGAGACATTAGTTAAGTGAAAATTAAAGTTCACGATCCTTCATGTGTGTGTTTTTTACGCCAAGACCACAAAAAGGAAAAAATGAAATATAATGCACTGTGTGAATTTAATATGTGCAAAGTGCATTTCATTGCACTAATTTTGATTGCGGAGAGAAGGCCCATATATAAATCGCTGTTCCACTGTGATTATATGGAATTCTTTTTTTAGGAAACTACATAGCGTTCAATGTAAAGTGGTCACACATAAATGTGCAAAATGAAGAAAAAGTCACTCATGTATTAACAGGTGACAATAACCCTTAAATGAAAAGTGCATTGTCCACTGGCGTGAGATAGTTCCTGTGACCAGATGGGCTTACTTCACTACCCGGTCTGAAGGAGTGGGGGAGACGAAGGGATGTTCTTCCTGCGTAGCTTATCTGGGATTCCTTCTCACTGTCAGTAGCAGACTATTATTGACCACTCCTACTGGTGTCACCTTTCCACCAGACACTCGCTGACTGCAAATGCTAATTGCGCAATAGATGTAGGAGAATTCGTCTGCCACCTCTGGGCTCCTTTGCAGCACCCAGAACCACTTACTTCTGGGATAGCTGGTATAGCTGCTGCAATACCTCTTAGCTGTGGGCTGGCTGCTACCTCCTGACCGCTTACTATGGATCAGGACTGCTGGGTAGTGGGCAGAGCGTTGAAACAGATACTGAACTCAACACAGGTCAGCCTGGGAACAGATTAGAGTGTAAGCTCTTAGCTGCTGGTCACAAGATACAGCAGGTAATCCGCTAAACCACGAGGGGCACTTTGAGAACTGTTTTCCCTGCTCCACGGCTGGAGCCTATATGGACTGTCATGTAAACATCTTTGCTCTTTTTCTGCCTTTATAAATCAGTACTGTTCCATTTATTCTGTACGAGACCGATCTATATATTTTTATTTGCTGCTACTAATTTTATACTTCTATATTTAGGAGTTTTATGATATGCATATTCATAATATGAGTTTTGTTTTTTATCCCTTGGTGTCTATGGCCATATACACATAATATTTATGTATGTTGACTTGTTTATTAAAAAATATTGAAGTGATTTACCTAGCGCTCCTATCTTTTGTATAATAGTCTCAGACAGAATCTACAAACAGTAATGGTTTATTGCTGAAGAGTCCTGAGAAGGACCTTTACACACTAGTTTTTGATACTAGCAATCTTTCCAGAAGCTACAGATGGAATGATACAAAACATGGTCAAACAGTGCTCTTTTTATACAGACTCATATGTTGGCAGTGGGTAAACCAGCCCCTTTACTCACACAATTTAACTTACAAAATTCACATCAATCTATATCAATTTAAATAAATTTATACAATAAGATATTCTCCTGGACCTCCATACTCTAATCTCATCGGTTACCTGCCCTTGTACTTTCTGTTCTTATTTTCACTCTCTCACTGTCACTGATCCTCTCCCTCTCTATACATTTGCTTTCCCGCTCAGATTCCTCCCTCTGCTATATTTCTCCAACTTTCATCTCACATTAACTCTCCTATTGCAACGTCTCCCTGCTGGTCACCCCTTAGTCTAAGGGGTATATTTACTAAACTACAGGTTTGGAAAAGTGAAGATGTTGCCTATAGCAACCAATCAGATTCTAGCTGTCATTTTGTAGAATGTACTAAATAAATGATAGCTAGTATCTGATTGGTTGCTATAGGCAACATCTCCACTTTTTCAAACCTGTAGCTTGATAAATGTACCCCTAAATCTCCTCCCTTGTTAGAATCCCTCTCTCTCTGCTACTCTACCTGTTAAAAATGTTCTAACATGGGCTAAAATACCCTTGTTACTAAAGTCTCTCCTTTTTAAAACCTTCCTATTAAGTTGCATGAGATACTATCACGTTCACACACTGTAAACCTTCTCTATGTTAATAGCCTTTTTTGGAGGTCTTATAGTCTGTTTCCTTTACTCTAGCCACTAATTATTTCCTTTTATGAAGCTATTAATTTACTTTTCTCCCTGTTAGCTCTCCTGTGCCCCTGCTCCCTGCATTCTTCTGGCCCCTCACTCCTTTCTCCAGGCCTAGCACAGTGGTGTGAAGCTAGGGAAGGGACATAATAAAAAGTTTGTTGAAATACTGCTTTAATGTGTTGCTCTTCTGGCTCTGGAACTCCCCAACTTTGTGTTGATAAAAAATTGGCATTCTCTGATGTAGAACAAGGCTGAAAAACAGTGCAGTCAAATGCTGTCAACTTGCAGTAGACTGGGTAATAATTATGTTCTATGAGGAAGAAAACATGAGCGGATGAGTACATTTTTGATAACTGTCCCCCAATAATTTGTTGTGTTTCTGTGGTCACTTACAGGCGATTTCCACTAAAATCACTAGCTAATCTCCCAATTTAATGTCAGAATAGAACTTACAGGTCTATCATGACCATGCGATATATAATCGCCCAAATGTTCTCAGTTATGTGATACTGCAATTTACAGCTATAGCAAAGTTGTCCATGTAGAGGAGACGGCTACATTTTAAGAACCGCCTGTGGTAGATACCGTGCAAGTGGAATGCCATTTGTGGTCAGTCATATTTAGAACCCAAGCCCATGTCCCCAAGGACAGATTTAACTAGTTTTATTTCATAGATCATTTTCTGCACTGTCATGGCTGCAATTTTCTAACATACAGAACTATTGTTGCCATGATAATATGCCCATTTTACGCATGAGCATAAATCCATACAGAAGACACTTCAATGAAACCCCTAGTATTTTCTGAGTAGTCACGGAAGCTAAAGCTGACTGTTATTGTGCAAATACTCTGCCACAGAACTCCTAACATTACTTTCTGTCTTCCTGGCCCTGTACCTTGTTGATAACAGCCTTTAGCTACAGTACACGTAGTCCAGCCAAGAGCGATAACTTGTTTACAGTTCTGCAATTTGTCCCTTTCCCTGTGCTGTGTCCACAGATCTGGCCAGCACATGAGCAGCCTGATGCACACAAAAAAACAGAAGTCATTAATATTCTTAGAACAAGGCACAGATATATCAATCATTCTCTATAAAAGCCCCCCCACTGACTATAAGTATACATGTTCCTGTATCGTTTTCAACAAAAAACAGTTCACAAAACAGAAAGCTTTTTTTTCCTTTACCAAAATATGTTTTGCAAAATAGATTCATAATTATTGCAGTGACTGTATGTTCCCCTTTCTATTGATTTGCTTTCCTATTACTGCATCCATGGAACCTACCGGCTGGGAGCAAGGTATCAGGAACGCTACGGGGCTCTACTTTTACAAACAAGGATGGCAAGGACACTAGCTAAGAAAACGTGGATTACATAAACCTCATCTCGTAGTCAGACCATGACTTATCCTACTAATTTCCTTCCGCATCCTGTTGGATCATTTCCCTGGCCACATTAGTACATTAAGAAAATATAATAAAAGATAAATGTTTGTATCTCTTTGCACGCACTGTGTAAAGGGATTCTGATTATCTGTTACTCAATCACTGCACCAGACTTAAGTTGGTATATAGCACAAGAGAGCTGTGCTAATGAAGTCCTCAGTATAGCTCAATATCTACAGACAATCCTGTGAAAACTGAATAAACCATTTATTGGATCAATAAAGGATTACACGCTGAATAGGACCCATTACAACTTGTAAATATTGCCATTTATCTTGGGAAAAATATATAGCACGATTGTAGATATTCATAGAGTGTATCCACCGGTGGCACAGAAATCCTTAATGCCTGCAATATTACACAACGTTACCAAAATAGTTCACCTCACACCTTCCTCTTCATCACACAGCCTATTGTACATGCATACATGCATCAGGGTGCTAGAGAATGTCATGTTCTAGGCAAAATATGTTCATAGCAAGATGGAAATAAATACAGTGGGTGACCAGCTTATTAGATACATTCAGATTTCCATGTAAGGGTTTGCTCAATCAGTGACAGCAAATGTTGGAACAATTCTACTTAAAGCAGGTAGGAGATGCCCACAGATTGTGTATGTGTACAAGTCTGGAGAGAGGGAGAATTGAGAAGACAAAAAATGTAGATGACTTTGAAAGTGACATGGCAGTGGGTCTAGCACACGTATCACAAACCTCATCCATAATGGGGATATCATGCACTGCAGGAATACTGTGAATAGGCCACCACCTCAATCACAAGCGATCACCTTTGCTCCTGCAGGCGGGAACAGACTGTGGATGATAGAGGCCATTGGAGTGGTAAGGTGACAGGACTTGAACAAAGTAGCAGACAGGCTACACTCAACCAACGAACTCAGCAGTCTCATACTAACAATGTATGACACTACTGACAGACTGCATAACTCTTACCTTACACTTGTCAATGAAAAACATGAAGCTGCAGCTGTAGCAGTGGGGGAAATAACAATAATACTGGACATTGGAAAAACATTGTCTGGTCCATTGAAACCCAACTCATGCGGATTTACCAGAATATGTATAAAGGCTATAAACATGATAGAAAATCTGGTGGATCTAATCAAATTTTAGAATGTAATTTTTCTAGAGCGGTTTATAAATTTAAAACAAATTTGTGATTGTTGTTATGGGCAATACCAACTGTTGTGAAGGTACAATTTGTGATTGTTGTTATGGGCAATACCAACTGTTGCGAATGTACATGTGAAACAGATTTCATAAACGTCCACCTATGAGTCCATGGACACATAAAGCTGTATATTAACAATTGTAATGAATGGTATGTGGCACACATTGGGTCTCTGGATACCAGTAAACCAACCTTTGAATGTCACTGGATATATGAACAGTATATGTAAATGGGTCTGTTTCATCAAAATAATGGTTCATGCCACATTGAAAGAAAAGTAGTTTCATGGACATGACTATGAATTCAGCTTAATCCAGTGCATTGCCCAGTTAACACAGTTCAATACAATAGCGCACATTTAGGGCATTAGATGGATCAATCAGTTTGGAGTGGAGATCCACCACCAGCTAATTTGCAACAACTATAGGGCACATTAAACAAGAGTGAGCATTTTAGATATATTGTAGGAGCCCGTGACCTTAAAAGTTTAAGCTGTTACCAAGTTTGAGAAGAAGAAAATGCAAAAAGAACCCACAACTGCCGAACAAAAGTTAGGCAAATGCTATAATCTGAGCAAAAGCAGGAGGTACTTTCTATGTGCCAAAGACACTTTGGGCTAGATTTACTAAGCTGCGGGTTTGAAAAAGTGGGGATGTTGCCTATAGCAACCAATCAGATTCTAGCTTTCATTTATTTAGTACTTTTTACAAAATGACAGCTAGAATCTGATTGGTTGCTATAGGCAACATCCCCACTTTTTTAAACCCGCAGCTTAGTAAATCTAGCCCTTTCTGTACTTTATCTCTTACTAAAATATGTGCACTTTGGAAACACAGTTCAGTGTGGTCCTCTGCTCGCTACTAGTTGGGTTCTTTTGACAATACAGAATTAGTCTAGTATTGTGAAAAGAGCAAACAGTATTTGGTTCCTGGCCTCACGATAAGAGTTGAAAAATGAACAACACAGTTCATAACCAATGTCATATGTAAGCTAATTAATAGTTACATAAAACTGTATTAGCTTGGTGTGACTCAGATGAACTTTGTGTCCAGCCATGCGTTAAAACAGGTTTTAGTTTTTAAACTCCTTTGTTATACATAGGAGGTAAATATGGATAGAGTGTTCCAGACAGGTAGTTACAGATGAGTGTCCAATACCAATTTATGGCATGGGTCGAAAAAGCTTTTGAAAGCTTCCTTTAATGTTATATCAATAGAGTGTTCTCCCCAGGACCTATTTCCCACGTGCTCCACCTGGCTGTTTTTACTTGCCATCCGGCTCTTGGAGTTCTGAAGGAGACCTACTGTGTGAGCACTGCAGCCAGCAGAGTGTTAGAGCCCTGACCACCAGTCTGAGCAGTTCAGGCAGGCAGAGGTTCAGCCGCCAAGCATAAAAAAATTCATTATAGAAAAAAAAAAAAAAAAAAGTGTGTCCAGTCCAGCTAGTGGCGAATAAACCTCCGGAGTGTTTATAAATAATATACAGTAATATAATACAGTAATAATATAATATATAATGTATAACTGCCAACATTTTCTTCTTTATTATGGCAAAATATTACAGTACCCCAATCTGGCTGGCAAAAGTTTCTGGGGAGAACACTGCAATAACATTACTGATATCCACCAAACAGACCTCTCACATTCTTGGTGATCAGTTATATCTCAGGACATCTCAACTGGATGACTGAGCAGCTGTGATAAGTGTGAATGAAGGAAAATAAGGCCACAGGAAATTGTCCAATTTTCTCAAATGTAAGACTTACAGAAGTCATGTTTGGTAAACTCTAATGACCTGCTGTGTGAAGGTAATGTAGGACATTCTGGTAAGAAGTTAGGCCAGTGTAAATAAACCCTGACTTGAAAGGTGTTTGAAAAGAGGTCATAAAAAACTAATTTGCATATACACAAAAACTTTCTAGATCTGACATCACAGTGAAAGGGGGTTGCGGGTACCTGCAGCATGTTTAATATGTCCTGTAAGTTTAACAATTTTGTTAACTTTTTGGGAGTCAATTTCATATTGAGAAGAGTCCCTTTATTCCTGCTTCTCCAAGCAAACAGAAAACAGATCATTTATGAGTTTAACATTTCTGTTTTATTCCTTTTTGTTTTACAAGAAACTATTGTATTAAATCGTTGCATGTCGTTTTGTTAATTGTTTTTCATCTTAAGCATTGTGGATTTATTTTCCATATTAAATTATACTTAATAAATTCATGTCTCTCTCTTCTTACAAAGTCACGTGGCAGACTTGGTTTTGGAACACTACATAGTTGAAAGAGGAGATCATTTGGTTTATGATAACTGATGAAAGCAAATTGTGATAGATTAGTTTAAAGGAAGAACCAATGGCATCCTGGGTATGACTGTTAGCTCTTCACAAAAAACCTTGGTGGTAGCATAATTGGTAAAACAAAGTGTGTAGGATAGACAGAGAGTCTCACTCATTTTTAAGCAGACATGGTGGTTGTTTTTGATGAACCCTGTGTAACACACAGATGTCACGCAGGCTCAGGTGAGTGCTACCATATTGTTGTTCCCGCAGATTGACGTTGACAGTGGCAGTTGGGAGATTGTTTGTGTATGAGAACCTAATTGTAATCACTCTTCATATCCTGAAATGTGCCCAATTGTAGCAGATCATCTGACTTTTCATAGCAGAATGGAGATGACTTAGCTGAACTTGTGGGGGGCATTGCCAGTCTGGAAGTGACTGGTGTACTTGTGCTATAATGTTATTGAGGGCATGTGACATGATGACAGGGATTGGATGCAAGCAAGAAGCCACAGACTGAGAATCCAAGAGTACAGAGTAGTGATGAGAGAAGCCTGTCCTATTGATAAAGGAAGATTGGAGTCAAACACACATCTCATAAAAATATATTGTTGTAAGGAATGTATACATTTTTATGAGCCAACCTGAAAAATGCCCTTAGAAGGGTATAGCAAACATGTGGGACTGGAGATATATTTTCTGGATTAATTACAGGCAATTAAAGCTAGTATACAAAACGGCATTCGTGTTACTGCTCAATTCCTGCTGTTCAACCAATAATGTGGATGTTCTTATCAGCATCCTACAAATAAAGAAGCATCTGACTTACATTAATATCACATTATCTGGCTTTCCTGGCTGCTACCTGACAACAATGGGCGTTACTAAAGTAAAATAATTGCTTGGGTCTCGCAGTGACTATTATTTGTAAACAGATTAGAAAAAAACTGCTATTACATGCAACAACTTCCATTTTCGGAGAAAAGACAGCTGCTCCCTCAGAGTATTGTGCCTAGTTTATTATCATGAATGATGGACAAAAGTAACACAGTTAACATGGTTATGATAGAAAATTAGGCTTTAATTTAATTGTTCATGACTAGTATGGAAATATAGTATAGTCTGCAAATACATACATATTCAAAGACAAACTATATATTGGATGTTGAAAAATAAAGTAAACAGTATGGTGATGGGTTACCATTATGTTATTATGCCACAATATTTACACAAACATCAAATCTATTATACAACTGCTAGCACTGATTTTGTTGTTCATAATATTGCTTCCAACTGAGATTATGACACAAAGTAATTGGGGCAGCACAGTGGTGTAGAAGTGGGGTCATGAGTTAAATTCCAGACATGGCCTTATCTGTGAGGATTTCTCCCACACTCCAAAAACATACTGGTAGGTTAATTGGCCGCTAACAAATTCACTATAGTCTGTCTGTGTGTGTGTATGTTAGGGAATTTAGTCTGTAAGCCCCAATGGGGCAGGGACTGATCTGAGTGAGTTCTCTGTACAGCGCTGCAGAATTAGTGGCACTATATAAATAAATGGTGATGATGATGTATGTAGTACAGGTTATTAATTAGTGCTATAATAATCTATGCAATTATTCATTCTGCATACCATTAAGATATATATGTTAAAGTAGTTATTGTTAGTATAATTTTAACCTTAACTGTACAAATATCTGTTGCAAAATATTCTAAACAGTCACTAACCAAGCCTCCGGTTTTGCCATTACATCTGTCTCTATCCTTGCTGATTCTGCCATCAGTCTGTTAAGGTCCTGCCTTTCCTGGTGCTGCCATTAGAGGCTAATGTTTTCATGTTCCCAGCGGGAACACCAGTAGCCTTACCTGCTCCTGTCCACCCATGTGCTGCCATTATGGGCTCATCTTTTCATCTTCCCTGCAGGAACACCCCTATTGACCTGCTCCTGTCCTCCCTGGTGTTACTATAATTACTATCAGCATCATCTGCCCCTGTCCACACTGAGGTTACCATCATAAACTCATCTGTCCCAAAGCCTATCCTCCCTGATGTCCGCCATCATAGTCGCACCTGTCCCTGTCCTTCCCAATGTCCGCCATCATAGCCTCACCTGTCCCTGTCCTCCCTGGTGTCCGCCATCATAGCCTCACCTGTCCCTGTCCTGCCTGGTGTCCGCCATCATAGCCTCACCTGTCCCTGTCCTCCCTGGCGTCCGCCAATATAGCCTCACCTGTCCCTGTCCTCCCCGGAGTCCGCCAACATAGCCTCACCTGTCCCTGTCCTCCCCGGAGTCCGCCAACATAGCATCACCTGTCCCTGTCCTCCCCGGAGTCCGCCAACATAGCATCACCTGTCCCTGTCATGCCCAGAGTCCGCCAACATAGCATCACCTGTCCCTGTCATGCCCAGAGTCCGCCAACATAGCGAAAAGGACAGGGACAGGTGAGGCTATGATGGTGCACCCAGGGGAGGACAGGGACAGGTGAGGCTGTGATAGCGGAAAGGACAGGGACAGGTGAGGCTATCACAGTCTCACTTGTCCTTGTCCTCCCCTGGGTGCACCATCATAGCCTCACCTGTCCCTGTACTCCCCGGTGCGCGCCATCACAGTGACACCTCTCCCTGTTCTCCCCGGTGTCACCATCTGTTGCTGAATTCCCTGTGGTCCTCACCAGTCACATCTGTCCCATGATCGTGATCATATATGTTCCTGTGCTGTCAACTCTTATTTCATCATAACAATCTCTAATGATCTTGTTCCTTTCACCTTCTACACACAATGTCCTTCTATCATGTGAGAGTACAAGGATTACCGCCTTCATTTTCCATAACTGCCCATTTTCTGAGTGCCCAGCTGATGTTGCCCCATATGCACAGCTCCCTGGACCACCTCCAGGGCCGTATGAGGCACCCCGCTCCCGCCTAGTAGAGCCGCTGTCCTGCTCACCTCTGCGGGCGTCCCTTGGCGTCAGCCTGTCCCCCGGGTCCCGCTCTCAGGTGGCCGGTGACAACCCGCCGGACGCGGTCATGCCTGGCTCGGTGTGACAGGCGGAAGGTCCTACGCTGCCCCTCTGCCTCCACTTCCTCGGGTTCTGTTTCCGGAGGTAACGACGATCTGTCACACTCAGCCCCGCCCACTCCGCAGTTGCCTCTTTTTTTTTTTCGTTTTTTTTTAAAAGTAACTTTATCGACAGTGTTTATCTGAGCATAACACATAGCTAGGCAGCCAGTATCTCTGCAACATGGTTCTACCAGTCACAGTGTTGGCAGGCAGAGACTTGTTACCAGTCACAGTGTTGGCAGGCAGAGACTTGTTACCAGTCACAGTGTTGGCAGGCAGACACTTGTTACCAGTCACAGTGTTGGCAGGCAGAGACTTGTTGCTCCACAAAGGCTGGAGAACCACAGGTTGAATTTGTTTACTGAATTTAACCAATACACAGTGGATGTAAATGTGTTGTGTGAATCATACAGTGTGAGGGCGCAGCCTGTCATTTACATCATGAACTGGCTGGAAAGGCCTATCACACTTTATGTAATCAAGTTAAAAACATAATTATTGAAAATAAATGGACTAACACTAATTGTAAAGTGCTACGGAATCTGCTGACGCTATATAAATAAATGATGATGATTGTACTAACTGGCAGAGATGTTCGTCTTCTTTGCCCTATATGTAAAAAGACAACAGTTTGCTGTATTCAATGCAAGGAGCACAACAGGACTGTGTATTTTTGCTTATAGAATACATTGATGTTGCTTGGATTGATATAAGATTTCTGAAATACACTAAAATTCTTGAGCTACCCCAGAACAAAACTTACAAAAGTTATATATTTATTTTTAGCTGTGAATTTGAACTGCTAAATTGCTCCTGTCTGGGCGGTCTAGTTCCTGCTATACTGCTATGTGCCTCCCCTGAGGCCAAAAAGATGGCATCACCCGAGTCTACACAAGATCAGGACTACCTCCAATCCTCCACACCAGTGGTGGGCAAAAGGTGGCCTGCTGAGCCTTCAACTGTGACCTCCCCCCCCCCCCCCCCCCCTTCCCCTCAGTCGACTGCTCCCGACCTTAATCTCAGAGTGGGGGCAGTCGAATCTTGCATCACGCTGCATACTGGAGAAGAGGAGGGAGTGCAGTGTGCTCTTCCTCCTTCCTCTGCGCGGCCCCCTTCATGGTTACAGGGCCACCGATGCATACTTCAAAGTACGTGTGTCACATATCGGAGTCCGGCAGGCGCCTACTAGTTCACTCTGCACTCTTTCTACATAACACCAGGACACTTAACTCATGACCTTCTTCCCACAAGCCACTCTAACTAGGGTTATCTACTTGTGGAAGAACCCAAATTTCCCTCCAGGTATGACCCCCACTGACTTTCATGCATAGACAAATATATATGATTTCTCAGTGAAAAATGATTCAATAACGCTCTTACGCACCTTTCTTAGCTTCTCCGAACTATGTACGTGATTAGTTATTGAATCATTATTTTTCATCATTATCTCCAAATTTGTCACTTCACCCAATTCTGCTTGACTACTCCTCTATCCAGCTTGCTGTCCACCTTAGAAGCTATATGTGTCTTTTTCACTAGAACGCCCAAAAAGTAATTTATACAACGTAGAAATCTTTAGCAACATTTGCTGTCCAGAATATAAAAAAAAACTACATGAAGTGGGAGATGGAAATGGGGGCTATATTGATGACTGGGACAAAATAAGACTTGTTCTTTTCATTTTGGGTGGAAGTCAGTTGTCTGATATTCACCATCACATGATTTCAAAACCCTAACTTGCCAGACTCACTCAGTAGCAAGATAGTTAGGCACATATATAATGTAGCCAATGGTCTAATGTCTTCTTGGAAGGAACCCAATCCCCCTATACTTGCCTTAGTCCAGTGGTCAGGGAACAGGGGTAAATTACCCCAAATGGGGTAAAAATGAAATTCGGGGGGGGGGGGGGGGTAATGCTGCTGCTTCACATGCTGTCAGTTGGATTGCTGACGTACCAGAAGAGCCCCAAGGGCTGGCAGAGGCACTTCTTGAGCTTCGATACAATAATGAAGCACGTATTGCATTTGAAAACAAAGCAGATCTGTCATATTTTTGCATGTCAACAGCTGCAAAGGCATTCAAAATTGCACATGAGGAGACAGTCAAAAAGTTGCTGCCTTATGCAACAAGCTACCTTTGCGAACAAGGATTTTCCACTCGAATGAGCTTAAAAACAAAGCAATGAAATCAATTGGATGCTGAAGACTGTATCCAAGTTACTCTGACATCAAAATACCCCAATATTAATGCTCTCGTATCAAAAATGAAGCAACATCATTTCTCCAAAACCTGAAGTTTTGAAGTTGAAGCTTTCAAAGAAATTTTGAATAGATTCAATAAAATTTTGAATTACAATAATTAATAATATATGATTTCCTTCCTTTCAAATCAAGGGGATAACGTCAGCATATCTAAATATATTTGGGGGTAAAAGGTAAAAAAGTTCCCTGACCCCTGCTTTAGTCATTAGTAGAATCTGGCAGGTCTACTCTATGGAATATATTTCTAGCATTCTTCAACATAGAAAATCCTTTACAACTATAAGGCACCCATGGTTTAAATATCACAATACTCCTAATTTCTGATTAGTTTGCTTCCAATAATATGCTGCTACTAGCAGTGCTCCCTATGCCCAATGTGTTTAGACCCACTGCTCAATAAATTGATTACATTATTTGCATGAACTAACTCGGTATTCAGGCCACCAACTCATCATCTTCCCTCCCACTGTTTTCATCTCCTCACCAATCTCATCAAACCTCTTGACCTGAGCAAAATCATCAAGCTTTTGTTCCTGCAAAATTTGTATACCTATACAATAATGATCTATGTTCCTAAGCCTGTGCTGTTCCATTGTAGATCACTAAATTAAATGGTTTAATAAAACAAAAATAATTTTAAAAAAATGGCAAAAAAGCAAGCAAAGACATTACAAAGGAAAAGCAAGGCATTTAGTTGCGTGAAGACATGCACAAACCGAGATAAGTGATCTGAAGGATAAATATCCCTATAGAGGAAACAAATCCAGTTTCTTTTAACATATTAATAGTAATTATATACAGTAAGTGGCTACAGTATTAGGTACATAATAGCAAGGTCCTCAAGTAATTATTAACAGAACTTTCTGAATTAATTTTGGCATGGAGTGGAAAGTGCTAGTCCATGCTGGCTCCAATATGTCCACTGGCTATTGTTAATTAGTCTAATATTGGATTGGTACGCAGAATAGCTTATGCTAGCTAATGCCACAAGTGCTTGATAGCATAGAGATCTTGTGACTTCGGAGGCCACTGTATAAGCTAAATTCACTATCATATGCCAGGAACCATGTCAGAAATATTTGGGTGCGGCCCATCCTTCATACTCCAATCATGCATGAATAAATATAAATATTTTGCCTTTCCCATTCTTCTGAATTGGTCTAAGGCAATCAGCTGTTATCTGCCTACCTGCTTAATATATTGATAACATATTTAAAAGTACATGCAATGCAGGAAAAAGTATTACTATGTACAAATTATAAAATCCAATTATAGTGACATCATCCAGATTGTTATATAGTATACAAAATATAATGTATAGGGAACAGGCCTAATGTACTATTCCAGATCAGAAATAGAATGTTAGGAATACAATGTAAAACATAGAAATAACAAGGTATATTTTAGAAAATGCATGAAAGCAGATGTACTACAGACAATGGACAGAACATTGTGGTAATGTTTAAAAATAAATACAAATATGAATAATGGTCTTTTAAAGAAGGCAAGTCAAAATAATGCAGCTATTCCAAGCAGCATTTGAGCCGCAGTAAACTATTATAAATGAATTAATAGAATGTGTTTTAGCTGTTATAGAAATAGCATAGTAGACAGCATGGGACATCTCAGTGTGGGTTATCCTTGATATGTATTTATCTTATCCTGCTATAGGAATTGCATTCATAATCTGATTCTACATATGATGAACGTGAGAGATATAAACACCAACTGTATCTATTCAATGCTCTTTGCTGTATTCAGTAATGTTGATTATAATGCCTAAAAGACCAGTACAAAATAAGGCGCTCTCTGCTGTAAATTTTGTGGTTTTGCTATGCAAACCTTTGATTTCCCTTCTTTAGTGAGCCTGTTTTGGTCTCTTGTAAATAAAGTCATCATGTAAATATGTCATGTCCGTAGCACCCTCCCCCCCCCCCCATTAGATTGTAAACTATTGTCACAGCGTTGGGGTCATGAGTTCAATTCCCGACCATGGCCTTATCTGTGTGGAGTTTGCATATTCTCCTCATGTTTGTGTGGGTTTCCTCCGGGTGCTCCGGTTTCCTCCCAAACTCCAAAAACATACTAGTAGGTTAATTGGCTGCAATCAAAATTGACCCTAGTCTGTGTTAGGGAATTTAGACTGTAAGCCCCAATGGGGCAGGGACTGATGTGAGTGATTTCTCTGTACAGTGCTGCGGAATCAGTGGCGCTATATAAATAAATGATGGTGATGATGATGATGATTGTGAGCAACCCCTCTCTCCTCTGTCTTCTTGTCAACACCCACCTTGTCCACATGTATCTTGCATTTGCTGTATGAAACTTGTTACTTGGGCTGTGCAATACAAGCGGCCGCTCAGGGAGCTTCACGGAAGGGGGGGGGCCTACTCTTGCTGGCACCATATACATAAACAATAACAATTTCACTAATAATACCATATCTACCTATTTGTCGATACATATCTCTACCACATCCCTGCACCATTCGAATTGTACCTATGTACTCTTGTTTAATCCTGCAAATTGAATGTTAAGCAGTCTAATATGAATAAACAGCTGTCTTTATTTAAAGAAAACCCTCAATTTATTAGTATCACTCTCATAGACATTCCTATATTGCTGGCAGATCTAATACTCTTTGAAGTGACATTAATTCTCTTAACAAGAGTGTACACCTGTATAATATTTATTGTACTTTACGTGCACCACGTTAGTTGCTTTGTCATGCAGCGAAAAGACATTATATCTGTCCCTCACCTCCGCTGCCTGGGTGTCACCCTTGACTCCTCCCTCTCTTTTGCCCCCCCACTCCCCCTTCAATCCCTTGCCCAATCCTGTCACTTCCAACTTCATAACATCACCCCCATCCAGGCCCTTACTATCTCAGGATTACACCAAAACCATTATCCATGCACTCATTTCCCATCTTGATTACTGTAACCTTCTCCTCACCAGCTTTCCCCACTATCACCTTGCCCCCCTCCTTTCGCTCTATACGTGGCTGTGAGGCTCATTTTCCTTGCACGCTGCTCCTCTTCTGCCTCCCCTTCCCTACAAAATCCTTTTAAACTCCTCACCTACAATGCCATCTCCCACTCAACTGCCCCATACATCTCCAACCTTCTCTCTATTCATTTTCCCTCCCGCTCCCTGTGCTCGGGCAATGACCGTCACCTCATCCCATTCCCGAATCCAAGATTTCTCCCGAACTGCCTCTCCTCCACTGGAACAACCTTCCACGCTCCAGACTGTGCCCTAATTTGCGCACCTTCAAGCGGGCACTAAAAACTCA
This sequence comes from Mixophyes fleayi, assembly GCF_038048845.1. Classification (NCBI taxonomy): domain Eukaryota; kingdom Metazoa; phylum Chordata; class Amphibia; order Anura; family Limnodynastidae; genus Mixophyes; species Mixophyes fleayi. The sequence goes on along the minus strand of NC_134403.1, from coordinate 326,913,583 downwards.
CTTTTTCCTCAAAGCCTACCCATCTTCCACCTAACCGTCTCTCCATGCTCGTCTCTTCACCTCTCTTTCCGTCCCCTTGCTTGCCTCCCCTATGTGCCTGCTGTCTGTTTGCCCCCTCTTTAGGATGTAGGCATTCATGAGCAGGGCCCTCCTGACTCTAGAACATTTCTTCTGCTCCAATTTTATTATAATTGTTATCTCTGGAGCTTCTGGAGTCTTGGTATTACTTGATTGTTGTTCTGTACTGTATTACTGTATTATTATTACTGTTTTGTCCACTGTATTGTGTATGGCATCGCGGAAACCATGTGGCGCCTTATAAATAAATGATAATATATATATATATATATATATATATATGCAACTTTTTTTGTTTGCTTGCATTTCCTATAGTGCACATTATCCTTTATTCATAGGTCGCTACAAGATTTCTGCAGCAGTGTACAGAATACAAGCAGTGGACCATACAGGGGAAATAAAGTACAGAACAATAGACAAATACCAGGACTTCAAAGCTGAAAACATAGTGAGTAAAGTGAAATTGGAGCAGAAGAATAGAGGTAGAGAGACAGGATGGATGAGGGTCCTGCTCGTAAGAGCTTACATCCTAAAGGGAGGGAAAATAGACAGCAGGCACAAAGGAAGTCAGAGAAGGGGATCAAGTGCAAGAGTAGCGGGATAGGGAAAGAGATGATATCAAGCATGGAGAGAAAGTTGGTGGATGACTAGTAGACTTTGAGGAAGAGATGAGTTTCAGTGCCCATTTCAAAGTGCACAAATTAGAGGACAGTCAGATGGTGCATGGGAGGTCATTCCAGTGGAGGGGGGCAGCCCGGGAGAAATCTTGGATTCTCTACTGTGATGTGAGGCGACGGTCATTGGCTGATCGCAGGAAACGGGAGGGAGTGTGAATGGAGAGGCGGTTGGAGATGTAGAGAACCTTGTAGGTGGAGTTTGAAAAGGATTGTGTAAAGGAAGGGGAGCCAGTGTAATGCAAGGCAGAGAGGTGAGACAGAAGAACTGGACACATGACATTCATTCTTCAACACTAAGGTGCACATATACTCATACACCAAAACAGTTACTAATGCACATTTAAAGGAAGATCATAAATGGAACATCCTAATAAAAAGAAAGTTGTGCATAATTATGACATAAGGACTTTCTTCAGGCCTGTAGCCTTCCCAGCTGCCGAAATACAATAAATGTTCATGAGAACTTCATAAATGCAAAATTAGATTCACTTAAAATTCCACTTGACGGTCACCCAGAAGTGGTTTGGGACCAAATTTCTTTTCTGGAAAAGCAATTACTGTGGAAAATCAATTAATTACCAACAGCTTAATGAGAGAGAATTGGAAGATATTTGGTTTGCATGGATAAGGGGCAGCTTGAGCTAGAAAGAGACGGAACACTCAAGAATCTTAGGTCTAATAAATCAATACAGAATATTATTTTAATGGAAAGCCACATCTTGTCTTCTGATGCACGATGTATATCTGTGAATGTATTTTCATGAACAGAAGCTTTGAGGGTAGTGAGCTTTAGTTTAGAGACTATTTTGAAGATTAGAAAATTAGATATAGTAGTGTTGAAAGTAGAGACAACAAAGCAGGTAGTTTTATTTGTAGATTCAATAATATGATTGTTATTGCACAGATTCTTTCAAAAGATGTCTATTACACTGGGTGTGGCACAATGGAAAAAAAAAGTTGAGTTTAATCCTCCAAAATTTTTCAAACCAATTGAATTTCCTAGTCGAAACTATATGTAGATTTTCATAATGAATATTTCAACAATAGGAAATGCAATAATAAAATGTTGAAAAACTGGTGGCACACAAAAGTTGCATGGATAAGTATTCATAGTGGCCATCACAAATATTGGAAGTTGAAGTAGATAGTGGCCCCATGGCTATTATTTCAAGATTTTAATGGCAGAAGATACATGTTCAATAGAACAATTTAACAAATCAGCTTTGTATAAAGAAGAATTCTGCTCTGGTAGAAGTACTCTAGATAAACCCCCCTTTCAAAGCTCAAATTAATGTATTCAGAACCTCGATGTAGAGGGGGTCATGTAATTAGAGTAATGGCACAATCATATCTTTAAGGAGGTAAGGTGCTCCCTAACACTTACAGAAATCATGAGGCTTTTAAGAGTTCCTCAAAAGAGGAGCTGTTCCTTATGTAACACTCACACTCCCATCAATTGCAGCAATGTATAACGGTTTTTTCTAAATGAATTACGGACCAAAGTACAATAGATGGTGTTCTAGAATGACTACATTATACTTTCAGAATTAAAGTGATAAAAGACAAGTGCTTTTAGGGTTGCGAGGCAGGAAAAACACCTAACGATTCCCATGAGACTCTCGCTAGCAAAAATATGTCAATACATTTATGAATGTAACAAAAACACTTTCACAAAGGGCACACTATAAATATCACAATTTATTGAATCACGTATGATATACAGCATTTAAAATATCTTTACATAACCAACAATACCAAGAGTACCTGGATATCAATATTAGCACCTATTTAAGGAAAATGCCAATAAAATGAATGAAAAACTGATTTACAGAACAAATTAAAACATTTGAAATTTCATAGGACAGTCAGTCTGATGTAAAATGATTACACTGAATAAACTCTCAGCTGTTCTTGGCCATTTAGTCATCAGATGGTGGGAAGGACAAATATGTCACATAATTTTATACTTGTCCAAACAATACTGGAACCTCAGAGATCTGTGATATTTGTGTGTAGAATGTGCAAGCACATCATTGACGTACTGGGCTGAAATGAACCTTGCACCGACAATCTCACATTTATGAAACACCCATTTCAAAACAGCTAAGAAAATGAATGTTGTCTTTTTGATTTGGCTTATTTTGTGATAGAGTGACAAGCCAATGATTTAGGTTTCTAAACAACATTTGATTGTGAAAATCAGCATATGTGCCCTAATCCACAACATCCAGATTCTTTCGTGTACTATTACCATAAAAAATGTAAGAACATATCTATATGGTTTCTGTTGGTTACAGCACATATACTGTAGAAAGAAAAATAATTAGTTTGATGTATCTTTATCTATCTTGCTGCACTCAGGAACCGAGAAAATCCAGAACATGTCCGATGGGCTGGTAAAGCTCCATAGAAACAGAAATATGCTTTAAAGACAGTGGATTGATGGATTAATACATAGGGCAGAGCCAGCGATAATACAACAATGTTATGCTTTATTGGATATTAGCACCACTTTAGTCAGTGTCTTAGAAATGTGGTATGACTTTAATGGTGTTGTTTGACCAAGGGAGTAAAAAATGAAACTTACATTTTATCAGCACTGAAGTGGATAGTCAGGATAAGGTTTAACAATCTACCACTGTACTTTCAATTATAGTTTTTTTTATATAGGTTTTAGTTTCAAGCAAATAACAGGGCACCTACATAAGTAGTCTTATATTGTGAGAATATATAATTTTTGATACAAATCTACATGCATACTTCAAACTGCAGATTCTAAGATTTTGATAACAAGTGTATGCCTTGCTCTTCTTACCTGGTGAACCAATGGGACACTTGTCTAGAAGATTCTTATTGGAAAAGATATTATTAAAGGCAAAAGAGTATTCCGCAGAAATATGGCAAGTCTCTTCATACTAATAAATGCAAACATGCAAATAAGTATCTTACTCTGTGCAAGTCCATATGGCTCACTCAAAATATAAAGTATAGTTTAAAATAAAGAATAAAGGCCACAAGCTGTTCATTACTTTAGAAGTTCTTGGGAAACTGAAGCTTGCCTGCCCCTCATCTAACTGATGGAAGCTCTTCTCTTGCTGAAGAAAGTTACGCTGTTAAATTGCATCAGTTGTGCAAGTATTTGAAATTAAGAGGAAGTTGACACCATACTTACCAAAAACGATGGTCAACAGCAACAGTCTCACACTAGTAATTGTTGTGATTAGCTGGGAGATAGCTGCAATAACGTCCCCCCCCCCTTCTCGTCTATACTGCCTTCAAAATATTAACATCACCATGCAATTTAAAAGGGTAACAGTTTTAATCTTAATTTTACTTGCTGATTTGACTCTCATGCAACTTCTACTAATACATTGCTTCCTGCTTCAGGCTTTCCCCTTTATGCTGCTGTTGGAAAGATCGCAACACTGCTCTGTGCATACACACACATCTAATGCACAGAGCAAAACTGAGCGTCATACCCAAAATGAACAAGATCAACTTTGTATAGATCATACAAAGGCTTTGGTAAAAAAACGCAGACGAAAGCAGGACGGCACGTAAAAACACCTGCAAAACGAACAATCCAAAGGGTCCTTTTTGCAACTATAACCTCTATCCTAGGTAAATTTGTCTGTTCGATGGACTTTCTAATAAGAGTACTAGTACTTTAATCTGATCTTTACTGCAGACTCTCCATCTTCAGGGGGCTATACATATGTAGTAATCTATTTATAGCATTTTGACTTGCTTTTTACAGAGGTTACGCCTTGATAATGCCATGCTAGTATTTTAATGATAATTTAATCACTTGTTGACACTCTCCTTAGGAATTTATATAAACAATGCATTTCCCAGCTAATTCAGCATGTAAACAAATAAAAACAAACTAGCTGGGTAAACATATAAAAATGTATTGTGCAATAGAGCTTTTAGTAAGCTGAAATATACGTGCAGATGTATCAGGAATGAGGATAATTGAGGTAAACATATGAATGTAAATTTGGCTTCTCATATTTATAGTTATTGAAGAACACTACAAAAGGTGTAAATGACCCATATCTATGGACAGTCACATGCAAAACCAAACAGGGACAGATGCAACTTTAACTCTCACTTGTGAATATTAAAGTATGCTTTTCATATAGGTCCAGCTTGCATTATGTGTTTAGGGACTCTTAAAATAAATGTCTCACAGATATGGACCTACGTAATAAAGAATTGTAGCTGGAAATAATGCTCAAATAAGGACATTATAATTGCAACTGTTTATTGTAGCAAGCAAAATGTTTCACAACATACAAGTAGTTATTTTTTTATTTTGATACACAACTTTTCCCTTTGCCTGCTAAACTATATTGTCTTTATAACGCCTATGAGAAATAGTTCTCTAGGAACACTTAACTACCATCACAAGTGTAAAATATGGTCTCTGAATGTTTGTAGGATCCAATATATGGCTAGAAATGACAGTCGGGTACTTATTTGTAAGGGAGCTACAGCCATCCATTCAGGTGGTGGCCATCATATTACTCATGAGTCAGATCATCTGGCTACAAAGTATTTTGGAGTCTAACCTAGGGACCGGACCCTGATAAATGAGGAATTAGGGAAAATGGGATGGGATTGTGAAAAATAAGGATAATGTTAAATCAAAGTTGGGAATTCTTGAGGAGATCGATGAACAAGTTAGGTAGTATTTACATTATAAGTTAGAAAATTAAATTGCAGCAAATTAGCCTCTCTATACTTGTTAAAGACCTGACATTTATTTCTAGCATGCCAACTTCACTTCTCATGTATAGGTCATATTGCTCAGCAAATACACAGAAAGGTAGAGAGCCTGGACAGCTTATTTACATCCTATCGCACATATTTACATTTGTACATATTCTACAACGGAATTCTCAGAGCATTTACACCTGATCTCTACAACACCGTAAACAATGGTGTTTCGTAGAGCAACAATAGTGCCAAGGACTGTAGTACCTATTGAAGACAGTCTAAAGCAGTTCTCCATGTCTATTTGCAATGGAGAACAGCTACATATGACAATACATTGCCACATGTACCTATCCTCACACTGCCACTGATCAACACTGCACCTTTCCCAGTCTTAAATGTCGGATCATTGGAGCAGCAGAACGTACCTCTTCAAGTATCTCAAAAAACAAAAGGTGACCCACTGCACAACCTACATATAAACACTTTCAACAATTTATTAAACAAACAATATTTTTGTCATTGCGTTTTGTTATTCTATTTCCACCCACTTTAGAAGACTGATGAACCTAAAACCTTTAACATACTTGTATCTTTAAGAATTACTACTAGGAACCAAAGTGACTTCAGAAAAGGTTTGGACCATGAAGGAAGCGTTTGTCCTCTACCGGCATAGACACTGGTCTGTAAAGCCAATGGACATTGCAGGTAGCTGCTACTTTGCTAGTCAGAACTTTAAAATTGTGATTGAACTTGAGATATTTATATTTTTGTTTTAAAATGTTGAAGAAACTGTTACACATCAGATTAACTGGCACTGTAGGTTAATGAAGCTGCAGAAACTGTATAGCATTTACTAGAATTATACTGCTAAGTCAATGATAAAACACACAGAGTTGCAATTTCCATTCAACATAATGTAAACTGTATCTCAAGTGTGCAAATAAAATTATTTTTAAATCCTGGAAACACCGCTGGAAAAAAATGTATACAATAGTTAGTGTAATGCAACAATTCCAAAAGAAAATTCTCAAAGCAATGGCATGGTGACAGAGCCTCTGGCTGACGGTACATGCTGGGACTACTAGTACCACAACACCTAGAGATTTATCTTACAAGCAAGAAACTGCAATGTAGTGCTGATTAAAAATTATTTTTGCAGTATTCATATCAAGTTCTTTTTTATTTTTCGTGATTTTCTTTTTTGGACAAGTAGTGCAGTGAAAGTGTAAGGGTTATTCATTCATAAAAAGGATCTCATTTAAAGAGAAGTGTTTTTAAGGGGATTAAAGCAAAAACGAAAAAGAAAAAGAAAAACCTGTGTTACCTATGATCAATGAGACTGATGGAGACGTTGCTCTCTGTGCAGCGTTACTTTACTAGGTCACTGTGTACTTGGAAGTAATGAACGGAAAGGTACAGAGTCTGCCTGAGGGAGAAGCAACTGCACTTGGCCTCGCTTACAAGGTGGAAATTCATAACTTGGCTCTTTAGGAAAACAATTTAAAAACAACAAATAACCTAGGTTTCGGAACCTTAAGTCAGTATTGCAAACGGGCTAATTAATTGATTCATTAAATCACTCATTGTTAAAAGCAGAAGTATAAAGACTAAGGGGCATATTTACTAAACTGCGGGTTTGAAAAAGTGGAGATGTTACCTATAGCAACCAAACAGGTTCTAAGTTATCATTTATTTATATTTAGTACTTTCTACAAAATGACAGATAGAATCTGATTGGTATAAGCAACATCTCCACTTTTTCAAACCTGCAATTTAGTATATATACCTTAAGATGAAAACAATGGTATTGGGAATCCACTACTGAATGGTCGTTGCAGAAACAATAAGCACTTGATAGCAATTTAATGAGGGCAATGTAACTTCTAAAAGCATATAGGTGCCATATATGTTTTATAAATTTACTTAAAAGTATTTTACCAAACGTGCTTCATATATCAACAGTAAACTGCTTCACCTACTGACTTAACCAAGCATACTAAATGTAAGGGATAGATTTTGAAAAACATAACAAACAAACCACCACCTCAGAGAAAAAAAAAAATTCTAACTTGGTTTGTATCTTCTGATCCAAATGAAACTTTATCTTACAGAAATATAAATTATTTGATATGAATCGCCTTTAAAATACTTAGTAGATGCAGGTGAGGCAAGTCTATAATTGTACAAGTATTGCAAATATCCAAATTGTTAAGAGCAAAATAAATCAGAATTGCACAAAGATTAATATATTTCTAGATGGAAGAGGTACTGTGAGAAATACAAGGCTCTTCAGCATGAGAATAAGTTGTGGGGTGTGATACAAATACAACTGTTATGTAAAATCTCAGTTAACACAAGAGAGAAACATCACTGCAAATCTGCCAACACTTAGAATGTTTTTTCTTTTCTTTCAATGTTAGTGGTAAATTGGAAAATGTAACTGGTGCTATTTACCTATTTTGGAGTGTGTTTAAATATAAGTTTTTCAATGAATTGATCCTCATAACAATAAAGTGTGTTCTACATGGACAACATTCCATCATAAAACAAATTCCAAGCGAGTCAGGTGACTCAAGTAGATGTTTTTTTTTCTTAAAGCACACCTATCACCAGGACCTTTAAATATTTATTTATGTCTTTACTACATAGTGCCTCATATGTAAATCCCCACTCACCTAAGACTATTGAGTATGTTATGCTTATATCTCATAGAGGATTCCTCCAGCCCACACAGTAGAGCAAGGACGTGTAGAAGTAGCCAGCCGAGGAAGAAGTCTGAAAGCCTAATTCAACTTTCAAGTCCAGCTGTCATAGGACACCATCTGCGCTCCTGGGCCACTTTCCTCTACATTTTCAAAACTGAGCTCTTTACCCGTGATTCTGGGGGTGACCTTTTTTTTTTTTTTTTTTTCTTACTACATAGTGCACAAGGCAAAATAACAACGGCTTTCAGTACAAATGGACATATGTGAGTGGTAAAGGAGTTTCTTGTAAAAACACAAAAAGCAGATGCAAGATCATAAAATAATAGCAGTATTACTATGTGAAAAAATATGCAGCAACTATATGGTCAGCATTCTGAAATTATTAATGGCTGGTAGTTCCTATAAAGGAATATAATAAATAGATTATTGAGGTGAACCCTGTGCTCTGTATACAGTATGGACTGTTGAACAAGGAAAAAAAAAATCAAACTGCATATACATTTTTGACCTTTTTTTAGTTTTTGCAATAAACTGACCCAGAACTGCCCCCAAAGTAGTGACCCTCTTCCGTACAGGACTGAGAAAGAGAGGAGTTCAGTGTGCACTGGTTACCCTGCATAGACTTGTGGCTGAAGGGGAGGGGGCAGGCGGTCATCCTCCACGTTTTCAGAATCAATGGATGCCAGAGCCTGGCTGGTGGATTTTATGTGCAAGGGGTATTTTTCGACAATGTCCTGGACTTCACGGGTTACTTCATCTGTCCAATCAATCAGGTCCTTTTCTAACTTCTTGGCTCCTGTCACAATACGTTCCTGTCTCTCAGACAGCTGGGAGAGTAAGTCCAGGTTCCTGTGCATCTGTTTGACTGCTGGGCATTGGTCTGCCTCCCAGATGTCAGAGTCTTGCCTTTTTGGAGAAGCTTGGCCAGACATGTACCTGCTGAACTCTTCCTCACTTAGGTTCAAAGACTGGGCATCCAGCTTCTCAATGAACGCTATAGCACAACACTGCAGAAAAAATACATAGTATATATCATTAAAGATTTGAATTGTTCTATGCACAACATTCTTTTGATTATGTGAAAAAGCTACTCTCCCCCTTTCACTTCAGTCAACTGCAGGAAATGACTGCAAAAGCAGATTGTAGGAAGAAGTATGGCGATGGTAGTCTCTCGCCTCCCTCCTGCAATCAGTGTATTGGGACCAAGATACAGTGCGAGTACTGGTAGGAGAGAAAATACTTCCTGATAATGTCCAGTGTTCCCAATAAAGAGACTACAGGAAGGTGACTTGTATCACAGGGTGGCAGAGTACAGCCGGTGACTTGTGTCAGGGGCAGAAGCAGGTCAGGAGGAGAACCTCATCCCTGTCTACCCCAAGATAGAGCAGTCTGAGGGGAGAATTCCACCTTCCCATAACGGGAGGAAAGGTCCTGGATGGATAACATTATAGATTCACACATCAACGGAAAGTGAAACGTAAATTCTATTAATATAAATGAAACTGCCCGTTCCTTCTCGATCGCCAGTCCCAATCATCAGTCATCTGTCTGAAAATTGTGTCGTTTCTGAGAACGGACATTCAAAAGCAGGGAAAAACTAAATGCAGGATCTATAATCCAATTCTGCCCAGACAGACACCTCAGACGGCCCTTGCTGGGTCTGATGACATGCTTTCATTTTTCGTCTGGTTGTGTTGGAAGTTCAGTTTTTTTTAGTATAGACTCCCAAATTCTGCCCAGTGTACATTGGCAAAACAAGATACAAACATTTTACATCTAATAGGGTGAGAATATGAAATGATAAAAAGAACTTAAAACATGGCGAGACAACTGTGGAACAAATTATTTTCTTAGACCAGGCCTTTTAGACTGTCTCTCTAGTGCTGTGTTGGCATTTTAAAGACATATTTAGAAAAATAATGCTATGCTTTGTAAAGCTCAGATAACTGTACAAAATAAAGGACTCCCCATATCTGAGATGTTTTGCTTAAAAATTCATGTTGATAAAGCCAAACATATGTTGCTTATTAGTTTCCATGACCATTTCAGACACAGAGGATCTACTGTCCTGCTGGAGTTTGTGTTTGAAAATTCATTTCACCATTCCAAGTCTGGCACCTCTTACTTATAATAATCATACATGAAATCACAATAGCAGAACACAAGTACATACAAAATACAAGTACATATAGACGGTCACTCACCAGGTTAGTGAAATAATATCCATCCTCTCCAGTCATCAGCCGACTGGGGTTACAGAATCTAGTGATATACTGGATGTTGGACTGCAGGCGTGGAGGGTTCGCCTTAAGAACAATGTAGATCAGAGTAGGTAGGAAGTCGTCAGCAGAAGCAGGCTCATTTTTTGTGATCTTTATTGCATTGAAGATTTGTTTACTGCACCCAGTGATGCAACCAAGCTTGTCCCGAGGAATCCGCTTCGAGTCCATTTCTATGATATCTACGGCATTTAGAAGAGGCATTAAAGTAAAAAGAAAACAAACAACTTGTCACTATATTGAAGAGTTAGAGCTGGAAAACAGAGTATGAACATTATAGTCAGGTATGTGCACATTGATGGAACACAAACATTGAGTTTCTATCTAAACTGAAATCTAGATAATGTCTCGAAGTTGACAGTTCCCACAGCACTAATATTTTCTGCAGCCTTGTACAATTACCATGTAAAATAGAGAACACTGCTCGCGGGAGTTGTAACGTGTAAGTCTTGATAAAAAGGCATTACACTGAATCTATTACTTAAATAAACTTTTTTTTTTATTATTATTCTGACGAAAACAAGGGGGTTCTCTGTCTAACATGTGCGGGATTTTCTGCGTTTCCGCCGACAATTGAATACGCCCCTAAGGGCGACGTTAAGGAAGCAAAAAAAATAAAATAATCTAGGCCAGTCAAAATATGTACAAATTGAAGCACTTCTACTATATTAAAAAACATTAATGCTGTGATAGCTGACTGCTGATTTAGTTATAATATAAGAGAAGTGATGTTACTACCCATCAGTTATAAAGTTTGAAATGGATAAATTAGTAAAGTGATCTCTACAATATTCGGAGCACTGTGACAACTCAAGTACAAGAAAAATAAGAATTCATTTTGCAGACCAGAAGGATATTTGCAGCCCTGATCAGCTCAGAATCATGTCTGATCTTAGGATCAAAGACCGAAATGATATCAGACATCTTGTGAACACACTGTCCCCACACTCACCTGTTATAGCTTTTACTACCATATCTGACACTTCAGGAATATCCTCGTTCACAGGCACACAAAGCATCTGAGGAGTAACCCAGTGTAAGGCTCTAATGGAGAAACACAAATAGAGAACATCAATATTATGTATACAGCTGCAAAGTTTGAAACAGTGGATATGTTGCCTATAGCAACCAATCAGATTCTAGCTATCATTTTACAGAATGTACTAAATAAATGATAACTAGAATCTGATTGGTTGCTATAGGCAACATTTCCACTTTTTCAAACCCGCAGTTTAGTAAATGTACCCCTAGGTCTGTGACTTGGCAGGTGGAGAACACCGAAAGGACTCAACTCAGGAACAATCCTGATGCTCCTAAGAGAGGAATCTGACAGTAACTCACCGGATTCTCTTTTGTATGGTTAGATCTTTCTTCTCGTCATCTGTAGTCTCTGGACAGAACACATGCTTGTACAGCCGCGTCATCAGAAACTTTTCAATTTGGTCCATCGCTTCCTCCACTTTATTAGGTGGCACTATTTTTAAGAAACAACAGTAACTAACAAGAACACTTACACAAATAAAAGTATGACAAATATTTGCTTGTACGTGTATTTAGCAAGATCATTGAACACCGACTAAAATACAAGGAAAACAGCCATTTTTAACACTCGCACACGCTTCTTACATTAATAAAGCTAAATGTGTATGTAAAAGATCTCCCGAAACATTTACACACACATTTAAATGTCTCAATACTAATGCGGCATATATCTAAGATTGCATGCGTAGGACATATCCCTTTATATTGCCAACCTAACCCTTTGTGGGAGAGTTAGCCATGTGCACAAGGTATATATTTTTTTCTAAAATCCATCTCCCCTCAATTCCAAGTTTTAACAGGTGCACGGAGGAGAGACGAATGAGACATTGATTAAAGAGATAAAGGCACAAGGTATGGCTGATGGCAGAGGAACGGAAGATAGGACACGTGTGATATTTTCCTGATCCTTGTTCCATCATCCATTGTTCTAAATCCTCGGTGTGCACTGTATCTGCATCTAACCAATCACCTGTCAAATAACCAGAACGGTGGAGACACAGACTGCAAGTAATCAGTGTACATAAGCCAATCAAATGTTTACTGCTGCCTACACAAAATTCATTCTGGAATACATCAAAGAAATGTAACTTGGGTCTGTAATAGCAAACAAGCACATATGAAGGAAACATGCACATTATTTGCACGATTACTTGTGTGGTGACCATCCATAAAGAGCATAACATGCATGGAGGACAGTGAATAGTGCTTCGTCACAGATATCACAGCACTCAGTGATGGCTTCAAGGTAAAATAGGCATAGAAATCTTACAAATGATAAATACATTAACAGCAGCAAATTTTGTGATGCTTCCTTTATATATAATATAATATTATTTATAATAGCAGATGCTTGATAAATTTAGCATTAGAAAGCAACAGAATGGAAAAGATTATGATACTTCCACTAGTTAACTCATTCCAAAGATGTGGACAGCTTTTGAGAGACTACGGTTCCTTCTTAAAGGAGAAGGATCATCTAAACGCAAAATTTGGGGATTGTTAAAGGTTGGTGACACAAAAGTGAAGTAAAGTTTCATAAACGACCTTTTTGACGTTTTTCTGCTATTTCATAATTTCTTTACTTATAGACAGTTAGATTAATATTGCAGGGGGGGCAATACCACATGCAAATGCCCTAAACTACCTGAAAATGTCAGTTTACAATCATAACTCTTTCAGTGCCAAAAACTTGTGTATCCGCCCTACAAAGCAAAAACTGTAGGAGACTACATGGCATTGCTACCATAACAGGACACTGATAAAATAATTTTGGCACTCAGAACAGTTCTGCAATAGCTGATAATACACATTACAGCCATAAACAAGAAAAATAAAATTGACCAAAACATACATAGAAAGCAATGAAACAAACAACTGGAAGACCCCCGACCCTGACAAACAGCAAATGAGGTGCACGAAACTTATTGTCTGTGTAGAACAATGGGCTTGTTGCTCAAGTGCAATGCTTATAACTATATCTCAAGTTATCATGATACCTTTCCAGTAAATCTGCAGTTTGTCCGCTGTGTTCTGGTAGAAGTCCTGAGTGAACTCGGACAACTCATCAATGTTTGATTCCTGTATAGAGATACATACACAGATTAGGTGCAAGGCGACGTGATCTCTACAAAGACTGATGAAAATATCATGTTTTTAATGTTGAAAGGGCTTCAACTTATCACATTGTGCTCACCAATCCATTAGTTATCAACATATAAACCTGCTCTAATGGAAGAACGGGACTCCTGTCAAACCAGGTGCCTCATCTAGTGAAAACACACTTGCGTTTTATTTCATTTGAAATCCTGCACTAATAGTTTTAAATGTCCAACAAAAACATATAGAACAAAGGAAAGAAAAAGCTATGCAGAAATAGATGTACAGACCTTCTTGTGATGCATGGCTTCCAAGAACCCTTTGCACTGCTTGTACACATCATGTCCAGCTTTATGGTAGGTCTTTAAAAACTCAATAAAATCCTTGGAGACACGATCAGTCTCAATGCTGAACTGACGGCTGAGTGAAGGGCTGGGAGTTTTTCCCTCTTTCATGTCTGTTTTCAAAATAAAAAATAAAAGTAAGAATTTAAATTGTAATTGCCGTCTTTTAGGGTAATTTCACTGTGTATTAAGATATGAACCAAAATTATTGTTGGCTACAGCGTAAAAAGCTAAATATATACATTTATGGCTGTACAACTACAAACGTGTGTTGCCGGGATTTCAAACATTTTGTTCAGTTTTTCTTTGTAGAAACTGTGATGTGTGTTAAATGGGTCTAATAAATGTCACTGTCAAGCTTTACATTATACTGGACAGTGTTCAAAGGCAGGACTTGTTTGACATCGGTATATATGGTCCATAACCAGCACAGCTCCCACAGTTTACAATCCTTAAGGAGTCATAACCAAATACAGCAGATCCACACAGCTGTTGTGTCTACCTAGTAAAGTGCTTTACGCGTGCAGACACAGACCACCGCTTTAGCAAAATACTCCTGGGGCTGGTGCCTAGACAGTAAAGTGACCAGAAGTCTATCGGTCAGTAACCCAGTGAATATCAGGGGAAGCGCCACCGCTGTTTAATTTATTGAAACCCTATTTAGTAAGTTACAATGAGGTGGAATACGGCGTTAGCGACCAATGAGAACCAGGTCATCAATTTCCTCCTGCCTGGTAACCAGGCCTATACGTATTTCGTGCCCTTAAACCTTGTGAAGAAATGTACTGTGTGACGTGGGACAACAAGATTGAATAACTACATACATAAATCACACAGGTATTATATACAGAGACCTCACTGAAGGATCATAATATGTAAAACAGGCTCTGCCTGGAGGAAAAAACACCCTACTGCCCTTCTCACTCCTAACCTGAACACAAACACAAATAAGCACTAGTACAAATGCACAGGCTTAGTAGTCATTATGTACCCACCTCTTAGCTTGTCACAAAGCACTTGTGAAGCAGTGGAGGAATAATGAAGTGAAGTATGACAATGCATAAATTAAAAACACAGAATGGTTATAACAAATGAAAAAAATAATGATGATAAATGAATAATAAAGTAAAACAAATCGTGAGTATAAACAATGAAATGTCTGGACACGGACATGCAACAGACAAACACTGCAAGCAGTAAACAAAACTACACAGCCAGTAACACCTACTTTGAATTGTTCAGCATGCTCAAAGAATACTAGGTTTACACTCATGTCTAGTATACAAGTTAGTGAAAGGATATGAAACTCATGAAAGTAGTATGATTTACCTATATGAGCACATTCGCATGTGAATGTTAGTTCACTGCGGATAAAACGCTTTTAAAGTGCAGCTGTAACAAGGATCACTAACTGGAGGACTTCAGTTATTTTCATTTATCAATGAACCCCACTAGTAAAACTGGCATGGTGGATATTCACATCTAATGACACCACACTTGAAGCATCTACCATGTACACAGCTGAGAGAAGTCTAATTAATCCTCTTGCACTGTGAAGTTATCAATGGAGTGGACTGGACAAGCCATGGCAGCTGTTCATTTTTCTGCACTGCCAGTAGGAAAAATATCTATAGAACTGCAGGAATTCTGAACGTGGGGCCTCCTGCAGTTTTATCTGGGTGCTCATTGGTAAAAAATATATATATATATATATATATATATATATATATATATATATATATATATATATATATATATATATATATATATATATATATATATATATATATATATATAGACACACACACACACACACGTTCACCTTTAATTCATAGAAACTTTTATGCATTATCCTATATGAAATAAATTGCTGCATTACAAGCTTCCCTTCATCATCCTTTCTACTGGGATCCAGTTAGTTGTGTGATACAGCTGATCACAGTATTCGCTTGCATAGGAGCCAGCTCTGTGGGTGCTTGAGCACCCCTGATATTTGTGCAACCCCATCCATTAACCATATCTATGCTTGCCATTGTTTAGCCATATTTATGGGGAGGAGGGGAGAGCGGCATTGTAAGTACCCCCCATTCATTTTGAAAAGTTGGCTTCAATGCTCACTTGTACTGGGTACCTCCACTACAAAGCTGCATGGGTGCTGAGAAAGAGGCGGCATCTGACATCACTGTAGCTAACCAATCAACAGCCAGCTGTTATATCAAATCTCCGTCATGTGACTGTCCTCCTCCAATGCTGCTCCTGCAGTTCTCCAGATCTACCCAGACAAGCGAGTGCAGGGATCTCAAAGAGGGAGTTTTACTAATGTACTAGTCTTGGAGAAGGAGGGGCTCCCGTTGATGTGGTAATCAGGAGAAATGAGAGTAGGTAGTAGGTGCTTCTGAAGCAGTAAACACTTTATTGCCCATAGCTGCCTCATGATATGTGAGGTGGAGGGCTGTCTCAACTCAGTAACTCAAGCTCTGGAGCATGATCTCCAAAACTCCAGCATGACTAAACCATTTGCACACACTCACACTGTGGACATGTCCCGCGACTCAGGGTTTAGGAGTTAAGACCATTGCTGGCTTCAAGTCAGGATACCTCACTGTAATAGGTTTTACATTATACGTGCCTGAAGAAAAAGCGTGGCTCAGGGAGAGCAGAATGGCATCAAGTGACTGAGGCGCAAGTTTTTTTGGTTTTGTTTTTTAAACTAAAAGAAGTTTACTGCATGGGGAACTTTTAAGTGTATAAGGTAAGTCGTAAATACAGCACTGTGGGATTTTTAAGTGCAAGCTCCTAGTTTTTACAGGTGCTGTATAGACAAAGGTTTGAAACACAGCTTGCACTTGAGCAGGAATTGTATGTTTGCAAAACTAGTGTATCTTGCAAAAACACTGCTTGTAAACAAGCACTCTGCCCCCCCGTGCACATCGGCGTGGGGCCACAGGAAGGACTCTGCCCCCCCCCGTGCACATCGGCGCAGGGCCACAGGAAGGAGTCTGCCCCCCCGTGCACATCGGCGCGGGGCCACAGGAAGGAGTCTGCCCCCCCCCCCCCCGTGCACATCGGCGCGGGGCCACAGGAAGGAGTCTGCCCCCCCCGTGCACATCGGCGCGGGGCCACAGGAAGGAGTCTGCCCCCCCCGTGCACATCGGCGCGGGGCCACAGGAAGGAGTCTGCCCCCCCCCCCCCCGTGCACATCGGCGCGGGGCCACAGGAAGGAGTCTGCCCCCCCCCCCCCCCGTGCACATCGGCGCGGGGCCACAGGAAGGAGTCTGCCCCCCCCGTGCACATCGGCGCGGGGCCACAGGAAGGAGTCTGCCCCCCCCGTGCACATCGGCGCGGGGCCACAGGAAGGAGTCTGCCCCCCCCCCCCCCGTGCACATCGGCGCGGGGCCACAGGAAGGAGTCTGCCCCCCCCCCCCCCCCCCGTGCACATCGGCGTGGGGCCACAGGAAGGACTCTGCTCCCCGTGCATATCACACTCCAAGTATTGAGAATGCTGAAAGCGATATGCTTCTCAGTAGGTGAATGAATAGGTCAAGTTTATTTGTAATGTATTTTGGTGAGAGTGAAGGTTGATAAGGGAAATTTTGTAATCCGATATCGGACTAGAACCTCACGTCGTCCTCCTCACGCTGACCGAGTATGAAGAGTTCCAGCCCACCATTGTTCCTGTGACCTTCTTTTTTTTAAAAACAGCACCATGCATGGTCCATATTTTTGTGCATGATGCATTTTTAAGCATACATGAAGGTCACTTATATTTGTTATGACCACCTGTATGGAGCATGCAAATGTTTGATTTAACCTGCACTGTAGTTCACATTATGCCACAAAGGTTTTAACTTCATGGTGGAGGTATACAATATATACTTATGTTCACCAGTACCAATAGTGCATGTTCAAATGGACAATCATAACCACATGACATATTTAATCCCAACAGTTTATGTAGAAATATTCTCCTTTAGATTTCATCAAATCACAATAAGACTATGTTATTAAATGGAAGAACAGCAATGATACAATGAACAAACTTGTCAATGAAATGAACACCAGGTTTTAAATTTTGAACACACCCAAAGATACTAACATTGTATCAACACTGTGTCCTATCTTCACCGTCTAGGTGGGATTAAAGATGATTTTGCTAAACAGAGTGGACAAAATTCTTCTGGCCTATGTACTTGATATGTTTATGCTTAAACTAGTATGTGTGAATTTTATGTTTTCAGGTTTCATTTGTTCTTATGGAACTTATACTTGTATATTTGCTACCTATAATTGTACTAGCCTAGTATGATTTATACTTGTAATATGTACTTGTGTGCTTTGTTATTATATTTAATTAGTATTTATGTGATTTGTATGTATGCTGACTCTCTGGCGCTGCGGAATTTGTGGCGCCTTACAAATAAAGGATAATGGTTCAGTTTCACAGCCAAAAGGCATTAAGGTTTGTCCATAGGATAAGGCTCCTCTTAAGTTTTCCACAACATCTATTTGCAGGTGACAAACATAGTGACAGTGTTCTGATCTGATATTAAAGCAGTACTTACAAAGCCTCTTACATTTATAACACCTATATGTTTTACATACGATCATACAAACAGATATATTACACAGAATGCGGACATTCTAGAGACATTTGCAATGTATATATTAAATGTAAGGCTTCTGAAAACAAAGACATAATCAGATTAGAACCTGAGCAATGCTGCTTTAATACAGAAAGAAGAACTCAATCTAACACCAAACACGACCTACACTATACAAAAGCAACAATGCACTGAAGCAAGCAAACACCACTGGCTAAGGTGGGTTACCTTCAGCAGGGTAGGCCAGCTCCCAGGGAGGGACAAAAAGACCCTTCAGGTCTTTAAGAATATCACCACTGCGCTCCCTCCCTCCTCCCTGCACCGGTTTATCAGACTTTTCTTCAGTGTCTGGAGTACATTCAGGACCAAACCAGACAGCCAAAAGTGTTACATGCCCATGGGAGGAGGGGAGAAATCGGGATAAAAAAAATAAATGCAGAAAACAAACAAAACATTAATTTGAATTAATGAGCATAACATAAAAAGCAAAACAAAAACTCATCAGCCCCAGTTATTCAGCTAAATTCACCATGCAGTGTTAATGTGATGGACTTTACATGTACATGCTTTAGCACAGTGATGGGCAAACTACGGCCCGCGGGCCAGATCCGGCCCACTTAGAGGTTTCTATCCGGCCCGCCAATATTTTAAAAAATTATATTAAAATATGCATAAAATTATTACGGCCGACCCTGTGTGTCAGAACCTTCATTTTTATGCCTTCCCAGCTATTTCCTCCATTACACTCCATCCTCCTTCCTAAAAGGCCACTTCGTATGTCAATCACTCAAACACCTGCCCGCCCCCTAATGGCTGAAAGTCATGTGAGAAGAGATGAGCTGGGCCATATACTAAGGCGGATTTCGATTGGCTGCTGTGTTGTCAGTTAGTGGCTCACCAGAAAGACGGATCTGCAACATCCTGCTGAAATAAGTGCTGTGTCTGTACGATCGCTGCACTTATAGAGGTAACACTGCTATATAACACCCTCCTGTCCCATTCAAAACATTTGTATTATATATTTCGATATTTGAGTTTTTTAATAAATTATATCGGCCCGCCTAAAGTTTTTCTTTTTTATTTATTATCACTGCTTTATCATGATAAGGTAATATAACTTAAATTTGCATATTGGACAAGTAAGACTGTACACAAAGCCATGTCTACTTTTTGTTCTACGTTAAGCCATCAAGCTCTGTGAGGCAGACCGGCTGTGGTAGTATTCATATGTCTCATTGGTTAAACCGTCAATATTGGGGATCACAGGATTAACCTCTATTTCAGTTCGGGCATGTTTGCAGATATGAGTTTTACAGACAAAGGTGTTCTATCGGCACAAAACTGTGAATAAAGGGAGGAGGCAGAAGAGAGGGCTGTGGGAGATTTGAGAAGAAGTAGGAAAAGCCCTTTTTCATCTAAAATAACAAAGACTATAGAGGATACAGTATGTGTCAGATTGCTAGGGAACTACTCTCTGTGGTTGATCCTGTTCCAAAATATAAGGTACAAAGAATGTGTGTAGTAGATGTGGTTAGAGTGCTTTTATATGGAGAGATTAAAGCAAGCTTCATGCAATATAGGTAATGCATTCCCATAAAAACACAGCTACAGCAAGAATATATTTTTATTGGGTATTTAATTAATGAAATTCTCCCTTACCCACAGATTGGAATGAGGACACTTGCAATACAGGTATACTGCCAGCGATAGGACAGAGTACTGTAAACATGCATGGTGTCCAGTTCATTCATTGTTATAGGTGCTGCACCAAATTGGGTCAAATGCATTGCCAGGAAAACCCAAGATAAAGAGACAACTCACATTGTCAAACTTCCTAAGATGATTTACAAATTACCATTATTCATTTTTCAGGTCCATTATGTTTGGCAATTCTGCATTTCAAAGACGGCTAACACTATCCGATGCCCAAATAATCATTGAAAAAATTGGTAGAATACTTTTTTTTCTCATAACATAACCAAGAACTCACTGACAGACATCTTGTAGACATGTAAATACCTCATTCTTACTATATGTTTCCAATCTTAATTTTTAAGGACCCTTACCCACTGATGTTGCGTTAAACACCAGAGACACGACTGTCAGATGTGACCATCGTTGACATGAGGTGGTTTACACACACACTCACACTTGTGGTCAGGGGAGGGTGATCAATGGAGAACACTGACAAACCATGATGCAGCACAAGCACTCCTAAATACTTGCGGGTATGGGGTCACTGAAATCAATGGATTCCGTTTTCATGCTTGTTTACATGCTTTACTAGTAAACAAAACGCTAGGTAAAGCATGTATTTTGACGCCAGTAGGTAAGGGGGCTTAGCATCTACTTGGCCGTGGTAACAGCTACAATCTGACATTTGAGGAGGAGCATCAATAACAAGTCAATTATATGGACATCAGATTTTTATTTTTCTAACTACAAAAACAGAACAATTTAAAAAAAATAATAGAAAAAAAATAAAAATGGTAAGAGTTTCCAAGTTAATTAATAAAATTTAGTATTAGATAAAATATGTACTTCTAAACCAGAGACATTTTTTAACTTTGTGGGCCAAATATAATGTGGATGTAAGCAATGTTAAGGGCCTTAGTTACAAAGAGCAAAACAGCCAAACAATAGTACAAAATGTTCTCCGTAGGTAACAAGCACCTTGACCTGCGCAAGTGCGCCTAGATTTCCAAGGTTAGAGCTGAGTTGGTATCAGCTGATGGGCAGAATCAGGGAGTTCCTTGCAAAGTTTTACAAAGAGCAGTGGAAAAACAAGATTTCCCCAATAAGGTCCAGGTGGCAGAACAGTGTAGTTATACCGCTAGGCACACTCCTCCTCTTTTTTATTAAACTTTGTTTTACATTTAACTATTTTATTTAACTTTTAAACTATGCTAGTGACTGACATTTTCATTACGTGACCCTCAGAGACGCTCATAATCAGAGCTAGCAAACTCCAGTTATGGAAATAACTGCACCACCGCTCCACCGTACATGCATAGGAGGCACCACCGCTGCATGTGATCGAGTAGATTGTACGTTATTGCTATTTCCTGCCAACACTGCTCTCAAGTCCAGGTCTCCACAGTGCAGCCAGGAAGAAACAATAACAGACATACGATGCTTCAAATCATCCCTGTGCAGCAGGATGAACGCCTGTTGTGCTCAGGACAGACAGGTACTTCACCACTAGTAACACCAAAGGGAGCTGAGAGCCATTGATTGGGCATCACAGCTTTAGAGATTGGCCCAAAAAAACATGCTAGGGGGCTCAGAGTTCAAATTGAAGATCTGTGGCCTGTCATAGCACTTACACCATGTATTCTGGGAATTACACAACACACTACTGGAGACTGAAAACACAAAGCACTGCAAATAAATTCACTTTTTTTTTTAAATCAATTATGCAAGTGAATACGTTGCCTACCAGTTAAGCTCAGTTACCAATGAATCCGCAAAAAAAACGAAAAAAATAATTAAACGCTTTATAATCAATTAGAAAAGTCACTTACATAATGATAATGTGCTCACAAAAAAGTCCCAGCCCCTTAATACATTACAAAATCTGTCACATTTTGGTTATAAGAAATAGCCAAATCTGAATGAATCTAATATGCTCCAAAATAATTTGGGGAGTGACAGTTACTAACTATTTTTTTTTTTTCAAAGGGCAAAAAAAAAAGTAGACTGTTCTATACTTTTCAAAACGAAACTGCTCTCAAGCAAAAAACAATGGGGGGGGGGGGATTCAAGTGTCTGCGATGCTCCTAAGAACATTGCGGACGCGCATTTTTACCGACATTACGGTAATAAGTGATGCAGATTTTTGCTTGAACCTCTATGGTTGTCCCATCGCCCGGGTATTTAGGGAATTAAATCTATCCCAATGTATTCAAATTCATGGCCATTTAAAGAATACTGAAAATTGGCTGCAGTGCCCTCTAATTAAGGAAAGGAGAAAATTAAAATATGAAAATTAATCTCTAGAGCTCAAACAATTTCAGGGATACTTTGATAAATGTATTAACCATTGCTCCTGTTTTTCTCAATCTCCCTATTTTTATCTAATCAGGTCCTGACATTCACCGTATCACTGATTTACATGATGTGTTCTAGATTTGAATGTATAAGAAAGTCATGCCACAATATGCTCACATATAGAAGTGTTTTACTAGTATAGAGGTACGGTGTAAGCAACTGGTAAGAACAGGAGGATACTGACAGGCCATTGCAAGCTTATTTAGGTAACATCAGAACAGAAATCCTGGTAAAACATCTGGACACTGCATCTGATAATTGTGTCATACGTAGTTACCTTTCTTCTGCACACTTTTGGATGAAGCAGTAAAGAATTTCTTCACTGTGGTCACTTTTCTGGTTTTTTCATTGGATTTCTTTTCTTCAAACTTGGTGAAGCCAAGTGAGGTTTGACCTCCTTGGGCCCCCTGGCTGCTGGCATAAGCCTCCTCTTCTTCCCGCTGCAAGCTACAAGAGACAAATGTCAAAAGGTCAGGACTCAGCCTCCACTAATACTGTAAGGTGCAGTTATAGCTGATGATACTGGGATTACTGAGTAATAGTATATTGTGTGTGAGTAATAGTAGATTGTGTGGATCAAGAGCTTATGAGAGAGAAGGTCAACACTTCGTTCAAGGCGTATTTTACACAGCCAGAGAAATAATGGTCTACAATAAAATATTGGGACAATAAATGAAATGGGCTCTATAGAATAAAAAAAAAGGGCACTTCCATCATAGAGGAACAGTACTAAAGGTTTTCTTTAGCATGTAATAAATTATGCTCACAAATAAGTGGTTTTCATTTGGAAGCATTAAAGTTACATGAATAATAAACCAAATGAACGTCAATCATCTCAGCTATTTACATTTTATTTTGTGTAAATATGTTTTTGCCTTTATTACATGTACTGGAGCTCAGATTAAGATTAGGAAAAGAAAAAAAATAAAACCATCTCAACTGCTCTATACACAAGATTGTCAGAATCTGAGAAATTCTAAAAGTGCAACAGAAGGTGCATCCGGGTTAGTATCTCCAGAATGCAGGACAACCCCCAGTGCTGCTAATTGGGGGGAGGGAGTTTACTGCTAAATATTCGCAATGGAAGGTAGACTCAATTAAAGAACCTGTAACCTGAAAACGCCTTTATGTAACTCAATTTACAACATTTACAGTGTATAATATATCTAGCTGTCTCTATCACACACACAGTACCCAGCAGTACAAAACAGATTATGATGGTACATGTTAAGCCCAAATATACACTCCGCTTGTAAAGAATAATTACAAGCATTGCTATGCCTATGCAGAAAAATGAAAGAACAATACAAGACACATAGGCAAAGTAACACGGGGTAACGATTCAGTAGCTAAAGTATCTCACCTCTAATGCTAAAACATAAGTATGCTCAATACATGTCGTGACATTATGAGCCCTGAAGGAGAGTACACCTAAGAGTTCATGAATGGAATAGCGTCTTGTCTTCCAATAACAGCTGAACATGTGTGTCAGATACTACAAAAGTTACACAAACCTAAAATAATAAACGTGTTCATAAATAGTGCTTGGCAATCCCCCCTCCCTACTCCTATCTCTTGCTCCCTAACCTACTCTCCTTCTCCCTGTTATGTTATACATAATACATCGCTTCTGATCGTATTCAGCACACTGTGAGCATTTTGTGTAAGAGTACACCTACTGCTGGATTCTCACTGTATTGTTACCAATAAACCGTATTTAACAACAAAAAATATAGTGTCTGGCAAGTGTGTCACAATTTAGATGCAGAATTGTGTAAATATACATATAAAGGTTTGAAAGTAGCAATGCAATGTGATGTACTGAAGACATTTACACAGTATACTGGTATGGAGAACTTTATTTAAGCAAACCGATATTTACAAAGTGCTACACTGTTCTATAGCTCCACACTGTGGTCTTTTGAATTATGGAGTAATACCCAACAAAACATGTTTAGTAGATAAGTAGTCAATGTCTCACAATAAACAGGGCTTTAAATAAAGCCACTTTCTGATTATCTGTGAATACCATTAATTAATGGTATTGATATTATTGCTTGGCAGCCAAAGAACCCAACCTACAAACCCATCAATGAGTAAATGGGTACCGTTCTGCAAGCTCCCAGTCCTCCTGGATTTGCTTCTGTCGGGCCTTCTGGTACTCCTCCCTCCAACACTTTGAGCAGAACCCTTGCCATGCCGGGTTGCCATAGTAGCCACATCCTTTTTTACACAGTAGTTCAGACTGGTCCACGTGGATGGCTCGCCGCTCAGACTTCAGGCTCATCTTCCTGAGTAAGTCAAACAAAACAGAGTTTAATGAAACATAATTAACCAATATTTTATCCTCTACTAACCTTGAAAGCAAACTATCTGCAAAATGTGCTAATTAAACATTGGAGAGAGCATTATGTATTGAGATCCTGTCAGTCTTTTTGTTTATTTTAGGTTTATCCAACATATGTTTCAAAATGGCCACCAGACTTGTGGTTTCTTTGGCTGAAACATGTATCTTACAGTCAGCAAATTTACTACCTACTACTACCTTTTTCTCATTTCTCTACCTATTATTCATACCTTTACTTCCATCCCTGTTTGGAATTTTATTATTTATTTTTTATCTCTAATTTTAACTTTCATCTACATATTTGTATTTTAATCATACATAATGTTATTCATAACTGTACATCTATCTTGCTCTTAGCTCATTCATTTTCTATCTAGCTTTCTGGTGTCTGTTTCTTGTTCACCATCTTCCTATTCTGCCCTAATTTTGCTGTTCAACAGCACCTACCTATTTCCACTCTATTCATTATACCCCAATATCTGTACTATTCTCAGCTCATATATCTATACCATTCCTATCAGTGATTTTAGCCATTCTTTTTACCCCTTTCATGTACTACAAACTATTTTTCTAACCTCTTAACCCGTGTTCATTCACTTAAACCTACACCCATATCTCTCTCTACTATACTTACCCCCTTCCTCACTATCCTCCCTCTACTCTCTCTCCTGTCTGTCCTCCACTCTATTTTGTTTCTTTCCCCCACTCCTTGGTTCTTTCCTGTACTATCCGACCACCTTCCTACTACTCACCCGGGCTGTCTGAACTTCCATAATATCCATCACTAACAACACTTCTACCCAACTTACCTTTAGCTTGACACAACTACCCAGTGTTACAGACCACTAGCTCACTTCACAGGCTACCACCAAAACACTACACCACGGCAAGCAACAACCTGTGCTCCACGGCTACGTACAGATAAGTATACATTGTTTTAGTTCTACTAGTTGGAGGAACTAGCGTAAGCAGCGCACACACGCACACACACACACACACACACACTAACACCCACATCAGCCAAGCACAATAATGCACTCATTACAGTCATTGTGTTTATTGATGAATCTTTTATAAGAGAATAAAAAGGGTTCCCTACCTGCAGTAACACCCGAATAAGGGGAAGAGGAGGTAAGTGGAGGGTGACCAGAGGGGGAAACTATCACACAGCAAAATAACAAAGTTTACCAAGTAAAAGATAATTTTAAGTAAATAAATAAATACCTGCTGACACTATATGGTGCTATCTTAAAGGCTTATTTGCAGCCATGTGAACAAACTCAAGATTACTCAGGAAAGGGTTTTTGCAGAAATGTTCAGATCATGGTGCAAGTCAACTGCTCTGAAAACTTTGACCCTGAGCGCCTCTTTCCACACAAGTGGCAACATAAAACACAAACGAAAATCATTCTTTGATCCAGAGATTATATTGCTACTTGTGTGAACAGCAGAGGTGTGTAGCATGTGTATTAGATGCTTATTTTTTGCATATATGGATTTGCACAACATAAGGATTCCAAAGAAAAAGGTTTTGAATGATTGAACAAAGCATGTCTCGGATATAAAAGGGCATTTTGTTTAATTCAACACAAACTTACAGAGTGAAAGCATTGCCACCTAATCTCAATTTCACTTATGTTAAGTTATCCATGTGGCCACCATTCCTATTATACGACATTTAACATCAAATGGCTTTAAAGCAAAAATTTGCCAAGTTAAAGAACGCTACATTACTACTGCTATATTTAGGATTAAAGATTAAAGAGGAAGTAACTCTAAGAAGAATATTAATGGATTTATTCCCTCTGTTTGCATTTAAAGTAAAGCAATCAAGAAATAAAAGCAACAATTTAAACCTCATAAAAAGAATTTTCACTCGATTAGTTGAAAAAATATTGCTCATATTAGACAAGGCATCCACAGACATTTACATCCATACTTGTGGACAAATTAACTACTGACTCAGTCTTACCCATTGACTCATTTGATACAGCACGTTTAAGATTAAAATAGATGTGTGTGAGTTAATAGACACACTACACTTTAATGGGCATTTTTGGACAAATTCGACCCTCCCTATGTTGGCAACCACCATGAGCTTGCAGCGTGGTGACATGTACATGCTCCTTCCACATGCTCATTAGAATGGATTCTATTGGAGGATCATTAACAGACTTGCTCTTCCCTTGCATTGTTAGACTCCCATTGTCAGGTAATACGGGTGACACCCCCTATTTGGCCAGGTAAGGTAGAAGGATATGTCCAAAAGCAGACAATCTTTTTAAAATAGATTGCCACCTAGGGGGCAATTGCTGCTATTTTGAAGCACTGCCTCCCATTTACTCTGGGGAAGAGGGTTCCCTGCCCAGATACCAGAAGTCTCCTCTCCAGTCTGCAGATACTGGTGGACTCAACGGATCCTAGATGGGGGGGGGGGGGGGGGTTATATTAATTGTGTTTCCTAATTGATTATAGCCTGTGTTCAATCAGAAGCTGCTTTTACTATATGAGGGCAATCTTTAATCTCATATGCCATAGTTTCCCAAACCCAGTCTTCAGGGCTCCCTAACAGTGCAGGTTTTCCATATCTCCTTGCTGGAGCACAGGTGTATTCATTACTGACTGACACATTGTAACAGATCCACAGGTGGTCCTAATTATGTCACATGTGATCAGGAAAACCTGCACTGTTAGGGAGCCCTGAAGACTGGGTTTGGACCTATACAGCTTGCACTGCCAGGATTAAATGCTCTCTAGTCTCTCTAAGCTGCCAGATCTAGCTGTGTATGGCTGCTATCTGTCTGGAGAGGGAATACTGGCCATACATAGCATGGGTTGTCCAAAGGTCTACAACCTCTATAATTTGAGGCTTTTAAGTCAATTACAAGGAAAACGTTTACACATAACATAGGTAGTGTTCTATCCAGTCTATATATCTTGTAGTGAAGAAAGCTGAAACCTTTGTCACATGGAGACACCAGGCACATGGAAAGGACACAAGGAAAACACA
This sequence comes from Mixophyes fleayi, assembly GCF_038048845.1. NCBI lineage: Eukaryota > Metazoa > Chordata > Amphibia > Anura > Limnodynastidae > Mixophyes > Mixophyes fleayi. The sequence goes on along the minus strand of NC_134403.1, from coordinate 326,885,632 downwards.
GATATACTATTTTAGCTGTATGCATACTTTCTCCCTGTGCTCTCTCTGTAGACTTTATTAAAAATAACTTCATTATTTCAAAATAATTTGCTTTTAACACAATCACACAGTTTCTCTATTCTGACTCACAAGAACTGTACGGTCAGTAGGACTCTTGGAAAAATGCAACGGCTTGTTGTCATATCAACATTTCAGAAAAGGAAGTTTCACTTCCAGTTTTAAACATATTAGTCAGCAGCTCTCAAAAGGTAAAATAAGCAATTAAAGGGTAGAATATACTTGAGGCCATTTCATTATTTGTCCTAGTAACATACTGTTTTTCATGGTTCACAGTCCTCAGTATAATTAGACACACACATATATATATATATATATATATATATATATATATATATATATATAAATAATCAAAAGACCCACCCCCCACACACACACACAAAAACAAACAAAAAACTCTTAGCCTTCAAAGCATTAATGCAATTTGTTCATCAACCCACTGTTCCCCCCAGCACCTATTTCTCGGTGCACCACCCAGGTGTTTTTACTTTCCACCCGGCTCTTGGAGTCCACAGAGTCCTATTATAATAGAATAAACCATTGTTTCTCCTATTAGAACAGGCACCATGTGAGCACTACAGCCAGCAGTGTGTGTTAGATCACTGACCACCAGTCCTGGTAGGTATGGGCAATAACCTCCAGCATTTTTCATTATCATTGCAAAGAATTACAACTGCACCCACCCAGGTGCTTCTTAATGCCACCTGGCATAACCTAATAAAACAGGAAAGAGATAATGGGCTGACTTCATCTGTTTGTCTCATAGTGGTAAAAGGCATACTTGCAAATAAACACAAACACATGACACCATGAATAACACAATCTAATAAAAGACGACGTTAATTCCATTGCAGGAACATTCCATGAAAATATCCCTATTACGATCAATGCAAGACCATTTCTGTTCACATTTACATGCAATAATGATTCATTTCTTTGCAAGTTTGTTTATAAAGAAGATATTAATAGCATTGGCTGGGAAAATATAGTTTTACAAATTAGTTGGAAAATTTTAGCTAGACAGTGGCGACGCTAAGGGTAGATCTGCCTATTATATTTCTCCCCTGCCCCCAAAGACAGCTAAGTTAGCTTTTTGTAATATAAATGCAACAAATGGCTAACACCAGCTATACAATGAATGGGACAGCTTGATGATTTTGAGGCTTACACCCCAAACACCATCACATTAAATAAAGCATGACCATTGCACTTTGGGAGACATGTTCTATGCCACAGCAGAACCAAAAATAGATAAAAGAAATATGTAAACTGCTGACTGCATGCAGCACGGGCACTTTGCCAATACACAGGATGATGTGCTATACAGAAAAGCATGCTATGTGAGGACCCTCACTCCACCCACACATCATGGACTCACTGCACTACAGAAATGTATAGCCTACACTGCTACGGATCACCAATGTTTATTTCCTTATAACCTTCTCTGTGAAACATCATGAGGTTTAGTTCTTAAGAATGTAAAGTTACTCCTACACTGCTCACACAATCAGTGATTCTCTCGTGAACACAAGTGAGAGTGTTGACGAGCACAAGGCTGGAGATCACTCTGTGATGCTGATTGAGTTAGAATAACAGACTGGAAGCTTAAAAAGGAGGGTGGTGCTTGAAATCATTGTTCTTCCTCTGTTAACCATGGTTATCTGCAAGGAAACACATGCAGTCATCATTGCTTTGCACACAAAGGGCTTCACAGGCAAGGAAATTCTTGCTAGTAAGATTGCACCTAAAATCAACCATTTATCGGATCATCAAGAACTTCAAGGAGAGAGGGTCAATAGTTGGGCGCCCTGAAACCTTCTTCACAAGAAGGTCCAGCAAGTGCCAGGACAGTCTCCTAAAATTGTTTCAGCTGCGGTATCGCGGCACCACCAGTGCAGAACTTGCTCAGGAATGGCAGCAGCCCGGTGTGAGTGCATCTGCATACACAGTAAGGAGAAGACTTTTGGAGGATGGCCTGGTATCAAGAATGGCAGCAAAGAAGCCACTTCTCTCCAGGAAAAACATCAGCGATAGACTGATATTCTGTAAAAGGTACAGGGATTAGACTGCTGAGGACTGGAGTAAAGTCATTTTTTCTAATGAATCCCCTATCAGATTGTTTGTGGCATCTGGAAAAATGCTTGTCCGGAGAAGGAAAGATGAGCGCTACCATCAGCCCTGTGTCATGTCAACAGTAAAGCATCCGGAGACCATTCAAGTGTGGGGTTGTTTCTCAACCAAGGGAGTGGGCTCACTCACAATTTTGCCTAAGAACACAGCCATGAATAAAGAATGGTACCAAAACATCCTCCAAGAGCAGCTACTCCCAACCATCCAAGAACAGTTTGGCGACAAACAAGGCATTTTCCAGCATGATGAGCACCTTGCCATAAGACAAAAGTGATAACTAAGTGGCTCTGGGATCAAAATATCGAAATTTTGGGACAATGGCCAGGAAACTCCCCAGACCATAATCCCATTGAGAATTTGTGGTTAATCCTCAAGAGGCGGGTGGACAAACAAAGACCCACAAATTCTGACAAACTCCAAGCATTGATTAGGCAACAATAGGCGGCCATCAGTCAGTATGTGGCAGAAGTTGATTGACAGCATGCCAGGACGAATTGCAGAGGTCTTCAAAAAGAAGGATCAAAGCTGCAAATATTGGCTCTTTGCATAAACTTAATGTAATTGTCAATAAAAGCCTTTGACACTTTTATGAAATTCTTGTAATATTACTTCAGTATACCATAGCATCTGAGAAAAAGGTCTAAAAACACTGAAGCAGCAGACTTTGTGAAAACCAATACTAGTGTCACTCAAAACTTTTGGACATGACTGTAAAGCTAAAAGGGAACCACGTTGCTGGTAATACATCGTAAAATAGACTCGACTTAGCAGCTTTCCGATATCCGTTCAAACACTGGAGCATGGAAGATTTACAGGCAGGTGCAGCTTGAACTACAATTTATATACATGACTAGGTGCAGAGCAAACACAGGCATCAGGAGTACAGAATGGACAGCGGGGGGACAGTTTTCTACGCACTGCCCACAGATATTAAACAGTTCATTTTTAGCTCTGTATGGAGAAGGAATTTAAACCTCCCCATGATCAGGACTTGTATGTGCAGGCTTCCTGGTACAAGAACGAATACAATCGTCGATATGCTTCCACCTCCTGGAAGCAAAGTAAGCTGGGAACCATAGGGGCTTAGAAGGGGAACTACAGGTAACACCATACGCACCAAATATGGAAATGGGTTGTGATTTACTTTACACCTTAATCTCCCTGTACAGAGGATGAAGAATTAAATATTAAAATATTACAATGTACAATGAGTCAAGGCATTATGTAGGAGAGGGGGAGAGCACGATCTAGCAGTCTATTCCGAATGAATGAATCAGCTGCTCCTGTCAATTGGAAACTGGCTCCGGTCACTGCCATACTTACCTTGTTCTTATGACATTTATTAAGTTTGTAGGTTATTATGAATTTTTTTAGTTAATGTCATTTTAGAATTGAACTTCTTGTATAAACTTGTTTGCAGAGCTGCTTGCAAAATAGTAAATTATGATAAAAACCAGTGCACACAAAATAGCGTCTTTCCGTCCATACGCAGAGCCGTAAGCATGTCTAAATATGTCAGGCTTCGTATCAGCAGCTTATGCTCCTGATGAACGCCAAGTCATCATCAGCGTGTATCTACACCTGCCTTCTAGCATGTGCAAAAGATACGCTTCCTAGCAGGTAACGGGCAAATATGCCTTTCTGCAGGTCTGCAAGAGCTGTACTTGCTTCAGCCCAGAGTTTTCTCTAGCTGCCTGTAGGAGACCCATTCCAAAATGCATTGCAGAGAGGACTGTTGAAAGGGTTAACCTGATTCTTGCTTTTTTCTTTTCTTTAAAGTGCATTTGGTTTTACATTATAATAAAAGTATTGCAGTACTTGATATCCTTACTTCCCTAGTGAATCAAATTCTAAATTCAAACTATTAGAGAGTGCAATAAAAAGCAGATATTGTATTACACACACAAATGCCACCAATATGCTCATACATAGCTGCTCCCAAATGCAAAACCTCACACCCACAGAATAGCAGCAACGGTTATTCTTCATACCAGTCCACTGTCCCATTATATACCAGCCAGTGCTTTCATAGTAAAAGCCCCACATATCAGCCTGTGCTCCTATAATTTACCAGCTAGTGCAGTGGTTCCCAAACTGTGCGCCTAGGCTCCCTGGGGTGCCTTGGAGATCTCACAGGGGTGCCTCGGCCAGGGCCAGTGGTAAGCAAGGCGGGGGACTACTTGGAAATTATTTTGGCTTAGGGGTGCCTTGAATAAATTTGAGACCCTAAGGGTGCCTTGAACTGGAAAAGTTTGGAATCCACTGAGCTAGTGTATCCCCACCTACCAAATAGTGTATACACAAGCCAAGCTTTAGTACGAGCTAGCTATTTGAGTGATACCCACTGTCATGTAACTAGCAGCTGCTCATAGCTGCTGCCAAATCTTAAGAAAGGTAATTAGCATGAGCAGGGTCACATGGTGACATCAGCAAACAATACAATGAGGTTTTCCAAGCAGCCCAATTGAACAGTTTAACAGATTAATTTACTGTCCTTAAGTGCTGACAGTGGCAATGAGCTGCTGCCTGCTATACAAGAGTGGATGTCTGGATCTCTGCATCAGTCCCTAATCTGGTCGCCAGCACACATTTTTTTTTAGTCACCATAGTGACAGTTATTTGTCCTGTCCTGAGCTAAAACTAATTTTAAATAGATGACAAACTTCTCTTTATGCTTTACAATAAACAACAGAACATTTATAATACAGCATAATGTGTGCTTTCTAGTGCCTGGTAGTTTGATGCTTCCTTTTTACATTAAGTGCTACATATTTAAATATAATTTGCATAAAAATGAAGGGTGCATATCTACTGAAACAAACATTTTTTAAAAAATAAATTAGGAGCATGCAGCACAGTCCCTGATTGTTACTACATTGCTAATGACCCCCATGTGATGCACGCACCAACTGCTGTAATTTAATGTGACTGATATTTAAACACACATTTCTTCTAAACAATAATGTATCGACACAAATCATAGTCAAAGCTACAATGTATATGCTCATTACTTGTTTGCAAAAGTATTTACCATGTAAATATGCATGAAAAGAAGAGAAAATATATGAGACAAGTTGATGAGCCATCACTTTACAAAATGGAAAAATGTTATGTTCATTTCCTGCCCATCCAAAGCCGCACTGAAGACTCTGGGTTTTAGCCTTGGACTCACAACTTTAAAATTACACCACCCCCCTTAACAGATTAGTTGTAGAATTGAAAGAGGTTATGGGTTGGAGGTAAAGCTGATCATCAAAAGTGCTTCAATACTCTAGAGACTGCGTTGACCAAGGTTGTCAAAGAATTGATCACAGCTAAATTTAAAGGCCTTTACCCTCTTCTAATTCTCCTGGATCTCTCTCCTCATATAAACGCTACAATACTTCCTGACCTATCCTGGTTCTCATCCTACCTAATTGCGCTTTTATTGTTATTTTCTACGGATCCAAGTCTGTTCCACTTCCTTTATCATTCCTATTGTCTATCTATACTACTTGCCTAGGAAAACTAATAAGTTCCTTTGGATTTCAGCATCATCTCTATTCAGATGATACACAAATTTATCTATCCTTTCCTTATCTCTCGCCATTATTATTATTATCATTTATTTGGTAGGCGCCACAAGATTTCTGCAGCGCCGTACACAGTACAAACAGTAGACTATACAGGGTAAAACAGTACAGAACAATATACGAAAATACATATACTCTAGAAACTCCAGGCAGGCTAATGCAATAAGCACGGAGCAGAAGAACAGGTGAGGAGACAGGAGGGAAGAGGGCCCTGCTCATTTGAGCTTACATCCTAAAGGAGGGTAGACAGAACAGGCACAAGGAGAGCCAGAAGAGAGAAGGCAGAGCGAGTGGAGGAGGTGGGGTGGTTAAGTAGATGGTTGGTAGGCTTTGCGGAAGAGGTGAGTTTTCAGTGCACGTTTGAAGGAGCACAAAGTAGGAGAGAGACGGATGGAACGAGGGAGGTCATTCCAGTGAAGGGGGGCTGCACGGGAAAAGTCTTGGATTCTGGAGTGGGAAGAGGTGATAAGAGAGGAGGAGAGGCGGCGATCATTGGCTGAGCACAGGGAGCGGGCCGGAGTTTGAATGGAGAGGAGGTTAGACATGTTATGGGGGCAGTAGAGTGGGAGAGAGCCTTGTATATGGTGGTTGTCTCACCTTACTGACTGTCTTTCTGCCATTTTATCTTGGATATCCTCTCGCCAACTCAAACTCAATCTTTCAAAAACATAATAATATTCCTACCCACCAACAGAAGCTTCCTGCCTGACATTTCTATTTCGGTTGACAACATGACCATAAATCCCACCCCGCAAGCTCGCTGCCTAGGTATGAGCCATGATTTAGAACTATTCTTTGTTCCACACATCAACTCTATATTTATACCATGTTGCATACATCTAAAAAACATTTATAGAACACGAACATATCTCACACAAAATACTGCAAAAACTTCATGCATTCATCATCTTCCGCATCGACTATTGCAATGCCCTCCTTACTGATCTTCCTCAAAACAGACTCAAACCCCCATAATGTATTTTGCACGCAGTTACTAGATTGATTTTTCTTGCCAATTGTTCTTCCTCTGCTGAGCCACTCTGTCAGTCTCTACATTGAAAAATGAAACCAACGAATCCAATAGAAAAATTCTTCTACTAACATACAAGGCCATCAACAAAACTGCACCAACATATTTCTCCTCGCTTGTCTCAAATTACCTCCCAACTGGACACCTCCGTTCTGCACCTCTCATTCCACTCTCCCATTCCCGGGCTACAGGATTTTTCGGGCTCCACCCACTTTGTGGAATTCCCTCCATCACACAATAAGAATATCCTCTAGTCTTCAAACCTTCAAGAGCTCTCTGAGAACTCACCTCTTCATACAAGCTTATGATATTCCTCAACCAGCATCTTAATCACCCTAGGTTACCCTATTACCACACTCTACAAAGTTAACACAAGACAACAACCCTGTTGTGACTGGATCACTTATAAATAACTTATGGTATAAATTTATTTAAAGGAAATAGCAAATTGTAAATGTACTTATTTTTGATATTGTGTGTATTTTGGTAAAGGAAATATCTTTATTTCTGAGACCAAAGGAGGAAATTTGTTTTTGTTTTAACTTTGCAAGAGGAAATGCATTATTTCTGAGGTACATACCTGATACAATAAGCATTTGTTGAAGAAGTCTTTTGTGTATTTTGGTGTAGGGAAATGACTTGTTTGGGGTTTTGTAACTTTTCTTTGGGAATTCTCAAGTTAACTATAGAGTGGAGGAGATGTGTATTCTGCAACTGTCTGAGGAAAGGACCCATGTTAATCTCATGTTAATTAGACCTTTTGCAGTGTGAGGGTCCAACACCTGAATACACAGGAAGGTTTAATTAGACTTTGTTAGATTTCCTCTGTGTCTAAAACAAAATACAGGAAATCGCAGCAACCCTGATCCATAGGAAGAGGCCAGGGGTACCAGCCCAGGTACACCAGTAACGGGTTACACTAGCAGTGTCAGTTACCCAGAAGAAACCTGGTACTGGATGCTGGTAAGGAGTCCACAGCAACCCTGTTTTATCTGAACTGCTCACTGGTACCTTCAACCAGTGTGAGCAAATAAACATCACTTGCTTCAAAGACCTGCTTGGAAACTACTCTATCCCTGTGACCGACAGACCCAACTCTAATCCGTTCCCGGCTGTTCTGAGGTTTGGACGCAACTTTTCGGTACCACCGCTCTGCCTGCTACCCAGCAGCGGGCAGAGCTGACTTGCTCACTGGTACCTTCAACCAGTTTGAGCAAATAAACATCACTTACCAGCCCAGGTACACCAGTAACAGGTTACACTAGCAGTGTTAGTTACCCAGAAAAAACCCGGTACTGGATGCTGGTAAGGAGTCCAGCAAGTTTTAGGATATCACAGATAAGTGTAAATATTGTTAGCTTTGCACTGCATTTTTTTGTCAGCAGAAAATAAACCTACTAGAGTGTTTCTAATTTTCTTAAACTCCAAAAACAGGGACCAATTTCCTGAGGCAATGGAAAAAGAAAAATAATAGAGTAGACTAATGTTCTATATTGAGAAATTCTGAAAATCTGAAGGAAAGTGAGCAAACAATCCTTTTGACGATCTGCAGGAAGTCTATGGGGTATATTTACTAAACTGCTGGTTTGAAAAAGTGGAGATGTTGCCTATAGCAACCAGATTCTAGTTATTAATTTACTACATCCTACAAAATGACAGCTAGAATCTGATTGGCTGCTATAGGCAACATCTCCACTTTTTCAAACCGGCATTTTAGTAAATAAACCCCTAAGAGAAAGTAGTTTTCTAGGGTATTCTCACCAATTAATCCAAACTAAATTTCATGGACCCGATTAAGTCTCATCCCTATGGCTTGTCCAAAAGATGACTTGTAATCAGTTCTGATCTTTGTGGAGCACTGGTTTAAAACTGGCTCTGTTTCTGGCACCTGTAGATAAGAGTAAGGACCTAGATATCTGTTTGTAGATCGTGGATGTGCTTACACAGGACCTGTCAGAGAATGTTATTTCCCATAACATAATATATAAATGAATGTATCTCAAACTGTATAAAATGTTTAAATATAATGCAACAAAACTTACAGTAGCCACCACCACCTGGCCAGCCAGAACAGTGGGAACGTTTAGTCTGTCCACGATGGCCAGGAAATGATAAATGATCAATGAAAACTTTAAGAACTGAAAGCCACAAGTAATAATGCAACCATTCACACCTAAAAATATTTTGACCAAATCAAAGCTCTTGAATTAAAAAACAGCAAGTGCTATTTTAAGAGTAACAATCAGTATAGAAGTGTCTGAGTATTGTGGAGGGGGAGATTTCTGTAGACAGAGGTGCTGGATGAATATCTGGGGGCAAAGACATCAATATAGTGGGGCATTTGGCTTTATTGGGGATACCTAGGAAGGCGTATCAGTACTGCACAGTTGTCTCTGTATATTGAGGATAGGGTGTGTCAGTTTAAGGAAGGGGGGCGTCAGTTTAGTAGAGTTTGGCTTTGTGCTAGGGATAATAAGTAGGAGTATATTAGTGTGATGATTATTTCTTGGGAGGCGCCGACACTACAGAAGAAGGCTGGCTGTGTATTGCAGATACTGTGGAGTGAGAGTCAGTAAAGTTAGGCGCTGTCTGCAGCGGGTGGCAGTGTAGCATAGCATTTAGCACTGGGAATATCCTGGCAAAAAACTGTCAGTAAAGTGTGATACTGGCGTATAACAGGAAAAGCCCAGAAGCACCTGAATATATACTGGTGATAGAGCAAGGGGGGCAGGGGGGTATGTCAATAACATGGTATGCTGTCTGTTAGGGGTGTTAAATAGGATTTTTTGTTAAGGTCTCATAAAGCCGTTGTTCAGCCATTTTTGTAACTCAGATATATTATTTGATAAGATTATTAATCATTTTTCTGCTAAAATGCAGGTTTGCAAGATGTAAGCCCACGACCTTGAGGTCAAGCTGACATAGAGAACTCCTGTAAGCATGTAGTAAAATTTGTGAACAATAGGTAGTTTCATTTTCAGCTTGTAGTGTGGGAGCAGTGCCCATGACTTTGGATATGGCAGACAGGAGATAAACCTCCAGATAAGAATAAATGGCACACCTGTCCTGAGAAGGGGGAGAAAGTTAAACACCTCAAGAATACCTGAGATAGTTAATCCAAAGCACATCCCATAGACTATTGTATGCTTATGCCGTAGAATTGATATATTCAATAGGCTATAAAGACTTGTATCTTGATATCAATAAACAGAGAATATTCCCTGTAAACAGAACTTGGTCTGTGTCTAATCTCTCCAGCTGATTGAAGAGCTTCCTGATAAACTTGTTACCACAGGCAAACTTGGATCAAATTTTAGATCTAACAGGGATAACCTGGGAATGGCAGTCAGAAAAGTAAGGTGCTGGCTATATATTGGTGACATCTAGAAAGTGTGTGTGGGTATAATAAGCTGCTGGCCCTGCAGCAAGGAAGGAATCACTATAGTAGGGCGCTGGGCTGCTCATGCAGAGAAGAGATAGCTGTGTATTGGTGACATCTAGAAAGTGTGTGTGGGTATAATAAGCTGCTGGCCCTGCAACAAGGAAGGAATCACTATAGTAGGGCGCTGGGCTGCCCATGTAGAGAAGAGATAGCTGTGTATTGAGGATATACATAAGAGGTATTTCAGTATATAGGAGAACTACCTATACATTGGGGATACCCTGTAGGACCTGTCAGTATAGAGGGGTGACCGCTGACGATAAACAAGATGTGATTTCTAGTGCTCCAACCCCTAACTTATACCGGCAGTCACTGAGCCCACACCGGATCCCACCACCACTACTCACCGTTCCCTGCCACAGGCTCTCTCTGCTCCTGTAGGTCTCCTCTGAGTCCTCTCTCTCTGCCCGGAGTGACACGGAACCAGGCCCGGCGTGGTGACGTCACACGGAGCCAGCGGTACAAGCCTCATTCCGGGATCCTCTCTCATAGGTGCGCGCGCAGCACCGAACACCGACCTGCTGAGGAACTGCCGCACGGTCACCGCCGGTGACCGGCATCCTAGCATCCGCATGGTGCCTAGCCGCGAACTGTACTAATGTCACAGTGTTCGGAGACAGTTGTCATTAGGATAGTCTGTGACATCACAATGGGGCTGACGTCATCAGCTGATAGGTGCCCCCCGTTACAAAAATGCCCCTGACAAGCTGTGTGTTCTCGTTAATGTTGTTGCTATTGGTTTATGTGTCACTATATGTCATGCCATAGGGACATCATTGTTAAGCATATATTTGCCCACAATGATGTAGAAATGCTGTTTCCTCATGACTATGACAACTCTAAATAGTTGGATAATTTATCAAAGCAACAACGCCAGAGAAATCATATATTTATTTTGCGTTCACTAAAGCTGGGTACACACTACACTGGTTTCGTCCAATAATCGGCTCAAACAGCCGACATACGACCGCTCGTTCAAAAGCCGGGTCAGTGTGTACAGTGACACGATGGTCGAAAGTCTGCCCAAATGGACGATTGTCTCCCCATTTGGTTGGTCGTACCGTTTAATATTTTCGTTCCAATCTCGTTTCCGTTGTGTAGTGTGTATAAGTTTCCGACCGATCCACAACCGTGAGTACGAAATTACAGTCATTGCTCACGACAACATGGCTGTAAAAAGTCGCTAAAGGGACGTCCGCCCTTCCCTTTATCGTCCTAAACAAGGCTAGTGTGTATGCAGTCCATGGACCGAACGATCGGAACATCGATCGCATGTAAAATCGCTCGGCATAAAAAGTTGGTTGAAATTTCTTTAGTGTGTACCCAACTTAAGTTAGTGCTTTGTAGCGCTGTCCCCATAGATCTCTACAGCTATTTACCAAGCTGTGAAAAGCATAGCTTTTTGCAAAATGCTACCGCCACCTTCATATGGTGGGTAGCATATCTTACTTTGTTCTATGGTCACCGTCGACTGTAGTCTTTCCATAGTTTGAATCCGCGCCTACGTGGCTTTTTAGCTGCACATGGACAGTATATGCAAGCTAGCCAAAAATGAATGTGATGTTTTTTGCCACTGTGGCGAAGGAAGTCGCTTGGGGGGGGGAAAGTACTTCGCCTGTACAGCTGTTTTCGGAAGTGCTGTCCCAGCTGAAGAATAATAATAAATAGCTCAAATACATCTGAGAAAAGAATGAGAATGAAAATTGACGGGGGGAGTACCCTGATAATTGGTAAATAGGCCCCATAGTCACTTGTTTATCAAACGCGATAGGGATAGTTAACTCATCACTCTGTACATAAAAACTGTCTCACACATGCACATAATTGCAGAGTTACCTATTATTGCAAGACATTTTTCACGTAGTCCCTTTAGTCCCACAACAGCAGAAGAGCCACATGTACTTGTGACCCCTGGGCTTGTGGGCCAAGTGAGTGTTGTTGCCCCTCCATTATGAAATTTCTCAGAGGAGGATCATAAAGACCTGCTCCAACCATTAGAAACAAGTGAGAACTTGGGGAACAACCCAATTAGCTTGATTCACCTGTGAAAAATAAATTTTTTATTTTGTACCTTTCGTAGATTTAACATTTTTTTGCGAAAAGCGTCATACTTGCATAGGTGGGCACAAAAAGTCCAACTTTGTGGCTAAAATCTGTGGCGTTATCACATGTGCATTCGCTGAAAAAACATGGTGGTGAAATGTTTTACATATCATTAACTTTAACACCCTTCCCTGCTGAGGCTCTTCTCACTCCTTTGTTAAGCTTATATTGGCACTTTCTGGCCTGGTCGCATATCAGTGTACATTATCTACACAAATTTACTGTTTTGGGTTTGTTTAAGAAAACTTTTTTCAGAAAATACCATTAGTTTGCTAATGGGCAAAGACAATCCACCTGAAATTGCCAAAAAGTGTTTTTGTTTATATTGAAATGGCAAGCAAATTAACTTAAAACAAATGTGTATTTTTTTTCTAATACTTCGTGAGTCTTACTTTGGTACCAATCCACCTTTCCAAACCAGCAAAAAGCAGTTTTACACATAGGTTTTCATAATAAAATCTGCACTTGAAAATGATAATGAAGTATTTTGGGTATTTTTGCTAGTTTGCAAAATCTATAATGGAACACATACAATAGGAATAATATGGTAGCCTAACAGGGCATAACATTTTCAAAACCAGCCAACCTACTACTTCAAATAAGTGCACCACTGTTTTTATTGAAGCTAGGATAGGGGTCATCTGAGCATTAGAAACCCAACATCTCTAGACTTATTAATGCTTTCTGTAGTGCAGGGTCTTTATTTCTGGTGATCGCCAGACAATAAATACTAAAGGACCACATCATTTGAAAAGACACCTCTTTCAAATGAGGGTACTCCTGAATTTATTGAAGCCAGGATGGTTCAATAAACCATCTCCAATCCCTGGACTTCTTAAAGATTTCTGCAGTGTAGGTGGTATTCTCTGATAACCTGTCCTTAGCACTTTTGAGGTATATTCTGTGGGTAAGCCCATTTATACTTGACACTGATGGGTTTAATGAGGAAACATCCTAGAACATGTAAGATGCACCTGATGATTTATTTTATATTTTTAATGTTCAATAATAAGATAAATCATTTTCATTTGGGTTACTGGTTTGCCCCTTCACTATTTTGGGCTCTATTTATTATCATGATGGTTATCACAGCAAAAAGAGTAATTATTTATTACACTTGACTTAATGCATGGGAAAGCCTTTGTCAGTGAAATAAATCTCCTGAGTTAACCCCTACGATTAAAAGAGGTGAATGGTGTATAGCTAGCCTCTAATGCTGCTGTTCTGTGTTATGAGATAAAGACAGTTTGTTTGATTTAATCCTTCCATGTTTTCAAGATGGCTGCCATTGTGCCATGTGGTTTGTTAAGCCCTGTGATGCAGTATTCTGCCCATTGTACCCAATGGACATTATAGCCATTCCTAACCAACACTATGGGGTATATTTACTAAACTGCGGGTTTGCAAAAGTGGAGATGTTGCCTATGGCAACCAATCAGATTCCAGCTGTCATTTTGTAGAATGCACTAAATAAATGAAAGCTAGAATCTGATTGGTTGCCATAGGCAACATCTCCACTTTTTCAAACCCGCCGCTTAGTAAATCTAGCCCTATATCTCCTTCAATGCTGTATAATCGGAATGTACATATGATTTATGGGATAAAGTGTGTATATCATAAGCATGAATATGGTGTTTTAAATGGTTCAATATGGGCACCATGATTAAAGAAAATGGCCCTTGTGTGAGATACATAATATTTTTGTTGTAGTGTACTGTTGAGAATATACGGAAGTTTTTATATGCATGCACATTATACAGTCATAGCCAAAAGTTTTGGGAATGACACAAGTATTGTTTTTTTACAAAGTTTGCTGCTTCAGTGTTTTTAGACATTTTTGTCATATGTTGCTATGATATACTGAAGTAAAATTACAAGCATTTCATAAGTGTCAAAGACTTTTATTGACAATTACTTTAAGTTTAGAGTCAATATTTGCAGTGTTGACCCTTCTTTTTGAAGACCTCTGTAATTAGCTCTGGCATGCTGTCAATCAACTTCTGGGTCACATACTGACTGATGGCCACCCATTCTTGCCTAATCAGTGCTTGGAGTTTGTCAGAATTTGTAGGTTTTTGTTTGTCAACCCTCCTCTTGAGGATTGACCACAAGTTCTCAATGGGATTAAGGTCTGGGGAGTTTCCTGGCCATAGATTCAAAATTTCGATCTTTTGAACCCTAAACCACTTTGTTATCACTTTTGCCTTATGGCAAGGTGCTCCATCATGCTGGAAAAGGCATTGTACATCACCAAACTGTTCTTAGATGGTTGGGAGAAGTTGTTCTTGGAGGATGTTTTGGTACCATTCTTAATTCATGGCTGTTGTCTTAGGCAAAATTGTGAGTGAGCCCATTCCCTTGGCTGAGAAGCAACCCCACACATGAATAGTCTCAGGATGCTTTACTGTTGGCATGACACAGAACTGCTGGTAGCGCTCACCTTTCCTTTTCCGGACAAGCATTTTTCCAGATGTCCCAAATAATCTGAAAGGGGATTCAGCAGAGAAAATGGCTTTACCCCAGTCCCAGCAGTCCAATCCCTGAACCTTTTGCAGAATGTCTGTGAAATATTTACTTTAACAAATACTTTATGCCACAAATGGGGCATTGCTGACTTATACTCCAATCACTTCAACATAATTAAAAGAAATATAGTCTTAGTGCCATATATGAAAACAATGCAAACCGCTTAGTTTTTTGTAGCTTTAGTCCCCAATAGTAAAATAAAATCTGCTATTAAATAGTAATAAGAATGCAACCACCCTTTTGAAAGAGTTGGTATTTGTCAGATAATGCAGTGGAAATAACCATATTATATGGAAATGTATGATATAATAAAAGCTTTGAATTTAAAGGTTCTTCATAAAATAGCTACGTCCCTATAAAATAAGTAGTGATTAATAATCAATCCGTTATATTCAATCAATGAAATAGATATCTAAGCGTAAATTCAAATTAAAAGTAAAAGACAATAAACTGATATTGAGCGATTGTAAATCTGCTGTAATTCTAAAGAAATTAAGCATAAACATGTTGTCAATATATCATATTATACCATATAATCTTACCACTGGTAAACTACCGTAATAGCCCATTCATAGTGTTTTAACACAGTTTTAATTGGCAAAATAGCCAAAGGGTAGATCATAGAATAAAATATTATTTAGTTTCATATATACATGTTGAATCAGGGTCTTCAATGTGAAGATCTGGTAAGCTTCCCACCTACATAATTTATTAAATCTATTGCTTCCTTTTATTGTGGTTTTTATAAGTTCATTACCAGTTACAAATAGGTGTCGTGGGTCCCCATTATGGTGGGTGGTGACATGTTGTGTTACACTTTATGTTCAGACTCTATTTACAATAATCCTTCAATATTTTTTATTGAGTTTGAAATAAAGGAATATGATTTTTGTTTTTGTAGGTGATGTAGGACATGGAAACCATTATTGGCTGCTGACTCTTCTCGCAAATCCCATTATTGCAGGAGCTTAAAGACACTACCAGAGAAGTTATAAAACATTCTTTTGGGACCCTAAAAGCCTGTTTTGATGTCTAAACAGATCCAGTAGTCTGCTGCTGCTTATTTGGGGTAGGGCAAGTCATAGATCAGTGGTTCCCAACCTTCGACCACTTTTGAACCCATTTCTATACATCGTGCCCCTTGTTTTTAAAATAGCTGTTTTTAAATAATGACACTTTTGCTCACTGTCTATCTTAATGTATAATAGTATAAATATTAAGGAAATAAGTTGGAAAAGGAAAATCACTACACTAAAAGTACAAACCATAGATTAAATTTTACAATATTTATTTGTCTTACCCGAAAAGTCTGTAATAACTGTTCTACAGATCACTAGCCAATTGAAACATTGTTAGTGAGATAAGCCATCCTTCATGCCTCATCCCTCCTGTCACAGACATCCTTCCTGTCTCAGTAATCCCTCATTCCTCTCTCCTCATCTGTTTCTGTTGTAATTACAGACTGCGTGCTTTACTTACCTGCTCAACAATGGCTCCTGTGTCCTTCGTGCAGTTCCTCTGGGCGGCTGGACGTTGTTTGCTCCTCCTCCATGGGCGGTTCAGTCATGATCCCACATGATGTCACATGACTGAACGGCAACAACTGAACAGTGTTGGTGCAGAGAGCCGCAGCTCTCTGTGTGCATCGGGCCCACCGGAGAATACTCCAGCTCCCTGGTGGGCCAGTCCAACGCCATTACTTAGTTGTGCCGTACCCCCGGGGGTACGCCTACCACCAGTTGGGAACCACAGTCCTTGATCAACTTTAAATTTCAGTGTATAAATAAGCTATCAAGTATTTGTGTGCTACATGAGAAAACAGCCATTATTTTTCTTATGTGCAAAATAATAAACTAATTTGCACAACTTGCATTGTAACATGGTTTGGCCCAGAACACTGTAATAAGAATACTTACTCAATTTTTTGCTTAGCTTTCCCTAATGAATCAGGCTCCTTGTCTCTACATTTTACCAATTACTGTTTTCCCATTGCCAACCTGAAAAGGATCCCCATGAGATGAAGTGGGAGGCAGACACAGAGGAGACCGTGGTTGATTTGAGCAGTAGTCTCAAATCAGTACAGAAAGAACCAAAAGTTTGATTTCTGTAAAAATAAAGGAAAACTATAAAATCATCTACAGATGGTACTTGCTTCCTATGTGTTTACATGCAATTTACCTCATTTCCATTAGGAAATGTTGAAGAGACTGCAGCATGGAAGTCACTCTGTCCCAAATGTGGTGGTATTGTCCCAGGCTAACTAGGTTTTGGCAGGAAGCGCATAATCTAAACCAATCTCTGGAGTAAATCTACCGATGTGTCCTTCATTCTTTCTCCTTCACTAATCACTTCTGGATATAACCAAGCACACAGCATGCATATCTTGCATGTGATAGAAGCCGCTGCTGTTAGCTTAGCAGTGGCTCATTCTTTGACACCCACTGCCATCTTTAATGCATTTGTTGCTAGCCAGCCAAGACTCTGTTTCCTGTTCTCTGGTGGTCACATGACCACAACTCTTGGAGGACTGACTGTGGATGCGCCTGAAGATCGGGCTCCCTGTCCTTTATAAGGGACCAGTGCTCCCAGTACACGTTTGCTGTTCCTCTGCTTTTGGACTGCTGCCTGGAAACTGCAAATATGTTACACCTCTAAGCTATCTCCATATGCCCTCTTTTCTGAATATATTGATGTTGTATATATTGATTGAACCAATAATACTGTTATCTCACTGTAAGCAATGAATGAGAAAAAGAATCCCTCATTGGACTCTGCAGTTGGATTGCTGCCTGGAAAGTGACCCCTTGCATGTGTACCTGGACTTTGCTTTGGGATTGGTACTTGGAAATTAACCCCTTTTGGGGGCACTTTCTATGGTATCCATATATTCAATGCTGAACCTTGCACTAATATAAATTTCTACAACTTTGAGCTGAAGTCTTGGGGACAGCCAAGTACCGGCGAACATATAGCTTTCTATGGGAACAGTAGTTGCAAAAGGTGAGGACCTCATCAAGTAATTTATCTTGTGCATTGTGGTTTATAATAAAACACGGCTAAAGACCTAACAGCCTCTAACTGGAAAAACAGATCCCCCGATTTTAGCTGGGTCCAGTAATATCTGGCACCAGAGGGGGGACTAGCGAGCTGTGGACCCCGATGCAGGGAGGAGGGAACTGGGGCCCACAGCTCTCTAGTTCACCGTGC
The DNA here is from genome assembly GCF_038048845.1 of Mixophyes fleayi. Taxonomy (NCBI): domain Eukaryota; kingdom Metazoa; phylum Chordata; class Amphibia; order Anura; family Limnodynastidae; genus Mixophyes; species Mixophyes fleayi. Next base: position 326,867,565 of record NC_134403.1, on the reverse strand, counting down.
AGTGGGCTGTATATATTACCATGGGTCCTGGTGCCCGCACCTGCTGCACCAATGGTTGTTCCACCACTGTCTGGTACATATATCACCTTCAGCATATTAAAAGTACATATATCACCTTGAGCGTAGTCCATGACCTCTCAAACATATTCTACAGAACATGGGCTGCATGGCGTTATCATCACTACTACAGATCTCTACCTTATCAACTAAATTAAATAATATAAGGATATTTCTAATTCTGCACAATTCACCTGGATTTTCTTCTTTCCAGTCTGTTTTTACCCCAATTTTGACCCTTACTATTACTAATATTTCCCTTCCTTCGTCCCCGGCCTTGGCATACATTGTTTCTGAATATAAGAAATAAAAGGACTGTCCTATTTGAAAAGGGCACTCAACAAAGGGCATCACCTCATGGCTCTATAGGGAAGGCATTACTAATATGTCCATGTTGATCATGAGATGACAACAGAAATAAAACTCAATCTTTATTAATTTTTATCTAAATCTGTTGTGGGTTTAAAAGCAAAATATGAAAAAATATATTGTGTTTATGTGTTAAATAAAAAGGAGCCTTATGTAAGAACTGCTAATCTAATAATTATACAACTTGGAACAATGAGGACTACTTTTTCTCATTCATTGCTTAGTGTGGGAGAGCAGAATTATTGATTTAATACTTGATACATCAATATATTAGGAATAGACGGCATATGAAGTGTCGAAGTCAGCAAATTGGATAAAGTCATTTCAATTAAAGTCTAGCAAACTTGGTTGTCTTTGTCTGAAAAGATGCGTACGGTACGCTATGTCGTACAAGGGCACGCTACGGCGTGAAAGGGCGTACGCATCCACTACACGTGGCAGCAACAGTAATTGGTCTTTTACCATACATTTGCACAAACACGCATACTTATAAAATAGTACACATTATTGGTAGTTGCAACACATAGTCAGTTATGTCGAAATATAGTAGTATTTATATGTTATATCAGAGTTACATGCATATTAGTGAAATACACAGAACGGGTTAAAGGAATAACATCATGAGTGGTATCATAATGAACCTTGTTACATATCCTACTGTTTGGTGCGCTCTGCGAGGGAATCGCAGAGTGCATACGCAAGTTATGAATGATAGGGAATTATGAACTACTTAAGAGTAAGGAATTCTGGCGGGAAGAGCAGAGCATACCCCCTGCAGAGATGACCCCCTCCTTTGGATTCCTTAGGATGAACCAGCCAATGATTGACGACCCCTTGGACATTCCTGAGACCCGGACCAATAGATGCAAGCCATACCATCTTCATTGTATTACTGTACTTGATTGTGTATATAAGCAGCAGCTTGTGATCCAGAGTGCAGACTTCTTGTCCCCAGACTTCAGGATTGAATGACTGCACTGGATCCAGAGCGCCTGCGTTAAGTAACGGCTGTATTTACTATTACATCGCTTGAGCATATTTTTTCAACTTATTGCGAATAAATATTTGTGCGTTGGAAACACAAATCGAGGTTCGACAATCGTTATTGGTTAGCGACAATACGCACATTACAATTTGGGGGCTCGTGAGCTTTGGAGGTTTCGTTGCCGATGATACGCAAGACCAACGGATTTCGGTTCCTCAACAAAGGGTGGAGACGCGTCATAAACGGGTAAGAACGCATGGTGTTCAAAACCTGAATTTTACTCTGTGTTGCGAAACCGAATGTCCGTTTTGCATTATCTAGGGCACGCTAACTAGAACCTAGGGACAAAAGAGAAAACTGTTTCTTTTTTCTGTCATTGTGCGTTTTAACTGTATTGCATTGTTTAGCGTATGTGTACTTCCTGCTGTGCGTACGCGAACTTCCGGTAAACTTGCCACGTGGTTAAACAATCGTGTTGATAGTTATTATACATGCATAGTATAATTACTTGTGAAAGCCTCTGAGACATTATTACTATTGTTGGGAACTTTTGATTTTCTGCGCAGAAAAGGTGTATAGTGTGTGATGTTGTAACGTAGATACACTGTTTTATTGTTGAGGTGCTCAGTTGCTGTCTGACGAGGCGGATTGCCCAACTGAAGGACGGTATACAGGGCAGGTATACCGAATGCGAAAACTGGGTTTTCGCAAAGCGCTACCAATAGATCGCAAGGTTTGCTAATAATTAGTATTGGTAGGCAGTGCGATCCGGTCGCACCGTTAGTGCGAATTGGTGAAGCAGCTAGGAGGAATTATACTGGAAAGGCAGGTTGATTGTATCGACTTTGCGCTCCCAGCGATAATAAACTCAGCAGATTTTGTGGTTTAGCCAGGGTATCGAGGAGCTGATAGCCCTTGGGGCCCACAGTGATATTTCTGTATTAGGGATCCTCGCCAGGGGCGAGAAAAGCGAGTGAACGCGGCTAAAGGAAATACGTTCACCGAGGATTATAGATCTCTAGCGGTGAGTATAGCAACAGAGTTGAAATTATTAGGTGGAAAGAACAGAGCATTGCGGTGTGTCTGTATTTCACATTTGGCCGGAAGGAACAGAGCATTGCGGTGTGTCTGTGTTCCGGGTAGAAGGTATATTGTTCAACATGGGTGCTAAGCATACGCTAGAGATGGTCAGTGTACTGCCTAAGGAAGGCCCTATTGGTTCAGCGAGGTTTCTCATGTGTAAGAAGTATGGTGCATATGCAACTGTGTATTGTGACACGTGGGTCGGGATGACCAAAGCTTGTGATAGGCCTTTCCCAACAATAGGGAGTTTTAATGCAGAGGTACTGAATACTGTAAAAGATAAAATATGGTTGATCAAGTCAACGAAAAAGAGAAATAGACATAATGATTGTTTAAAATTGTGGCAAATGGAAGGTAACACGTGGCAGAGCAGCGAATACAAACCGGAAATAGGCGTGGCGAAAAGCGCGCGCAAGGCGGATGTAACCATTGAGAAGCGTGGCGAACTCAGCGCAAGCGCGCCCCCGCCACCTTATGTGGCGGGAGGGGTAAGTACAGCCGTTGTTAAAACTGAAAATAGAAAAATTACTAAGTTGTACCCTGTTTTAAATCAGTTTCAATCAAGTGTATCTGAAAACGAAGATGAACCCACTGTGATTTCGGCCATTGCCCATGCTGTTAATGTACTAGAGGCTCAGCGCAAGTATGAGAAAATGGCTGAGATAGGTGAGAGTAGCGTGATCACTAGGAGTGAAAGTGTTCTAAATCTAGGGCCTGTAAATCCTGTAGCGTCCCCTGAAGTTAGTGTACCAGAGGGTGTGTTCCCGGTCCGCACAATATCAGTTCCCAATGGGAAACCGGATAAGGATGGTGTAGTTCCTTTAAGAAATGTTACAATGCATTGTCCCTGGACTAGATCAGAATTACGTTCCATTATGACTGAATTCCCAGATCCTAGAAAAGAGTTAGCTAAATGTCAGAAATTTGTTAAAGACTTAGGGAATGCTCATGAACCAACCAGTAAGGATTGGCGGGTAGTGTTGAGGGCGTGTCTTCCTCCCAATACTAACATACAAAAATTTATTGGAGATTGTTTGTTGGAGGAAGATGACACCCTGACTGATGAGATTAACCAACGGAATATAGAACAAATTGTCAAACACTTAGCCATCTGTTTTCCAGTAGTAGTAAATTGGAGTAAGATTTTCACCATTAAACAAAAGGATAGTGAAACTGCCTCAGATTACTTTGCTAGAGCTATAACAGCGATTGCACGATTTACTGGGATATCCAACATAAGTGAGGACCCACATCACAGAGAGGTAGCTGTAGGGGTACTGATGGATGGCCTTAGGGAAAATTTAAAGACGAGAGTACAAACCACATTACCTAATTGGAGAGGCGTCACGGTAGACTTCCTTAGGGAGTCTGCTGTGGAGCATGACAAGAACCTTTTTAGAAAAAGGGAAGAGAAAAGTGATAGGTTAATGACGGTAAGTATACAGGCTCTAGAAGGGGTGCATACACGACCACCAGCATACAACCCATATAACAGGAAACCTAAAGTGATCAGGTGTTTCAACTGTAACGAGGAAGGACATTACGCTAGAGATTGTAATAAAGAAAGACTCAATACACATAGGGGTGGGTCACATAGATATCCTCCAAGAAAGGATTCACATAGACTAGAAGACTCACATCTACCCGCGCATATTACGGCAGCAAATGCTGCGCGGGAAATCACTAGTCAGCGCTAGGGGTCAGGTCATACCTGTAGTCTACAGCCAGTGAGGTTAACTGAGAGTCAGAGTGAAGAACCAACAATGATAGTTGACATAGCTGGCAGGAAACAAACTTTTCTTGTAGATACAGGGGCGGCCCGATCTGTGATAACCTCTCCTTTCAATCTACAGGTGACCAGCAAAACTATTCCAGCTATGGGGGTGACGGGAAAAGTGTTACATTATCCTCTAACTAAACCCGCCGAAGTTACTATCGGGCCTCTGCATACTAAGCATTCGTTTCTCTTGGCTGCAGCGGCTCCTACTAACTTGCTAGGGAGAGACTTGTTATGTAAAATGGGATGTGTCATATACTGTACTTCAGATGGTGTGTTCCTAGATATACCCGAGAGGGTTGCACATGAGGTACAGGACATATTGGACACCCCTCCAAGGTTAATGTTACACTCTCCTGTTATAGAACAAAGTCCATCTCAAGTAAAGGGGATGTTGCTGGAAATACCAGGTTCCCTATGGACCAGAGATGGACAGGACACTGGACTGATGGCAAACGTAGCCCCTGTCATGGTCAATCTAAAAAGTGGTAGGATAGCCCCAAAAATCCCACAGTATCCATTAAAACCGGAGGTGGAACTAGGGGTATATCCTGTTATTGAGAGGCTGTTACAACAAGGGATTTTAATTCGTACAGCCAGTACAGCAAATAGTCCCATTTTCCCTGTGAAGAAGAGTGGGGGGAGGGGCTATAGATTAGTCCAGGACTTAAGGGGAATTAACAAAGTTGTTGAGAGCCAATTCCCCGTAGTGCCGATTCCAGCTGTCATCCTCATGCAGATTCCACCGTCTGCCAGTCATTTTACTGTCATTGATCTATGTTCTGCTTTCTTTTCAGTCCCTCTTCACCCTGACTGCCAATACCTTTTTGCATTCTCCTACAGGGGAGTGCAATACACATGGACCAGACTACCCCAGGGGTTCATTGACAGCCCCAGTATTTTCTCCCAAGCCTTACATGACTGTTTGCAATCCTTTCAACCCCACAATGGGTCTGTTCTAATTCAATATGTGGACGATTTGTTGTTGTGCTCTGATTCTTTTATGTCATGTTTACATGATACTAAATTGTTGTTGCTTCATCTTTCACAAACAGGGCACAAGGTGGCAAAGGATAAATTACAGCCATGTCAGACTAAGGTCAAATACTTAGGACACTGCCTCACTAAGGGGCTAAGACACCTGACAACCGACAGAATTGAGGCCATACAACACATGACCCTGCCGCAGAGCCAGAAGCAGATTCGTACTTTCTTGGGGATGTGTGGATACTGTAGGTCCTGGATCCCAGGTTTTTCTATTCTGGCATTACCATTGCAGGAGCTAGTCTCTTCCTCAAAACCAGAACGTGTCATACACACAGAAGAGTCGGAGCAAGCGTTCTTTAATCTTAAAGATAGTCTGACAAGAGCACCTGCATTGGGAATACCTGATTATGAAAAGCCTTTTGAGCTATTTTGTACAGAAGCTGATGGCTGTGCAGCAGGTGTCCTCACACAGAAACATGGTGACGCTAGCAGACCGGTAGCATACTACAGTGCACAATTAGACAATGTGGCAAGGTCACTCCCAACATGTCTCAGAAGTGTAGCAGCAACGGCCCTTCTAGTAAGTAAGAGCGAGGATGTAGTATTAGGACATAATTCAACCATCTATACACCCCATGCTGTATCAGCTCTGTTAAATTCAGCCCAAACCAGACATGTTTCTTCAGCTAGATTCACAAAGTGGGAACTAGCCCTGATGGCACCCTCAAACATCACCATCAAACGATGTAGCACCCTAAATCCAGCTACATACCTTCCGTATGTGTCTCAAGAGACACAAAGGGTGGGAGGTGAGGAGACCCTGGTTGATGATGAGTTAGGCAAGAATACTGACACGCATGACTGTATGGAACACCTGAATCAGACCTTTACTGCAAGGCCCGACATATGTGACACCCCCTTAGAAAATGTAGATTTTACGTTTTATACAGACGGAAGTTGCCATAGACAGACAGAGACAGGAGAACTATGTACTGGTTACGCTGTTGTAGACGATCAGGATGTGGTAGAAGCTGAACCCCTTGGTCCACCTCACTCAGCCCAGGTGGCGGAACTAGTAGCACTAAGGAGAGCGTGTGAATTGGCAGAGGGTAAATCAGCCAACATATATACTGACTCTAGGTACGCCTTCGGGGTAGTGCATGATTTTGGGGCCCTTTGGCGTCTTAGAAACTTTACGACAGCAGCAGGTACACCAGTGGCACACTCACAACACATAAAAGGACTTCTGACAGCGATACAGTTACCCAGAACAGTAGCCGTCATAAAGTGCAAAGCCCATACCTTTGAAGAAGACCCAGTGTCATTGGGCAACAACAGGGCAGACGAAGCTGCTAAATGGGCAGCAGGGCAACCTATGACTGTATCGACCGAGACTATGATGGTTTTTCAGACATTAGACACGCAGAAATTAATTGAAATGCAAGATTTGTGTTCCCTGCAGGAGAAGGCGGTCTGGAAGGCGAAGGGATGTGGTCAAGAGTCCTCAGGACTCTGGAGGGATGGACAAGGTAAGCCTGTAGCTCCCCGAACATACTATCCAAGCCTGGCTGAAGCAGCACACGGCCTGACTCACCTGGGTAAAGAAGGTATGTGCAAACTGGTGAGAGCATACTGGTGTGCTCCCGGATTTTCCTCTCAAGCTGGTAAGAAAGCAATGTCATGTCTTACTTGTTTGAGGAAAAATGTTGGGAAAACTATTCCAACTGAGCCATCCCACATCCCTCCTACAGACGGACCTTTTCAGGTAATACAAATTGACTATATCCAACTACCACCGTGCAGGAATCTGAAGTATGTGTTAGTGTGTATTGATGTGTTTTCCGGTTGGGTAGAAGCATATCCGGCAGCCACTAATACTGCTGTGTTCACTGCAAAGAAAATTGTACAAGACTTTGTGTGTAGGTTCGGTATCCCTAGAATCATTGAAAGTGATAGGGGTACCCATTTTACTGGTGATGTCTTCCAAAATATGTGTAAACTCATGGGAATCAGTAGCAGACTTCACACCCCTTACCGACCACAAGCCAGTGGTAAGGTGGAGAGAGTAAACGGTACTATCAAGAACAAACTAGGTAAGATAATGGCTGAAACTGGGTTGGCATGGCCTGAGGCTTTGCCGTTGGTCCTCCACAGCATTCGAACCACTCCTAGACCTCCTCTTAATCTGTCCCCCTTTGAGATACTGTTCGGACGACAACCTCATTTGATCGTGAGTCCACAAGACGACTTAAAGTGTAATAATGAAGTGACTGTACAATATCTTATAAGAATGAGTAGACAGCTGAAACAACAACAACAAAAACTAAAAATGCTGTCACCTGGTATGCCAGAAACGAACTGTCATGATGTTGAACCTGGAGACTATGTTATGATCCGCAATTTCTTACGTTCAGGTTGTTTAACAGACCGTTGGGAAGGCCCGTACCAAGTGCTGCTGACCAGTACTACATCACTGAAGGTTGCAGAGAGAGACACTTGAAATGGAGGCCGAAGAAAAGTTAATAGGATATCCTGAGCAGCCCATTATCAAACTTGGTCCAGGGGTTATGAAAAGGTCTGCTAGCTCAGGAACTCGGAGGCAGTGTGAGGGGCTATTGTCTGATGAGTATTGTATCTGCAAGTTCTGCAACTCCCTAGTTGGCGAGAGATGCATCCAACGATGCCAGTCCCCCAGTACTCTGAATATAGGCGGGCATCCATTGGAGGATTATCACTCCCTGGTGGGTAAGGTGCTAAACCAAACTGAGTGTTGGGTGTGCTCTCACGTGCCTCAAGGGCAGCATAACATAGGACTAGTGCCATTCCCGCTAAACATATCCGAAGTACTCGAATTAAGGGGTGGGAGGCCCATAGAAGGGAGGTACAATAACACTAGGTCCCCTAGTCTGACGCTTCGACAATACTCCATAGGCAGATCGTTGCTGTGCCTAAACATATCTCATGCAAAGCGCCTGGAGAATTGGGAGGCTGACCTATCAGATCAGACAATGGCTCGCCACACTCATTTTAGAGAGAGACTCACAAGGTCACTACTAGGCAGGAATGCTGATGGAAGTCACAAGTTGGGGCGTATAACCAAACATAAGAAGGTATCTATTGGAAAAGTCTCTACAGATAAATGTGAAAATATCATTAATGCCGACACGTGTCTAGAACAGATGGAGACACTAGGCATGGGTAGTTTTATCAAGACTCTGTGTGATATAATTCATGGGCATACTGTTCCTTATGTTCTCCCTGATGATGTGTATTTTGTTTGTGGGAGGAAAGCTTATTCCTGGGTGACTCCGAGTTCCAAGGGCTTGTGTTTCTTAGCTAAACTGGTTCCTGAAATCATGACTATTACTCATGAAGAAATGGTAGATATTCACAAGACTACATCACCACCATACATACACACACAGTATGAACACCGTGGCAAGAGAAATATGATTCCTGGTGAGGAACCCATAGCTACAAAATTGATTAGTGAAACTGCTGGTTTCCAAGTTATGGTTGCTCTAGATCTCACCAGGACCGCTCGGGGAACATTAAACTTTAAATATATCCAAGACCTAGCTAAATTAATAGATAATATCACCGAGATGTATGATGACACTTTCAGGTATACTGGAAGGGAGCTACAAGCGTACAAGAAGGAGTTGGTGCAACATAGACTGGTACTAAATTATCTCACCTCTATTACTGGTGGGTACTGTGTGACACTGGCCACCCAGTTCGGTGTCAAATGTTGCACGTACATTACTAATAATACGGAAGACCCTAAAGAGGTTATAGACCGGAAGATGGATGAAATTTTGCAGCTGAAATGGGAATTTCGAAAGAGCCATAATTCTTCGTTATATGAGGTCGGGGAAAAGGTGGCGGGTTGGTTCTCATGGTTGAACCCAGCAAAATGGTTCTCTGGTCTGGGGGAGTGGGTACAGGAAATGATTGCGAGTGTAGGTAAGCTCCTTCTCCTTATACTGGGTGTCATCTTAGCAATTGGTTTAGTTGTCAAATGTGTTCCTAACGTGTTGAAGTGTGGAAAACGGTCTCATAAGAGTAACACTGAGAAAGAGACTGAAAGGGTGGTACCAGATACCGAGATCATGGTCTGTGGAGAAGTATTGTACAATCCTGAACTTGAAACGGTGATTGGGTGATAGTTTATTACACTATCAAAGGGTGGAACTGTCGAAGTCAGCAAATTGGATAAAGTCATTTCAATTAAAGTCTAGCAAACTTGGTTGTCTTTGCCTGAAAAGATGCGTACGGTACGCTATGTCGTACAAGGGCACGCTACGGCGTGAAAGGGCGTACGCATCCACTACACGTGGCAGCAACAGTAATTGGTCTTTTACCATACATTTGCACAAACACGCATACTTATAAAATAGTACACATTATTGGTAGTTGCAACACATAGTCAGTTATGTCGAAATATAGTAGTATTTATATGTTATATCAGAGTTACATGCATATTAGTGAAATACACAGAACGGGTTAAAGGAATAACATCATGAGTGGTATCATAATGAACCTTGTTACATATCCTACTGTTTGGTGCGCTCTGCGAGGGAATCGCAGAGCGCATACGCAAGTTATGAATGATAGGGAATTATGAACTACTTAAGAGTAAGGAATTCTGGCGGGAAGAGCAGAGCATACCCCCTGCAGAGATGACCCCCTCCTTTGGATTCCTTAGGATGAACCAGCCAATGATTGACGACCCCTTGGACATTCCTGAGACCCGGACCAATAGATGCAAGCCATACCATCTTCATTGTATTACTGTACTTGATTGTGTATATAAGCAGCAGCTTGTGATCCAGAGTGCAGACTTCTTGTCCCCAGACTTCAGGATTGAATGACTGCACTGGATCCAGAGCGCCTGCGTTAAGTAACGGCTGTATTTACGATTACATCGCTTGAGCATATTTTTTCAACTTATTGCGAATAAATATTTGTGCGTTGGAAACACAAATCGAGGTTCGACAATCGTTATTGGTTAGCGACAATACGCACATTACAGAAGATAGCTTAGAAGTGTTTCATACTGTATTAAAAACATATTTGCAGCTAGATTCTTTCTTATATAAGTGACCCCTTTCAAAGCACTGAAAAAAATTGGAGATTGATACATTTACCCCCTGCAGTCAGAATGCAATGTATTGAAACATGATTGTTAAAAGAAATAAACCCAGTAAACACACAACAGGATCTAGAACTATGGGTTTATTTTTTTAACAAGCATGTTCCGGTTTGGATATACAAAATGGGGGTCCCCATGACCCGAAGAAAGAAGATTTCAGTCAAGATGGATTTACAAATGGGGGGGGTCCTCCTGACCCGAAGATTGTTTTCAAGCATGTACATTTGGAATTACAAATATGGGGGTCTATGTGACCCAAAAATGAGAAGGTTTTTGTCACGGCTCTGAACAATTTTAGTGGATCCCTTGCCTCTACTATAGATTAGTATTGGTAGAGGATGGTGAAGATAGAACACGATGATATGCAGAGTGATGGTATTCACAGGTTTAAAAGTTCATGGCTCATAAGCATCAGTGATAATAATAAGACAGGAGATAATAGTAGTGCTGTAAAGTAGTATATTGACTGATGGTACAACAGGAATAAAAATATAAATATATATATATATATCGGCAGAGCTGAACACACGGCAGTTGGTCAGATTGCAGAAATAAATCACATATGCTACTTCATAGTTGGTAACCCTTGGCAACAGCATGAGATGAGCAATACAACAGTTCAACGCAGAGGTGATGAAGAAGAACACTTGGATCCAATAGGAAAACACACAGCAGATGAACGTGAATCACTGGTACAGCTAAAGTCCAAACAGAGTAGTATATAGAACTTGGCTGATCCGAGAATAGAGATGATTCAACATAGCAGGTGGTTACTGGTATCACAGTGATTCTTATCTAGCAGAGCAGTAAGCATTAAACAACATCCAAGGACTTGGATGAACACAAACACATGCAGCAGGATGTTGCCTAGAAGTAGCAGTGAGGTGAAGAGTATCTGAACCGTGCGTGGAACTACAGGTAACAGGTGTTCCAGTCTCAGGTGCAAGGTGAGTTGACTGTAGTATGAGGCAGCTGAACAGAAGCACGTAACTTGAGCTGAAGAAATAGCCACTGGCACAACAAGCAGTTCACAATAACAGTCCAGCAAACAGATAAATAGCAGAGTGATGATAAGCCGTGCCAGACGTGGAACTACAGGTGACAGGTAACTTGATAGTAGCAAACAACTCACGAAGTAGTCAGCGTGCAGATGAATGGCAGAGATGAACTTCAGCTTGCAGATGAACAGCAGAGAGGAACTTCAGCTTGCAGATGAACAGCAATCAAAGATGACAAGTAACTTCAGCAGCAAGTATAGTCCAGCGAACAGGTAACGGACAAATGGAAGGTCAAGGTATAAAGCCAGATCCCACTGCAGCGTGAGTAACACAAAGAACAGGCAATGAGTCCATAATCATGAGAGGTTAAAATAGTACTCTAGAACCAATAAGATTTGGGAGGAGGTCCAAATCAAGGTAGCAAGGCACACCTGTATGAAAGTAATGTCTCTGAAGCAGAAGCAAGCACAATCATGGTTCTTTAAGGGAAAGTCACAGCGCCGGCACCTAGCTATGGGACCGGCGTGTGACAGTTTTATTCAAGCATGCACATTTGGATTCACAAATATTTTGGGGACATCTTCATGGACCTTATTTTGGAATACAAATATTTGAGGACATGGTTTACAAGCATTTTTGGATTAAAAACTGCTGACAAAAGAAGAAGATATCATATTGGTGAATATATGGGGTTTTATTATTTTTAATAAATAGATGTGATATTAAAGAGGGTGTGTTATGTATTTATTGGGGTTTTATTTTATTTTTTATTAAAATGTGGTTTAAAAAAGGGTGTTGTGTTTTTTCTTTTACATTTTTACCCCATAGTCTCTAGAAGTCTGCTTAGCACATGCGTGTCACTAACCTGGTTTTATCTGATAATCCAGTACCCTTCCTGCTATTCATGGAGGACAACTATTCATTTGGGTCCTGTAAAATCAGGGGAATATGGGTTTTGAAAGGTGTTAGGTTTGTCAATTAACAACCAGGTGTGACTTTGCAGTTTCCCTTAGCTGTAAGAAACATAGTCTCAGGGCTAGATTTACTAAGCTGCGGGTAGCTTTCATTTATTTAGTACCTTCTGCAAAATGACAGCTAGAATCTGATTGGTTGCTATAGGCAACATCCCCACTTTTTCAAACCCGCAGCTTAGTAAATCTAGCCCTCAGAGTCAGATTACTGTAATGACAGGGAGGTGGAGAAACCATTAAATGAATAGATCATGGATAGATGCCAGTTTGCTACAAACATATCTTCTGTTCCAGAGTGCACAGAAAAAGAAGGTGGGATGGTGTTGGAGAGTGGAGAAATCTGGATAAGGTAGGAGGGTTTGGAAGTAAAAAGAGGAACATGAACAGATAGAGGGGATTGTGCAGGGCCTGGGTTGGGTGAGATGTCACCAGCATCCATGAGAAGGAGCAAGACGAGAAAAAGGGAGGAAGATTCGTAGGTGTGAGGTTTGTTTTTGCTTGTGTAGGTCAGTGAGCGGGGTGTGTGCAGGGAGCTGAATAGTTCATGGGAGCAGACAACTGAGAAGAGAAGTATTGATGGGAGTATAGAGAAGATACTTGGGAGAAGATTTTTGAAGAGAAGTGTTGTGGAAGTGAGTAACTGAAATAGAGAAGGTAAATTAAGTAGTTGCATGATGGATGGATGAATGTGAATTAGTTAGGGTATGTATTGAGAAAGTGGAGAGGAGCATTTGATCTAGATAGTGCAAAGCAGTGCAGGAGTTGGAAGCTCTTTTGCTGCCCCCTGGCTGGAATAATGGTGAAGGCATCCTTCGCCACAAGGACACGTGGTCTGGGACTCTTGAAGGTTAGGCTTAGTGGATCCAGCAGCCAAACAGAGATGGTAATAAAAAATTCCCAAACTTTTTCAGTTCATGGCACCCATAGAGTCTCCATAATTTTTTCAAGGCCCCCCTCCCAAATAATTACAGAGCAGTCCCATTTTATAAGTAGTTAGGTCAAAATAACGTAATAAGTATTTAGGACAGGACAGAAATACTTTGTTCTTTGCAAAAATAATACACATAAATTCAAGGGAAAATAATATTTTTAGATATTTTTTTCAATTATATTTCTGTCAAAGAATAATTTACAGCTAACATTAAGAGGAATAAGATCAAACAAAATAAAACAACAACATGTACAAAAATCATCACACTGTGCCCCTTCACCTTTACACTGTGCCCATTCATCCTCACACTGTGCCCATTCATCCTCACACTGTGCGCCCCTTCATCCTAACACTCTGTGCCCCTTCATCCTCACACACTGTGCCCTCCTTCATCCTCACACTCCGTGCCCTCCTTCATCCTCTCACTTCATGCCCTCATTCATTCTCACACTCTGTGCCCTCCTTCATCCTCACACTCCTTGCCCTTCTTCATCCTCACACTGTGCCCATTCATCCTCACACTGTGCCCATTCATCCTCACACTGTGCGCCCCTTCATCCTCACACTGTGCACCCCTTCATCCTCACACTGTGCACCCCTTCATCCTTACACTCTGTGCCCTCCTTCATCCTCACACTCTGTGCCCTCCTTCATCCTCACACTCCGTGCCCTCCTTCATCTTCTCACTTCATGCCCTCATTCATCCTCACACTCTGTGCCCTCCTTCATCCTCACACTCCTTGCCCTTCTTCATCCTCACACTGTGCCCATTCATCCTCACACTGTGCCCATTCATCCTCACACTGTGCTCCCCTTCATCCTCACACTGTGCACCCCTTCATCCTCACACTCTGTGCCCTCCTTCATCCTCACACTCTGTGCCCTCCTTCATCCTCACACTCTGTGCCCTCCTTCATTCTCACACTCCGTGCCCTCCTTCATTCTCATACTCCGTGCCCTCCTTCATGCTCACACTCTGTGCTCTCGTTTTATTCTCACGCTCTATGCCCTCATTCTTTCTCACACTCTGTGCCCTCATTCTTTCTCACACTCTGTGCCCTCGTTCATTCTCACACTCTGTGCCCTTGTTCATTCTCACACTCTGTGCCCTCCTTCATTCTTTTGCCCCTCAATTGCTGTTTTCTATCACCATTTCCACTCCGTTTCTTTACTTACCATACTTGGCCTTTTTTCTTCTATTTCTTCTGTCTTCTTTCTTCCGGCTCCTATCTCCTGCCGCTGCTCACTGAATATGTCGGACGTGATGACGTCACGCCAGACATTCAGTGGGGAGGGAGGAGGATGCTGGGTCCCGGGCGCCGCCGAATTGGTAAGTTCTTTTGGGGTTTTTCTCCCCTGGCCACGGCACCCCTGTGACAGAGCCACGACACCCCTGGGAGCCGTGGCGCACACTTTGGGAACCGCTGTGCTCTGGTAAAATATTGAATGAAATGTTGAATAATATGGATTTCTCAACACCTCAGGCAATTCCAGTTACTTAATAGTCTGCAGAATGTACAATATTGTGCAAAGGTTTTAGGCAGGTGTGGAAAAAATGCTGCAAAGTAAGAATGCTTTCAAAAATAGAAGTGTTAATAGATTATTTTTATCAATTGAATATATGCAGAGTGAATGAACAGAAGATAAATCTAAATCAAATCAATATTTGGTGGTATCAAACTTTAACAATGTTACAAATCACTAGCAAGAATGGCTGCATACCTGCTAGCACCTTGGCAAAGAGGCACGAGTCTAACATGCCCCGATGTTCACCATTGACCTTCGCAAGATGTTTGGTCTTAGGTGTGCAGAACGGGCTGGTTGCGGCCCTGAATGCCAGTCGCTAGTGAGGTAGCTAGAATCACTAAAAGAGAGTAGTGGACAAGCCGGGTCACAACCAGATCGGACAATTGCAGTACAGAGTTGATATCAGATGAGTAGTCTGGGTAGCCAAAGTCAGAACCTGAAGATTCAAAGAGAACCAATATGTGAGGCAGAAAATCAGTCAGGAACAGGTTGAAGTCAGAACCAGGAGATCCCAACAGAACCAATTCATCAGGCAGGAGAAAAATCAGGAAAAGGCCGAAGTGAAAACCAGGATTTCCTAAACTGAATCAGAGCACTGAGGAACTGAAGCACATAGAACAACATCAGATCACAGAAGAAGTGATCTAATACCAGAGCCTGCCTTATATAGGCAGTCCGGTCATGATACCAGCTGTCAATGATGTCAAACTGACCACTGATATAAGGATTTAAGATGCATCCCATTGCCAGGACAGCAATGTGTAATGTGATGCTTTTTTACACTGGTTTTCTAGTGGTTTCGCCGTTAGTAAATCCGGTGGTTTTGAAACTGCTGAAAAATCCACCTAAAGCAGTGAGTAGACCGTCCTTTAAATCTAGCCTGAGATCTCAGACATCATCCAGGCCTAAAGGGCAGCATAGGATGCTGCATAGCGATGCCATGCTACTCTGGAGACCAGCCCTTTACCACAGATCTGAGATGACATGGCTAACTGAGTCAGATGGAACGATTTGTTTTGTTTTTTAAAGTCATTATCTGGAAAAGTTTTAAGAATGACATAAAGAAAAACAAACAAACAGGAATGGCATTACAGAAATGATGCAGGTAAGGTACAATGAACATGGCTGGTGTAAAGGAAGGTAACACTGTAAGCTGCCAGCAGCTGAAGACATTCCAGGATCATCTAGCAGACCACCACCAGGGAAGGCCGCGAGGGAGCCTGTGTCCTGTACCTAGGGCAGGTACCGAAGCCATGGGGGGGGGGGGGGGGGGGGGGGTAGAGGAAGGTTGTAGTGGAGGAACGTGCCAGGGAAAGGAGGTGGAAGGGGAGTGACAATGGGGGGGTGTAGAGAAACTTTACAATGTGTCAGGCAGGGGTGTTGCGTGATGTGAGTACCAGGTATAGATTGAAGGGTTGTTTATAATTAAAATTACACATTTGTTTTTAGTCAGATATTATCTGAATGTATTGCCTGTACATAAATGTCAGAATAGCTCTGTTCATAAAATGAAGCAGAATTTGCTCACTGTGTGCTGCTGTATCTGTTATAAAAACCCTGATCTGTTATGGATCTTATTCAGAGACCCACTGTATGATGACATGCGTAGGCTGTATGTCTACATAGGCTAACAATACCTGGCTAGTGATATAGGATAAAACACATCTATTGTCAATACATATAGTAATATAATCACAGGATTGCCCTTCATAAATCCTGTCATCATACATCATACAGTGGGTCTATGAATTGAGCCCAGATTTTTAAACCGGACTAAAAATCTTGTTCAACAATGGAACAATGTCGTTCCAATTCTGCAGTGTGTATGCAGTCAGTACCGGCAGTGGCCATAGAGTGTGTAGAGTCACGATCTTTTCAGCTGATGGTTTTAACAGATGAAGAGCACAGATCTGAAGGCAAATCGTATAAAATGTGTGTACACATGAATTGGCATGCAGGACTTTTTTTTTTTTTTTTTTTATCGTTGATAAAATCGTTAATGATATTACATCGGGAAAAATTTTGTACAGTGTGTACCCAGCCTAATAATGAACTCTTTAGCATGATCATTTTAATTCTCAAACCTATTCTTTTGTATGTTTTAATTAGCAAACTCTGATTTTGTTTTTTTACAAATAATCCTAATAAAGTTAATTCATCTGGGTATAAGGTATTATTTTACTGTATACTAATGTATTTCACAATACGTAGAAAAGACCCATATCTTACTTTAATCCCAACACTGATTCTCCTATAGCTGGACTTGCCTATAATTTTTTGTTTATGTCACCAATGGGAATGCCAGGTGTAGGTCCAAGATATTAATGGTAACAATATCAGCAATAGGACTGATATTGATTAATCACAGCTACTATACAAGGGATGTTTGTGAAAGCTAATTAAAGAAGATAGTTTTCCCAGTAGAAACCAACAGGATTTGAATTGTCTGAAGTCAGAGCAAAACGAACAGCTGATAAGAACTCCTTTTTTTAAAGGGAAGGTGGGAGTGTCACTTGCCCATCAAGCTAGGGCTGTGGGAGGAGTGTCAGGTATAAAAACCTGTTTGTTTCACTGTTGAGTGTGACCGATACTCGAGAAGCTGGCCGGTGACTAGAGAGCTGGCCTCAGTTTATTTATTGTTTAAGGTCACAAGAAACTGTGAAGTATTTTACCATCCTGACATTACGACAAAGTAAAAAACAAAAAGTTGTTTGTGTGTTTCAGTATGCTCTTGCCACAATATATATATATATATATATATATATATATATATATATATATATATATATATATATACATATTTATATATATATTTAAACAATTGACAGAAACACTGGGAGAGTAGTAAATGTCAGGCAGTATATAAATCCTGAATTTCTGTAATTTGTGCTTTAAAAATCCCAGGGAGATTGTTTGTTTGTGGGGAAATTGCTTCCCAAAGAGTGTGTTAAGTTTTAGGAAAAGCTGGTAAGGATCCCTGGGGTATAAATGGAGAGAGTGGGTGGGCTCCATTTATAAGGACCATTTTGGGTTTTCCAACCAACTAGCAAGTTGCTAGTAATCAGGTGTTGGCTCTGATGAGGCGCTGTTAAAAGGCTGCTAGGCAGTTCATTCAATCTGTCAATACCTGGGGAGGAGGTCAGATGGCTCCTGAGAGATACTGCATTTTATGATTTGTAAGTTCTGTTGTTTTGTATGTTTGTGAGACACTAGGTTTCTCAAATTAGAGAGGGATCTCCCATGTATAAGTTAGAAGCTGGACAGGCTATGACTATTGCTTCTGTTTATATTTATGCCTGGTGAATAAAACCAGCTGCGGCTAGTTTTACCAAAACAATTGACTGGTGTGATATCATCATCATCATCAACATTTATTTATATAGTGCCAGCAAATTCCGTAGCGCTTTATATCCTTGACTGATCTGTCTGAAGTGCAGTAACCCCAATATGACACAATCCATATTTTTAGCAATTTTTATACTGTTTAGAGTTATTCATTTATTTTATAATATAATCTTTTATGTATGCGTTCTGATGTGACCTTATATTGCACATCTGTATGTGTGTATACTGCAGTCTGTTCTGTCTGCTAATATACGGCCAGTAACGTTTAGGCTTATACCCAGATTCTAATGGAAACATATCTTTAGAATTGGAATATGGTGAGAACTACGCTTAAGTTCTGTGCTTTTTTTTGTTTTTTACGTGCAAGTTGTGTGCAGGTTAAGTCCAAACATGAATCAAGCCCATTATTGCTACAAAATATACAGAATGGCAAATTGGGCTTGTGTAAAATAATATTAAAACTAGGGATGTGCACCGGCGACTTTTGAGGTCTCGTGTTTTGTGTTTTGGATCCGGATTTTCGTTATTTTTGAGGTTCGGATTTGTCTCGCAAAACACTTGACGAAAGGTCTCGGTTCGGATTTAAGGTATTGGATTCGGATTTTTTTTGAAAAAAACATAAAAAGTTTAAAAATCAAGTTTTTGGGCTTATTTTCACTCCTAGGCTATTATTAACCTCAATAACATTCAATAACAAGCATTTCCACTAATTTACAGTGTATTCTGAACACCTCACAATATAGTTATTAGTCCAAAACGTTGCAAAAAGGTATCTTTCTGGACTGCGTAGAGGAGTGGGTCACCACAATATCTTAAAAACCCTGAACTTTTATGATTCGCACCAATAATTGTACCTGGACTGCGTAGAGGAGTGGGTCACCACAATATATTAAAAACCCTGAACTTTTATGAATCGCACCAATAAATGTACCTGGACTGCGTAGAGGAGTGGGTCACCACAATATATATAATAAGAAAACCATCAACTTGTTTGATTCGCACCAATAAATGTACCTGGACTGCGTAGAGGAGTGGGCACTGGGCACCACAATAAAATATATAAAAAACCTTCAACAGGTCTGCATTACACTACACATACGGCTGCTCCTCCATCCTCTCCATCATATACATGTTGGAGTTTTAGCGTGTGACAACCTCTTGTTTTTGATAATGTCAGTGCATTTTGAATATTTTTCAATTTGCCCCACACCACTGAATGTACTTTATCTATGATACGCATCTATCTATCTTGACTGCGTAGTGTGGTGGCCCCGGTACACAATTTGGTACCGGGGCCACAATAAAATAAATACACCCTCCACGTGTCAGAATTCCACCAAACAAGTATCTGGACTGCGTAGTGGGGTGGCCCCGGTACCCAACTTGATACCGGGGCCACAATAAAATAAATACACCCTCCACGTGTCAGAATTCCACCAAACAAGTATCTGGACTGCGTAGTGGGGTGGCCCCGGTACCCAACTTGATACCGGGGCCACAATAAAATAAATACACCCTCCACGTGTCAGAATTCCACCAAACAAGTATCTGGACTGCGTAGTGGGGTGGCCCCGGTACCCAACTTGATACCGGGGCCACAATAAAATAAATACACCCTCCACGTGTCAGAATTCCACCAAACAAGTATCTGGACTGCGTAGTGGGGTGGCCCCGGTACCCAACTTGATACCGGGGCCACAATAAAATAAATACACCCTCCACGTGTCAGAATTCCACCAAACAAGTATCTGGACTGCGTAGTGTGGTGGCCCCGGCACTTAACTTGATACCGGGGCCACAATAAAATAAATACACCCTCCACGTGTCAGAATTCCACCAAACAAGTATCTGGACTGCGTAGTGGGGTGGCCCCGGTACCCAACTTGATACCGGGGCCACAATAAAATAAATACACCCTCCACGTGTCAGAATTCCACCAAACAAGTATCTGGACTGCGTAGTGGGGTGGCCCCGGTACCCAACTTGATACCGGTGCCACAATAAAATAAATACACCCTCCACGTGTCAGAATTCCACCAAACAAGTATCTGGACTGCGTAGTGGGGTGGCCCCGGTACCCAACTTGATACCGGGGCCACAATACCTCCTCCAAACATGCTACAGACAATTCGTCATTGAGATCCCATTAAGTATGTTAAAGACAGACAGGGTCCAAGTGTTATTAGTTGACTTTGTAAAGAAAAAAACTGTCCCTGTTGCACATAGTCGTGCAATGAAGACTTACTTTTTCATTTAAAGGCACGATCTTTCAAGTGTAGTGTTTGTAAGTCTAAGTCATATTATACTTTTGGTAAAATTGGTTTTTTTGGTTCCTCTTTATGTTAATTAATTAGTAATAGAATTAAAGTAGGAAATAGAATTAAAGTAGGAAATAGAGTGGTATAGAGTTGTAGTGTGGTATAGATAGAGTGGTCCACACAATATAATAATAAAACCCTCAACTGGTCTGAATTGCACCAAACAAGTATCTTGACTGCGTAGTGTGGTGGCCCCGGTACACAATTTGGTACCGAGGCCACAATATAATTAAAAAACCCTCCACGTGTCGGAATTCCACCAAACAAGTATCTGGACTGCATAGTGGGGTGGCCCCGGTACCCAATTTGATACCGGGGCCACAATACCTCCTCAAAACATGCTCCAGACAATTCGTCATTGACAGACCCCAGACAGACAGGGTCGTAGTGTTATTGTTTGACTTTGTAAACCCAAAAAAATGTCCCTGTTGCACTTGCACATAGTCGTGCAATGAAGACTGACTTTTTCATTTAAAGGCACGATCTTTCAAGTGTAGTGTTTGTAAGTCTAAGTCATATTATACTTTTGGTAAAATTGGTTTTTTTGGTTCCTCTTTATGGTAATTAATTAGTAATAGAATTAAAGTAGGAAATAGAATTAAAGTAGGAAATAGAGTGGTATAGAGTTGTAGTGTGGTATAGATAGAGTGGTCCACACAATATAATAATAAAACCCTCAACTGGTCTGAATTGCACCAAACAAGTATCTTGACTGCGTAGTGTGGTGGCCCCGGTACACAATTTGGTACCGAGGCCACAATATAATTAAAAAACCCTCCACGTGTCGGAATTCCACCAAACAAGTATCTGGACTGCATAGTGGGGTGGCCCCGGTACCCAATTTGATACCGGGGCCACAATACCTCCTCAAAACATGCTCCAGACAATTCGTCATTGACAGACCCCAGACAGACAGGGTCGTAGTGTTACTGTTTGACTTTGTAAACCCAAAAAAATGTCCCTGTTGCACTTGCACATAGTCGTGCAATCAAGACTGACTTTTTCATTTAAAGGCACGATCTTTCAAGTGTCAGAAAGAGAGAGAAGACACAGGAGAGGAGAGTTGTAGCTGGGGACCTGGGGTGGAAGCTCCCAGGCTCCCCCAGCATTGCCTGGAAGTCTGAGCGTGGTGACTGAGCCAGGGCAAGGAATGTGTGCCCTGGATGAGGGGGAGAACTCCATGCCACTATAGTGAACCCAAGAGAGAGGGGGACACTGCACATGGAAGAGGCCCTGGAGTGAGGGCTGCTACAAGAGGCATGGTAGCTGTAGTGTCAGATCCTGAGGCTGAGAGTACACAGAGTGACGTGTCAGAGCACAGGAGACATTATCCCCGCAGAGGAGGGATGAGCTGCAGTTGAGAGGTCTGCTGTTGAAATAGGACATGCACACTTTAACAAACCAATCATTTCAGCGACAGGGCCTACCAAACAACTTTGACTGAAATGATTGGTTTGTTTGGGCCCCCACACCAAAAAAGCTATTCATCTCTCCCTGTACAGACTAAACAGGCTCTACTGAGGCAAGATGTCGTCCTCATCCTCAACCTCTGATTCCTCTCCCCCTACAGTGTGTACTTCCTCCTCATCACACATTATCAATTCGTCCCCGCTGGACTCCACAACCACAGGTCCCTCTGTAGTATCTGGAGGGCAGTGCTGTACTTCATTGAGAAATTGATTATTCATTTTTATAAACATCATTTTTTCAACGTTGTGAGGAAGCAACCTCCTTCGCCGCTCACTGACCAGGTTCCCCGCTGCACTAAAAACTCTTTCCGAGTACACACTGGAGGGGGGACAACTCAGGTAAAATAGAGCCAGTTTGTACAGGGGCTTCCAAACTGCCTTTTGGAGTTCTACCACGTCACTACCTCTAGTTAATTTAGATTGCAAGGCTTGTAAATATAAATACTTTGAAGATAAAAAAAAGCAGGATGCACAGACTGTGGAGCTAGAAAGTGAAATTAAATGGACCACGTTACTTTGGTGGCTATCTATGCCCCCCACCCCGCCCTACACTTGTAGTTGAATATAAATAAAGCAGCCTGCATAGACTGTAGAACTAGCAATTCAAATATACAAAGAAATGGACAATGGCAGTTTGGTATCTGTCTGCATCAGATCCCCTCTCCACTAGGAGTAAAACAGAAAACTTTTCAGCCGTTATATAATCTAGAATATAAATAGAAATTGAGAAATGCAATTTGGTATCTGTCTGCATCATAATCATCAACATCCTCCTCAGCGCCAGCTACATCAATATCCTCCTCCCAGTGCACAACATTCACACCTTCATTAGCCAAATCTGTAACTGGACTGTGGGTGATCCTTCCAGCATATGCAGAGGGCGTGCTGCAAATGCTGGATGGAGTCACCTCTTCCCGTACAGTGATGGGAAGGTCAGGGTTCACAACCAACAACACCCTTGGACTCGCCTTGGGGATTTGTGATGTCATCTGTTTAGAAGGCAGAGTTCTTTGCTGTTTTGTTGTTGTTGCTGACAGCATAACTCTCTTAAATTTTTTGTAGGGGGGGGGAGGAGGGCTTTGATCCTTGGGTGAAGTTGGACCACTAGTCATGAACACGGGACAGGGCCTAAGCCGTTCCTTGCCACTACTTGTCGTAATTGGCATATTGCCAACTTTACGTTTCTCCTCAGATGATTTTAAGTTTCTTTTTTTGCTGTTTTTTGAGAACTTGGGCTTTTTGGATTTTACATGCCCTGTACTAGGAGATTGGGCATCGTGCTTGCCAGACGACGTTGATGGCATTTCATCGTCTATGTCATGACTAGTGGCAGCAGCTTCAGCATTAGGAGGAAGTGGGTCTTGATCTTTCCCTACTTTATCCTCCAAATTTTTGCTCTCCATTATATGTAGCACAAGATACTGCAGAATGTGTGAACTTGGTAATATTGCAGTACCAATGGACTTATAATGCTGGATTGGTTTTGCAAATTTGGTTATAATTATTATATATTTTTTTTTTTTTTTAATTTTTTATTTTTTTTTACTTTTTTTTTATTTTTTACAAACTTGGGAATAATGGGGAAATAACTATGCCCTTAGAAGCACAGAGCACAGGACACAGCACCACTGGACTGAACAGGACACGGCACAGGACCCAGCAGCACTACGGAACTCAGCAGGACAGAGCACAGGACACAGCACCACTGGACTGATACTGCAGAATGTGTAAACTTTGTAATATTGCAGTACCACTGGACTTTTACTGCTGAATGTGTGAACTTGGTAATATTGCAGTACCAATGGACTTATAATGCTGGATTGGTTTTGCAAATTTGGTTATAATTATTATATTTTTTTTTTTTTTTTTAATTTTTTATTTTTTTTTACTTTTTTTTTATTTTTTACAAACTTGGGAATAATGGGGAAATAACTATGCCCTTAGAAGCACAGAGCACAGGACACAGCACCACTGGACTGAACAGGACACGGCACAGGACCCAGCAGCACTACGGAACTCAGCAGGACAGAGCACAGGACACAGCACCACTGGACTGATACTGCAGAATGTGTAAACTTTGTAATATTGCAGTACCACTGGACTTTTACTGCTGAATGTGTGAACTTGGTAATATTGCAGTACCAATGGACTTATAATGCTGGATTGGTTTTGCAAATTTGGTTATAATTATTATATTTTTTTTTTAATTTTTTATTTTTTTTTACTTTTTTTTTATTTTTTACAAACTTGGGAATAATGGGGAAATAACTATGCCCTTAGAAGCACAGAGCACAGGACACAGCACCACTGGACTGAACAGGACACGGCACAGGACCCAGCAGCACTACGGAACTCAGCAGGACAGAGCACAGGACACAGCACCACTGGACTGATACTGCAGAATGTGTAAACTTTGTAATATTGCAGTACCACTGGACTTTTACTGCTGAATGTGTGAACTTGGTAATATTGCAGTACCAATGGGCTTATACTGCAGGATTGGTTGTGAAAATTTTGTGGTAATTAAAAAATATTAAAGTAGTTTTTGGTATTTTATAAAAAAAATTTTTTTTTATTTTTTTAAACACAGGGGAATATTGGGGAAATAACTATGCCCTTAGAAGCACAGAGCACAGGACACAGCACCACTGGACTGAACAGGACACAGCACAGGACCCAGCAGCACCACTGACCTCAGAAGGACAGAGCACAGCACACAGCACCACTGGACTGATACTGCAGAACACAGCACAGCACAGCACAGCACTAAACAGCACAGCACTAAACAGCACAGCACTAAACAGCACAGAACTAAACAGCACAGAACTAAACAGCACAGAGGACCACCTAACACACCCTCCCTCTACCCTGATCAATGCCCGAGTGAAGATGGCGGCGACTAGCGGGGAATTTATAGGATCCGAGTATCGCGAGATCCGACAACGGGATTATGAGTCAGAGCCTCAGTTTCACTTTTGAATTTGGCGCCAATACCCGGATCTGTCTCGGATCCGACTCGGATCCGCAACGTTCGGGTGGGCTCGGATTTCAGAAATCCGAGCGCCCTCATCCCTAATTAAAACATAATGGGCCTGATTTATTAAGGAAAGTAAAGCAAAAAAAAAGAGTAACTTTGCACCTTGACAAAACCATGTTGCATTGGAGGGGGAAGTAAATTTAAAATGTGGGCACAGATTTATAGTTGGATAGGGCATGTCCTAGATCAACTTTAAATTTCAGTGTAAAATAGATATCAAGTATTCGTGTGCTACATGAAAAACCAGACAGTATTTAACTTATGTGCAAAATAATAAACTAATTTGCACCCCTTGCATTGTAACATGGTTTTGTCTAGGAGAAAACTTGTTAATTTTTTGCCTTCCTTTCTTTAATGAATCAGGCCCAATAACTTTTTTAAGAAGGGATTGATTTGAAAAATGGTGACCCATCCTAACTGACTTGTTTACCCATATTTTGATAATTGCCCATATAATAAAAAAAACCCTGGTGTAGAGCATGCAAGGAAGGCTGAGCATGCTATAGTAACAGATTAGATGTGTTATTACCTCAATACACCAGTAGAGAGCAACAGAGCCATACAAAATGCAAAAATAAATCCACAGCATGTAAATCTAGTGCAATCTATGAAAAATCATGCCTGAAATATATCAGTAGCTGTAATATTTTGACAGCAGTAAATACTTTTCTTTTTCTTCCAGAACACAATGGCTATTTATTTTTATTTTTTTATTTTTTTTACTTGTTCATGATCTTGAAAGTGACACTGGTTTGATTACTGTACAGACATGAAATCTATTATCTTGAATTCTATGAGGTTTTTCAATAATTTAGAACACTATGCCTAAAATCTATTAAAACATTATAAAATTCCCTGTTTCCTTACATTGTCCCTGGCAATCCTCCCCATAAAATTACTAACTAGAGCTCCTCATAGTAACTATCAGAAGAAACACTTTGTGATCATTTCTACATCTATGGCACAATCTCTGAAATGTAGTAATAATTAACATTATTCTTTCTCTGTTTTGGATGGTTCTGGATAACTTGATTCTGGATAAGAGATTCCATGCCTGTGAAACTAGCACAGCCTGGTCATGGTTTGGACCTCAACACGAATGTATGAAAGAGGTCAGTAAATGATCAGCCAAACAGACCGGCTTGTGACTGGAGCATGGGAAAACTGCTCTGATTGTTCGCATATTGACCCACTCAAGGGCAAATAAGTTTGTTCTGTTGCGGTTCCAGAAGGAGCAAGTCCGTGCCGTTCTCAGGGTTTTTCTGTTTCAGTTGGCAGGGCCTGATTAAGGGTTCAGGCTGACATAGGCCTGTCGCCAACCTCATCTCTCCTACTAGTTTATCCTTAAGTTTTTCCTTGAGAATGACTCTTTGGGCCTGATTCATTCTGAGTGCAACACATTCTGAGTGCAACCCGCGTCTAGTATTACACGCATGTATTTAGGCTTTGCACACTCCCGAATTCCTCAAGGAATGGGATCTCAAGATACGTAGCTAGATGAATTCAGTAGCAATGTTAAACATCGGAGCCAGAGGACTAATACTAATACTTTTTGGAGGCACATGCAGATATATATGTTAGTGGGATGGCCAGGAGGATACGTAGTTAATTGACAAACACTTATTATGCCGCAGCTTATCTTCATTACTGATGTACCAGCAGTGAAAGATGATCCAGTATACTACACTTGGGGATATATCCTGTCCGAGAAAGGATCCTCCCACTACATCCTATTGGCTGGAGACTGGTGAGGGTTTATCCCCGGGTGGTGAGTACCTTACGTTAACCCTATTATCTTCGTTTAGGGACGTTTAGTTTATGACTTCACTTGTCATAAACTGCAGATTGAAGATGTCTTACTTCCGATACTATCAACCTATCTTAAACTTGCCGCTAAGGCTTAACACTACAAATAACGACACAACACATTAAATTTAGATTTTGCTTTGCTAATTAATAGGCTTTGAATTGGTGGAGGAAAAGGCAAATAGGCGGCGCAACCGATATGATTCACCAAACAGTGTATGGCCGTCTGGCAGTAACCACTCATCCCAGGACAAATCATTTAGGATTGGTCAGTACTAAATTCTGGCCCCAGAGTGACCACCCTTAGGACTCACAATGACCCACCCGCACAAGGCAGGCCAAGGGGTCAACCCCAAGAGCCAAGTTACTTCGAAGAGGGTAGTGACCTGCAGTCAATGAAAGACAGCACCATTTGAAGCCATACACCGACTCACAAAGTGCCTTTCTGCCAAAGCTGGAGACCTTTAATGGCCTACAGCCCGCCACCAATTGACCTAACAACTTCCCCTAAACCCCAAAATAACTGTTCAATGAAATAACCTAACCCCTTGTCTGTGAGGTGTACCCCGTCTGGACGATATAGATGGCCTTGATCTGGGGTGATTGAAGGGTGATGAATGGCGACCCCTCCCGTATTCTGCACTACTTTCCCCATGTTCTTATTCAATTTCTTTAGCACGCGCTTCATTATGGAGGCCGAGATGGGGGATCTCCACGATAACCTGGGAATTATATCGGACCAACACAGCTTTACTGTTGGCCAGCGGGCTCTTATCAACCACTAGTCCTTTCTGATGTTAATAATTAAGTCGAGTGACTTGCCCATTCCAAGGCCGTTACCCCCTACATGAATCACCATCTTTTTCCATCTCAATGGCCAGCCAAGGCATAAGAGCTGACCATTTCAAACCCCTTCTCCCCAAGCAATGTATGATTACAGGGTGGGAGCAACCGTGGGAATTGCCTGCGAAAATGTGGCTGGATACCTAGCGCATATAATTGTTTAGGTTGGTGTGCCTGGATCCCCAGTGCACATATGAGTGTCCAATCACCCACACACAAATCTTCTCTGATTGAGTACCTGGGGGTAAAGCAAAGTATTCTGTTGTCAGGAAGCTGCTCAAACTGACCATACACTGACTAATCCCTGCCGTAATTTCAAACACAACTGTCAGCGACAGACTAGCGTAAAGACCGTCCTAAGAGATAGAGGAAGGAGTGGTACCGGTAACCCAAACGAAGGCAAAACCCTATCACAACCACGGAGGCTCACCACTAATAAGGCCTTAACGGGAAGAAAATGGGAAAATTCCTTCATTTCCCCGCGGTGAACGGCTAGCAGGAGGAGGGGGGGGGGGGGTTAGTCTGCCTAAACAAATGGTAATAAAATGAGGGAAAGGGATAAGTTCGGATATATGTTTTATAAGCGTCCGATTTCCATCGCCCCAGGGACTTAATACTATCGATGGGTGCCACTGACTTAATGGCAGCTGTAGCTGCCCCAATCCAGAATGTATGAGTGCCATACAACTTTGGGTCCAAACCCACTTGTTGGAACGTTTTCTTCAACAGGGCGTTAAATTGGAATTTTGTAAGAAACGTTCCAACTGCATGTACTAGCCAAGGCACACTTAATGTGGGGCGTATATCAGAAAAGTGTGAACACAAGACTACTGGGCATATTACTTTGTCAACAGAGGTTGGCAATGTTATCCAATGGCCTTTTCCCAACTGATCTGTTTTTGAGCAAAGAATTTTACATGATACCTGTGAGGGAAAAATGTTAATGCACTTAGAAAGCAGGGTGTTGTCTAACGTGTGATGTGATTGAGCAACTAGCTCACTTATCCTAAAAGCTTCATAATAAGCCAATGAGAATGCAGTGCTGAATAAGATCGTCTCATACCAGTTAGCCCAGACGAACGGCAACATGTTGTTGATGTGAGGTACAGATGTACTTCCTGGTACCCCTGGATTCTAAGAAATTGGCGCCATGCTGACCGATACGATCTTCTGCTATGAGGGGCTAACGAATACTCTGCTAACTCCTGGATGCCGGCTCGATGATCTGCCAAACATAAGGCGTTAATATCAACAGCAAAACTTGCTAGTCTGGCGGAACCAAAGAGTCGAAGGCCGTATATATATCTTTCATCAGCATGAGATTTCCACAGCCCAGGGACTTAACATTGTAGATGAAAGCACCTGACTGTGCCGCGGCACTAGCCACCCCAACCCGAAACAAGTCGGTGCTAAAAGTGCCGGGTTTAGACCTAAGTGCTGGAAGGCTTTTTTTTTCTAAACGGCATTGAATCCCGACGGAGTCGCACAACCAACGTCAAATACCAAACAGTGTATGGTCATCCGACACTAACCACTGGTCCCAGGACAAATCCTTTACGATTGGCCAGTGCTAAATCTGGCGTCAGCGTGACTACCCCCCCTCTGGGCTCACAATGCCCCGCCCATACAAGGCAGGCCTAGGAGTCCTGTTTAAAGGAACCGAGAGCCAGTTAAGTTCTGTGTTTCAGCAAATTACATACGTTTGTACCGTGTGGTGAGTAACTAGAGTGTACTCTGAAATTACCTCATGGATATAGTTCTGTCTACAAAAGTGTAATAATACGTCCCCCGACCGCAAATTAGTGGGTGAACACCTGCTGATTCCTGTCACCCAGGCACTAAAGGGCCCTAGAAATATTCATAAAGGGCTGGACAGAATCATGTACCTGCTCATGAAACCGGAAAGCTGATTGCACCTCTGAAGCTTGTGCCAAATATCTACATGTTTACTGTGTATTGAGTGAAGGATGTGGGCATGCTACGTTGTAACGGAAACTGAGTAAATTGATGGCACCATACTCCCACAAAATAGGGCACCCATGGGCAGTATAAGGCCTTCTGCATTTACTGACTAAAGGGCTGACGTGCATTACCAGGGAATTAAACTGTTAGCACCGAGAGCTCTTAGAGCGGATGCCATAGATACCAACAGACCCCATTAGGTGAAATCAGCCTGAGTCAATGGGGAATATGGGACGTAGCGCCTGGTAAGGGAAACATATAAATATACTCACTGGCAGTTGGAGTCCATGCTAAACCTGAGACTCCGCATAACTGCCCAGAAATAGGCACAATCTTGTATACTAAGAATGTCCCGTAATCAGCGGGTCACTGAACTGACGGGTAGGTATGACAAACTGGCCCGGCCTCTTATCACAAGATATCTAGCTTAAATGTATTTGCTTCCGATATCATAATTGTTTATTTTTTTTAATTAAAAACATATCACATAATTGAAAGATGTAAATGCATCTAACTTTTCTGCCCGAAACATTCGTCCAACGTCCGAAGCGCTGTCTGAAAGTCTCCCTCGCCCGTAGCTTCTGCAGTACTGAAACAGGAACATGTTAACATTCTACACTTGACATGTGCAGCAGCCCCCTTGGTGGGATAGTGGAACCTGGAAACCAGTGGGAGGAGGGGATGGGTGCGAGGTAGCAAGGAGGGGTATGGTTGGCGGCTGGATGATACTGTCCTGAAAGTGCATCAGTCTGTGTGCGGGGCAGGGGGAATGAAGGAGGGAACGTACAGCGCAACAAAGGAAAGACTGGGAAGACAGCCTGGGAGGGGGGGAATGGGGTATAGCAGTGATCGGGGTGGAGGTGTGGAAATGGGGTTGGGGGAGGGTTAGTAGGCGCACCCGTTAGATGCCGGGGGAAGGGGGGTGGAGGGAGGGGAGGTGCTGTAGATATATATTGTACCTGTTAAATTATTAATGGTCATGAACTATCACTAATATGATGTGGCTGGGATGGGGGGGGGACAGGGGACTGGTTATCTATGAATAAATTATAGTAGGGGGTTCTGTATGTTGTTTTTTATTATTTTATTTATTTTATTTTTTATTTTTTTAATTTTTATTCTTTTATTTTTGTTATGTAATGAATTTATTAATATTGTTATTTTGAAACTTGCCATTTGCCAACTAATAAAATAGGATGATAATAATACCCTGTAGCAGAGGAGGTCATGTGAGGAAGAAAGGTGTCGGAGCCTGAGGGACATTAAACACCCACCCATTGGTGGCTCAGAGCGACCATCCTTCACTGTCCGGGGGCGAGAAGGAGAAATCCCCCATCTTCCCAGACGGTGGCTGGCTGCACACTGCTCGCTCCTGAGCCCCAGACCGTCGCGCATCTGCCATGTCCGATAGGACACTCGCGTGGATGCGGCGGCCAGAACTTCCGTCGCATCCTCCCCTCCGTGAAGCCGGGACGAAGAGGCTGCGGAAGTGCCCACTGCCTGAGCGGGGGGGGGGGGGGAGTTAAGGGCGCCCCGGTGGCCAAGGCGGACAGAGAGGGAGCCAGGAAATGGGAAGGAGGGGGAAAGTTCTGCGGGGACGAAGCATGGCAGGGGGGACAGGGAAATGTAAGGAGAAAAAGGAATAAAGGAAAAAAAGATGATGGAGAAACCACAGAAAGGGAGAGAAGAAAGGGGGCAAAGAAAGCAATAGGACAGAAAGAAATAGAAAACAGTAGATGCAGAAAAGCAATGCAAATTGTAATAATACTGAGCCTGTCTGAAGTTTTCCTGGCGATTTCCAGCAGTCAAAGAGGATCCAGTATACTACACTTGGGGATATATCCTGTCCAAGGAAGAATCCTCCCACAACATCCTATTGGCTGGAGACTGCTGAGGGTTTAACCCCAGGTGGTGAGTACCTTAGGTTAACCCTATCAATTTCGTTTAGGGACGTTTAGCTTATGGCTTTACTTGTCATTGTGTGCTCTATGTTTGTATATATTGGTTAGTACAATGGCCTATGTCAGATAATTACAGGGCATTTAAGTATTGTTACTAATGACTGCCTTGTTACTTTTCTTTAGAATAAAAAATGTCTGACCATGAGCAGGCAGGCCGCAGTCAGGCCTCAGGCTCCTCTGCTTCAGCCTTAAAGCGGAGTCAGCCCAATTTCACCTCACAGAAGGTGGAAGTTTTGGTATAGCTGGTGGTGGAGAGGCTGCACTCCACCAGCCGGCAGCTCTTCTCCCCAGCCAAAGGCCGGATTTGGGATGAGATAACAATGTAGGTCAATGCCGTGGCTCCAATTCGGCTTGTGTCTGATTGGAGCATGGAAAAACTGCTCTGATTGTCTGTTCACATATTGACCCCTCAAGGTCAAATAAGTTTGTTCTGTTGCGGCTCCAAAAGAAGCAAGTCCGTGCCATTCTCAGGGTTTTTCTATTCAAATTGGCAGGGTGTCACAATTTTGCAGCCCCAATAATCTTGCTCTCCCCAAAAGCTTTGCACCCTAAGCTGCAGCCTAGTCAGCCTATCGGATAATTAGGCCCTGCCAATTGGACTATTTTAGGACAGAGGAAAGAATATTGTCTGTGAATTTAGCCTAATAATAAAAAGATAAGCAAGGGAATTTGGAAAGTACTTATTTTAAAGAAATAATACAACATTCTTGGCCTGATTCATGTTCAAACGTACATCTATTTGTGTGAGGTATTTTGCGTGAACTAGCTCTGCGCATGCTCCAGCACGGGTCTTACGTCTACGAACAGAAGTGCCTGTAATTCAAGCCAGAACGCAAATGGCACAACTGCCTACGCCTTGAAGGGTGGAACAGGGGAGGGAAGGGGCGCACAGGTACAGTCAGGATGTTCCCACACAGATGCAGCCCATTCAAGTCCTGTCGTAGTCAGAAGTACGCTTCTTTTAAGACCTAAGATTTGTATCCACTCCAGGGGATGTGTAACTGACGGCTGGTAGTGATGACTAAACACGGCATTGTCTCTCACAATCTAATGGGATGATTGACAATTACCTATACACCTGACACTCATCTCATTAGACAACACATTTATCAGATCATGGCAGGGGATGCAATTGTGCCATTTAGTTTTAAACAAAATAACTATATAACTGCGTACTGAAAAAGGTAGGTGAAACTTTCACATATGCGTCTCAGTAGCAACAAAACAAATTGATTTTGTTTAAAAAGCGTTGCATATGTTAGCCTTAGCTTTATTATACTGGATTGGGAATCCTTTTTTTTAAACACAGGACCTTAAAAAAAATTATATTAACATAAGAAGCTGGAGTAGTAGTAAGTGATTTTTTGTCTATAATATGTTATTTCATAAGTAACCCAAAAATCTACAATGTATAAGGTAGTTAATTTATTTATTTTTTTCCCCTCCATCTTTCTCACATATAGCCACTTGTTGCACAAGCAGTTATTCTAGAGAATGACAGACATCACACCCTCCAAAACCAGTAACTGGTACAGCGTTGCCGGACCACTGAGTGTATCTTCAGGCCACGTATCAACTTCTTTGGGATGTCAGATGCTGAGGTGGTCTGTTACTATCAGCTTTCAGGTCATGTCATCGTGGACACGCTGCCCATTGTGCATAGTGATGTAGAACCTCTGCGCTACAGTCCTACAGCAATGCCATCGCTGACCAAACTCTTAGCGGTGTTAAACTTCTGTGCATCTGGGTCATTCCACGCCACAGTGGGTGTTGCAGCAGGATTATCCCAGCCCACCTTGAGTTGTGTGCTGGAGGTGGTGCTGCTGGCTTTTCTGTCACTATTTTTAGGCATTTATTTCCTAAATATATTTGTATACATTAAACTAATAAAAGTTGTTTTTTAGCACCTTTGCAAAATTGTAACACTCTTTGCATTATGGTGTAATTGTATAAAAATGTGTGGTATATTGCACTGGATTATAATAGCGCCATATCATATCAAACTTCCTCCTTCATTGTTTATAACATTTTTTTGAACAATACTCCTATGCAGTTACCTTTTTTTTTTAATTATCTTCAAAGGAGACAATGCTTACCCTTTCTGCTCATGGCTCCTCACTCCCATTTTATATCCACACACAGACCAAGAGGTTGCATTCAATCACAAAATTTATAGGATCCCAAGGCGCCTGTAGATGTAAATGTAAATAATGTATAGACTCATATGTAAAAATGAAATGTATTTGACTAGAAAAATATCAACATACTAGGATAAAACACCTATACTGGTGGTAACACAGACACAGACTTTGGCAGCCATTAAGCACAATTTACAGGAAGCACAGACTCCTAATACCGTGGGTTGCATACAATGCCTTGCATACCTCAAGTCTGACCCAATATTCCCAGTGCTGCTGGACTGTAGCTGCCGCAGGGTCACCCGAACAGGGGATAAAACAGGCACAGAAGCAGATGGTACAGCCTCTGGCTCTGCCTGCTCAGGCTCCTTGGATGCAGCGCATGCTACAGGTGCCACAGGGGTTAGTGTCACGCCACTTTTGTTTATCCATATAATTGATTATTGTGTCTGTTAATTTTTCAAATGTACCATGAATAAGTGTGTGTGTGTGGCATATGTGATCCAGTTTTGTTGGTGTTGTTTACATTCATTTGATGGAGTCATGTTTGTAAAATAAACAGCTTGGCACTGTCATGATATCCAGCAGCATGACTTTCTGTATCCTCAGGTGCCTCTTCTGCCCTGTCATGGGGTCCTCGGCAGGGGATTCATATTCACTCTCGCTGGACTCCTCGCATGTATAGCTCACATAGTAGAAGAAAAATCACTAAAATCATACATGTTTAATTCCATAACATTCAACTTTTAGCATTGTATATGTAGATTATTTTACCAGTAAACTTCATTACACACATTAGTAGTTTTACATGTGAAATATACACTTTTTTTCATGTGTGTATATGTGGTGACATTTAGAGAAAAAAAACACCCAATGAATTGACAATAAACATAAACTTCATTTTTTTGCCTTGATGGTAGGTTTTAAGATATCACAGATAAGCGTAAATATTGTTAGCTTTGCAATGCAGGTAAATGCATGTTTGTGTAAACACATTGCATCCTGATTCTAAAAATAGCCTGTGTCCAAATCAGTATAAAAAGCACTGTCTTGTACACTGAAATGTATCATTCTAATGTTCCATCTGACCTGACCACTGATACCTTTAATCAGTGGAACTGTCCTTGTCAGAGCACCTGAACAAAATAAAACATCACTCTGTGCTTCAAGACCCTGCTTGACAACTTCTTCAATATTGCTGTTATCCTGTAGATTAGACCCCAAATCTTATCCGTTCTCTATCTGTTTCTGAGGTTGGACCCAGCTCTCCAGTACCACCGCTCTGTCGCTACCGAGCAGCTTTGGCCAGTGTGATAGGCCAGGGGGATCTATCCACAGTACCCTGATCCATAGTAAGCAGTCAGGGGTACCAGCCCAAGTGTACCAGCACGGGAGTACACTAGCAGTGACAGTTTCCCAGAAGGAACGTGGTTCTGGGTGCCATAAAGGAGCCCAGTGGTGGCAGCAGGCTCCTCCTACTGCGGCAGGAGGGGCATATTTGGAATAATGAAAGGGCACAGTGGCAAAATAACCCCAGCCGATTCCCAGAAATAACAGACAGGATGGCATAGGCGGTCCATTCTGTCACACCTACGCTTTATGGATGCTTGAATGTGTCCAGCCGTCTCTTCCTCAGAATGGGAGATTGTACAAATCACTATAGCATATAATTCCAATATGCGGGTGGGGTATGTTTTTCCGATTGTCATAATTGCGACAATAGCATTATCAACATAAAGATGGTGATTACTATAAGGGCGACAAGAAAGAAATACATACTTACCATTAAACAGACAGACAACATACGCAACACGGCTGACACGGCTAATCTAAATTGCGACTAGAAGATACAGGCAGTGGGATTCTCGTCGCTTAAAATGGACACAGTGAGAGTGGCGGTTTTAAGGTGGCAATGGCCGGACACGGTGCCTGTATAATGAGGCATCCCTATTCCTAACCCTAACTCTAATTGTAATCCTAACCATAAGCCTAAACCAAACTGTTAGATTCAGTGGTACTCACCATTTCGGTTGAAATAATTCCGACACTGACTACTTCGGCAACAAAATTTCCGAACACAATGAGGGTGACATCAAAAAAAATATAGACTTACTATGAAGCAGACACTGAACATTTTCGACACGGGACCTATAAATTGCGACCACAAGATATGCCGGCACTTGAAAATGAGGTCACTTCATATGGCGACACTGAGATTTCTGCATTTAAAGACATGTTGCACACCATTTCTGTAGCCTAGTTCTGGTGCCAGACATGCAACCCTGCATCTAGTTTGTTACTTTCCAGATTCTGAAGCCCCTGTAATACTACTGTAGATCTGCTGCTCATTTCTTCAAAATTTCCTAGATTACAGTAGTTGCAGAATCAGTGTAAAGCACCAATCTCTTCTCCTCTTCTGTGCTGTCTTGCAGCATTCTCTGCTCTTCGAGTAATTTCCATCTCCCAGAGCTGATCTGCTATAGCAGTGCCTGGTACAGAGCTTCTGTACGTCTCACTTGAGAAGGAATGTTGGTCTGCTCCCTTTTAATCTGTCTGCATATATAACACACTTTGCTTTTAATCAGTGTCCATCCAGAGAGCTATCAAAATAACAGTAATCATCCACTGTGTAATTAAAGGAATTACCAGAATATAATGAACTGATGTAATAATATAATAGATATGATATTATTATGTGCATTGAATGGTTGTAATGATATTGTAGGTGTGTGCGTATAATATATCTCGATCGGTCACAACACAACATTAACACCACCAGCCTAATATTGTGTAGGTCCCCCTCGTGCTGCAAAAACATCTCCGATCCGTCAAGGCATGGATTCCACAGGGTCTCTGAAGGTGTCCTCTGGCATCTGGCAACAAGACGTTAGCAGCAGATCCTTTAAGTCCTGTAAGTTGCCAGCTGGGGCCTCCATGGCTCTGAATTGTTTTTCCATCACATCTCCCACTCGATTGGATTGAGATCTGGGGAATGTGGAGGCCAAGTCAACACCTTGAACTCATTCTTATGTTCCTCAAACCATTTCTGAATAATTTTTGCAGTGGCAGGGTGCATTATCCTGCTGAAAGAGTCCACTACAATCAGGGACTACCGTTACTATGAAGGGGTGTATTTGGTCTGCAACAATGTTTAGATAGGTGTAACATGTCAAAGTAACATCCACATGAATGCCAGGGCCCAAGGTTTCCCAGCAGAACATTGCTCAGAGCATCACACTACCTCCACCAGCTTGCCTTCTTCCCATAATGCATCATGGTGCAAACTCTTCCCCAGGTAAATGATGTACACACACACACACGGCCATCCACATGATGTGAAAGAATACATGATTCCCGCCTGGATTACTGCAACCTCCTCACCGGCCTCCCCCACTCTCGTCTCTCCCCCCTCCGCTCTATACTCAACGCGGCCGCAAGACTCATCTACCTCTTACGCCGCTCCTCCTCTGCCTCCCCTCTCTGCCTTGCCCTTCAATGGCTCCCCTTCCCCTACAGAATTCTTTTCAAACTCCTCACCACCACTTACAAGGCTCTCTCCCACTCTACTGCCCCTTATATCTCCAACCTACTCTCCATTCACACTCCCGCCCGCTCCCTGCGCTCGGCCAATGACCGTCGCCTCTCCGCCACTCTGATCACCTCTTCACATTCCAGAATCCAGGACTTTTCCCGTGCAGCCCCCCTTCACTGGAATGACCTCCCTCGCTCCATCCGCCTCTCTCCCACTCTGTGCTCCTTCAAAGTGCACTCAAAACTCACCTCTTTCTCAAAGCCTACCACCCATCCACTTAACCCCTATCTCCTCCGCTTATTCTCCCCTCTCTCCCATTGCCTCAACAGGCTCCTCTTGTGCCTGGTCTGTCAACCCTCCCTTACGATGTAAGCTCGAATGAGCAGGGCCCTCTTCCCTCCTGTCTCCTTACCTGTTCTTCTGCTCCGTGTCTATTGCATCTGGTTAATAGTAGCAGTCCATTTAACAGCAAACAGGATGAAGCTGAAGGGTTGATGGTTGAAATCTATATACAGCAGGCAGTGTTAAGCAGCAAACATCCAGCAACTGTGGTAGTCTGTAACCAGGAACTAGGAAAGTGTTTCACTGGCAATTTGCTGAGTGTAGGAGGAGACTCTTATAGTCTGCAGAGGAAGCTAATTGGTGGATGAGATCAGGTGTTCAAACTTAGCAAGATGTTTAGCAAATGTCTCACCCAAGATTGCAGCTTCCAATACTGCAGACAAAAGTCACACTTTTCCCAGGATAGAATGGTACATACGACCAAAAGGAAGATGTATAGTGATATGGTACCGCCGAGTGGTGTAAACAGGACTAAGACCCCGATTTGTGACAGTGTTTAAGTCCTGGGGGTAAATGTATTAACTCCCGATTTTTTGGGCTTTAAAGGCATTGTTTTTTCTTTAAAGCCATTGCCGCTTTAAATTTTCACTGAAAACTCGCCGAATAGCGGCGAGTTGAAAAAAATTGGAAGTTAATACATTTAACCCCTGGAGCTCAAGTACCCATTGTAGGCACTTTTGGCGGTGGACAGGGGTCAGCATGGGCACTCTGATTGGTCTGTGGCTATGTAGCCCCATACGCAACAAGCTGCAATTCACTTTGTGTTCTGTCACTTTTTATCTTAGCCAGCATTAAGTTTTTCAGCAATTTGCGCTACACTAGCTCTTCTGTAGGATTGGACCAAACGGGCTAGCCTTCACTCCCTACGCACATCAAGGAGCAGTTGTCTTTCCTTGGACCACTTTTGGTAGGTACTAACCACTGCATACGGGGAAATGTTTGTGCATGGCTAAAACTGTCACTATTTCGTGAAGAGGGATGTTTCCCCCCCACCGGAAACCAGGAAAATACTGGTAAGTGGAAACACTGAATTTAGTATCCACTTCCTGAAACTGTCACCTATATAAAGTAATAAGCAAATTATAGTTTCCCTGGCGAACTAAGCCACAGTGTGGTAAAAGTCCATACAATAAGTCCAAGGCACTAGTGATCATAAATGTTTATTAGGCACATCCAAAGAATCATATGCAGTTCATGGTAACGCAAGTTTATAATCCATAACAGTAGTTCAAATTATTATTATTAATTGGTAGGTCATTAAGCGTGTCCCATAAATAGTATGCTGTGCAGAGAACCATTCACCCCTGTAGTAATTCAGAGTGTAGGAGAGTGGAGTCTCCAAGATCCTCTGGATCCGATAGCAGGACATAAATCTTTTAAACGACACTTGATAGAAAATCCCCTCGTAGTCAATCCCTTCAGGTCCAGGAAGTAGCGGCGGCTGCTGATGTAAATTGCAGCTAGTAGCCATAGTCAGTTGATGGTCTCGCCATGCATCTCACAGTATGCTGGGTCGAAGTGCGCATGTGCACATGTAGTCTTTAGCAGATGATCATACGATGGTTGTAGTGTACGGCTCTTTCGGCAGAGCTATACAAATGGCCGAATTGCTTTCTGATAAAGTAGTTCATTTTCTTGAATGCTTAAACCCTACAGAATCCCTGAAGACTGGAAAGAAGCTGTTAAGTTGTCAAATAAACTTCTGGCATAATTAAGAAATCTTTTGGTGAACTGAATGGACCAATTTTCCTCTTGCCAAAAACTGATGGCACAATAGAATTTTGTAATGACTACAGTAAATTTAATGCAAGTTCTAAATTTGCAACTTTTGTAATTTAGAATTGATGAGCTGACAGAACAGTTGGGCAAAACTTGGTATCATATTATTCTGAATCTAACATCAAACTTCCTGTTCCAGTAGAAAGTGCTGTTATTTGACTTACATAGAGCCTGTGTGCACAAGGTTGTGTTGTAGTGAAATATGTTATAGAGTTTATTGCAGAATCAAAACAAAGAGGAAAAGCATAAACAGTGAAGTAATACAGGAATTAATAATTCCCACAATGAACTGCAGGAGTTAAACAGTCTTTTGTTGCATCACTGAAATAAACAATAGCTATTGAAATAATACTGGAGCAGGTATTCCGTCTGGACAAGGCAAGATATTAAACAGTATTTCTTGAAGTTATAAGCAGATTATGCAGTCTTTAGGCAAGGCAAGGCAGTGCGGTAACTAGACATTTCACTTGACTGGGGTATCAGAGACACACAGAGCCTGATTCATTCGGGCAAACATTCTGAGCGCAACCCCCGCTCTGAAATTCATACCCGTATTAGGATTTGCGAGCACCCAAATTCATCAAGCCTGTGGAATTGGGGCACAGGGCTGCTTTACTACACAGCACTGCAGATACGCATGTACCTGTCAGTGCCTATAGTAACATGCGGGTCTGGCGGCTGCCCAACTTGCCAACACTATAACTGTTTAAAAATAGAAAATGTAAAAAATAATGAAAACAAAATGCATGAGGTCTCCCCTAGTCATGCCCGGCGCTCCCATTAGGCAAGGTTAGGCACTTGCCTAGGGCTCTGGAGGGCGCCTGGAGGGCGCCACAGAACTGTAAATTAATTTTAAAACTGTGCGGCGACCGCTGACCATACCTGTCACGGCCGCCGCACAGCATTCAGATGCATGGGGAGGGTGGGAAGAGGCTATTGCTCACCACCGCCGCCTCTCTGCTCCATCTCCTCCCCTCCACTCACTAGTGCCAGTGAGTGGAGGGGAGGAGACGGAGCAGAGAGGCGCGGTGGTGAGACAAGGTAAGAAAAGACGGGGTGAGGAGGGAGGAGGGCGCTGATTTTTGTGGGGGGGGGGAGAGGGCGCCGATTTTGTCTAGGGCGCCATGGACCCTAGCACCGGCCCTGCCCCTAGTGCTGCCAGGCTAGTGCTGGTTGCAGCTAAATTGGGGGAAAAAATGCGTGGGATCCTCACAATTTCATAAAAACCAGGCTCTAGGCCAGCCAGCCGGGGTTGTTGGCTAACCCAGGCTGTTCAGCATGGGGCTGAATTCCCTAGGGAGTGGGGTCTCCTGTAGGGAGACCCAGCACATGCTGAAAACACTGGGGGAGTGGGTGTAGGGTTGTACAATATGAAAAAGTAAAAAAAAGTTGACAATCACCATTTTATTTTGTGAAACTACAAGTCCCAGGCTGCCATTAACAGTCTGGGCATATTGGTGTTTTTAGAACTACAAGCACCAGCATACACAGGGCATGCTGGCACTTGGAGAACCACAAGTGTCACCATGCCCTGACACCCAGGGCTCACTCATCCATGCAGTGCCACAAAGTAAAATTTAAATAAAACACACAACCCTCATTAAAGCCACATTACTTTAATAAAAATAATATAACCCCTAAAATAAACCAGACACTCTTTAAAACCACATATATTTGTTAAAAATAATAAAACCCCATATACTTACCATCTGATGTCTTCATCTGTAAACAGTCCAATCTTATAAGCTTTTACTGCAATAAGGCTTGAAATCAACCACAATAAAAACCATAATCATCATCATCATCATCATCATCTATTTATATAGCGCTACTAATTCCGCAGCGCTGTACAGAGAACTCACTCACATCAGTCCCTGCCCCATTGGAGCTTACAATCTAAATCCCCTAACATACACACAGACAGACCGAGAGAGACTAAGGGCTATTTAATAGCAGCCAATTAACCTACCAGTATGTTTTTGGAGTATGGTAGGAAACCAGAGCACACAGAGGAAATCCATCCAAACACAGGGAGAACATACAAACGCCACACAGATAAGGCCATGGTCGGGAATCGAACTCATGACCCCAGTGCTGTGAGGCAGAAGTGCTAACCATTAGACCACTGTGCTGCTCTTTTCTTATCAATCTTTCCTGTGCACCTGTCCCTCTATCTAGGCCTGTATGAATAAACTGTAGACTGTAAGCTCCAATGGGGCAGGGACTGATGTGAATGAGTTCTCTGTACAGCGCTGCGGAATTAGTGGCGCTTTATAAGTAAATGATGATGATGATGAGAATCATAAGGAGTGAGAGATCTGTCCTAACACTGCCCATAAAGTTAGTGCATGGAGATGCGATAACCAAGGAGCTTACCATCTGCATATATGTGTATACAGGATACTGTTATATACATAACCTGCATAAGAAACTGTTGTACCATCCAATGCTGCACCGCTATTAACCCTGTGCGTACCTGCATTGTTATTGCTGTTACAAGTGTTCAATAAACCAACACCTTGGTTAAGTTTAATCATGTGCGGCTTAATAT
The DNA here is from genome assembly GCF_038048845.1 of Mixophyes fleayi. Taxonomy (NCBI): domain Eukaryota; kingdom Metazoa; phylum Chordata; class Amphibia; order Anura; family Limnodynastidae; genus Mixophyes; species Mixophyes fleayi. Next base: position 326,825,642 of record NC_134403.1, on the reverse strand, counting down.
CCATATCCAACACTGCTGACACCTTTTACAGACACCCAAAAGGTTCTGCCAATAATGCAGACATGACATAGTAATTTGGGGCACGTGACACACCTTTTCATACATATGACAGTATATAACAAGATAAAACTAATAAATAATTTACTGAGTAAATATTTCCAGACAAGTCAGAAACACGTCAGTACTTCATCTATTACAGCACTGCAAAATGATTTATTTAGCTATAGTTACTAATTAAATTAATAAACATCCTCTCCCCTGTGACCCTTGCAATAGCCATTTGTAGTGTTCATTTTGTTACAGATCAGGTTAGGGTATCATGGTGCAAATTCCTACTTAAAACCAATTAGACCCGCTTCTTCTCATCAATAAATTAAACATATTTGTAACCGCTATGCTTGGGAGAACTAGTTGTTTGCATTTGTGGACATTTTGTGGGACTGCACTAAAAATTTAAAAATTACTAATCTAATGCAAAAAAAACAAACAAACCAGGATATATATCCACATTGCTACCAAAAGAAATTCCTATTTACCTCATCCCACCTAAAATCATATAAAATCATAGTTGCCTACTCTCCTGGAATGTCCGGGAGACTCCCGGAATCCCCAGATCCTGGCCATGACTTTTGGTTAAGTGGTGGGGGGCGGGGCTTATGACGCATCATCGTGGCCCTACCCCGTCATTATAGGCTAGAATTGATTTTGTAAGTTTAGGGGGCGGGGCCAAATGACGCGATTCGCTAAGCCCAGCCCCCACACGTCCACCTCCCCCTAGATGCCAACTTGCCAAAGTCGGCAAGTATAAATAAAACGTGTTAGATTTGAACATAACAAGACCGATAACAGCCAACGCTGCACAATAACATGAGAATAATGTTGGTGATTGAGGCGCAAATCTGGATAACCAGCATTCAACAGATATAGTATAAATGAAACCAAGTTTTAGTAGTCAGGTAGAAAGAATCTTGAGATTTCTCAGGATTCAAATCACATGCAATGTATTTATTTATTTATTCTATTGTAATTATCTCCAAATGTTAGATAACGGGGATACATTTTTAGCCAGTGCCGCTAAAATGCACAATGTGACATCACTAGGGACGCAGTTGCATGGGATATCTTAATTAGACCTCCATTACATGCAATCGTTTTCAGGCTCACTTTGCTGCTGAGCGAGTACATCTAAGAGTGTCGTACGTAAAACCGTCTTGGCGGTGTTAATAGAGATTGAGTACTACAATGCTTATCATCCCAATGAACTTTTACTGTACTTTAATCACTTAAGAAATATGAATTTAGAAATCTAGAGAATTAGAATAGGTGGTAAGATTTACATTTAACATTCAGAATAAAGTGCATTGTTTTGTGCTAACTGAAAAACTGTAAATGGGGACAGGGACAAATGTTTAAAAACTGGGACTGTCTCTAAAATTAGGGACAGTTGGCAACTATGTATATAGCAAGACTAACTGATCAATGTTGAAATGCAATGAATTGTGTCTATTACATTAGTGACTCATGCATCAGAGACATACACACACTAACAGACAACTTGGAGCTTTGCTTATCAATAAAATGCAAACACGAATCTAGAGGTGAAGTCCCAGGTGACCTTGGTCTTTACACTAAGCAGCTATTCTGACCACACAGGGGATAGATAAAGCTAAGTAACCCCAATCTTTCTTGTTGCTTATTACAATAGCATACAAGCATACACATGCAGTAAGTGTCTCCTGGGGCTGTTATAACCTCTACAGTCACCTTCTGAGTCAACATTAGCTAATGCAGGCCACTGGGACCAAGATGAAAGGCAACAGACAGTGCGTCATTAAGTATATAGAGACTATACAGGGTTAAGTCATCATTCTCATGCCACAGAAATAACATTTATTGGGCTAATGTGTTCTTTTCTGAACATGTGGATAAAATAGGAAAACAGGAGTTAATGAAAAATAACTGAAAACTAGTGTTATAAGTGGAGCTAAGCCATGCAAAATGTATTTAAGATGCTTTAAAGTATGGTTAACTTTACTCTATTATCTTTACTTGAATGTCAAAACAACTCATGAAAGTCTGTCCCAAATCTCTGCATATACAGTATGTTAATGCAAACATTTTTGTTTCTCTTTTTAAGGGCCAGATGTTTAACTCTAGTTTTCGCATGTGATCTGATCACTTACTTATCTTCTCCTATATTACAAGCCCTAGTAATTAGAATTTAGTCATGTACTTTCGCACGGCAGAATTGTGTTAGACCGTAGAACTTTGACAAAATGTGGTAGACCTTAGTCTATTGTTATTTTTTTGGATTATTCTTATTTTATTATTAAAGACAGGGTTATTGTTGGTGTAACTTATTTCACAATATACTTTTTTTACTATAAATAATCATAAGTAGGTTTTAAACTTTACTGACACCTTGAAAGAATAATTGTAAGCTAACATCCACTCTGTGCTCAATTAGCAGTATGGGGACCTCCTAAGTTTGAGAGAACCCATTCCCCCTATTGCTCCATCACTACTACTCCCCTATATAATAACCAGGAGAAAGGAAGGGATGAGGTTGTGGTGAGCCCCGTTCTTACACAATTGGGGAATGGAAATGCCGCTGCACGTTTTCAGTTTAAACTGTTCCCATTTGTTAATGTAGGAACAAGGGAGCCTTTGCTGAGGTGGAGTACACATGTAATGTATATACTTGGTATATTGTGATACTGTAATGCCCAGAGTTTACGGGCTTATCTGTATGGAGTTTGCATGTTCTCTCCATGTTTGCGTGGGTTTCCTCCAGGTGCTCCGGTGTCCTCCCACACTCCAAAAACAAACTAGTAGGTTAATCGCCCGCTATTGAATTACCTTTAGTTTCTCTTGGTCTGTGTGTTTGTATGTAAGGGAATTTAGCCTGTAAGCTCCAATGGGGCAGGGACTGATGTGAGTGAGTTCTCCGTACAGCGCTGCGGAATTAGTGGCGCTATATAAATTGCTGATGATGACGAGTTTTAAAATATGGGTACAGTGTGAATAGTAACAATCAATGTCACTCAAAACAACTAGACAATACATTTCTTTTTTGGTTGTGTCCCATAGGTTAAGAACTGTGACTTATGCTTGTGGTTTACCAGCTCATTAATTAGTAATATAATATATCCAATGGATTAGGCTAATTTGCATATCTCTTCAAATAACACACTACTTAACCTCTTTATTTCAATGTAAAATTTAAGCATAATATGATAACATCTGGGAATCTATAATTGTTCAGACTAAGTACAGTTTACTAGCAGTTTTCTTTTGGTAACAACATATTACTGCCACAGGGAAACTGCTAGAATATGAGGCTTGACAGAATGGGTCTGCTTCATTAAGGCGCATAAACCGGTTCTGCGTACTCCAGAATTCAACAGGGAACGGATCGAAAGATAGGTACGCTGACGAATTTGGATGTAGGTCTGCTCTGCTCTGCTCTGTTACACAGACCCCTACAGGATACGTCCAATACCTATGTGAATTATAATTAATGATAAAACAGTAAAAAAAAAGGTGTTTCTTTCTTTATTTTTTCCATGACATACAATTATTAGGATGCTCTTAATGTCTGCTGAACATAAAATACATTTCTACAGTTGCTTCTAATTGCAAACACATGTTATAGCATGATGAATCAGGCCCAAGATCTCTTAGGGGCATATTCAATTATCTTTCCGGTCCGCGGGATCACGCCGGAACGGGCCACGTAGTCAATCCACGGTACCGCAATAACGTGGATTTTCATTCGCAGCCCATAGGGTTGCGTACGAAAATCCTCGTTATTGCGATACCGTATTACCGGAAATACTGCGCAGGATTCGCGGTGACGCGCGTTACCGTGAACCGGAAAGCTAATTGAATATGCCCCTTAGAATTTAATAATCATATTTACTTATGTATATATTTTTGAGAACTTTTGTTGATTATTTTCTTGTTAAGGAAGTCAGGAAGCTACTCTGAAACATACTCTGCATCAGAGAATAAGTAAGACCTTGTTCCCAAGGCATAGGCAGCTAGGGGGTAAGGAAATGGTGTTTTATCCTTTGTTTTGTTAAATAACAATAGCATTGAAGATTTTATAAGAAAACAAGAACTTCCCAACAGTCACAAATATACACATGATTATCTGCACGTTTATCTGCAGACACAGGAGCTCCATCTATGATCTGAGAGATTTGTGCCAGCAGAGGTAACTGTGGCAACTGAACTCTGTGGGCCTGAGTCATTAAGGCAAAAAAGGAGTAAATGTTCTCTGGGACAAACCATGTTACAATGCAAGGGGTGCAAAAATGTATTATTTTGCACATAAGTTAAATACTGGCTGTTTTTTCATCTAGCACACAAATACTTAATAGCTTTATTATTACACTGAAATTTAAAGATGATCTAGGACATGCCCTACCCCAAATATAAATCTCTCCCCACATTTTAAATTTATCTCCCCTCCAATGCAACATGGTTTTGCCCAGGTGCAAATGTTACTCCTTTTTTTTGCTTTGCTCTCCTTAATGACTCAGGCCCTGTGTGTATTGGTCACAATCTGAAAATGTATTGATCAACTTCAGGAATTCTTTATGTCATAAAGAAACAGTGAAAGTCACACTGGTCTTAATCATATGGATGTATGTACAGCATTGTGCATAGTGCTAAAAATACATAATACTGTTTAAAGAGTGATACAAACATATGATAGTATGAATTCATTATATATTGGGCAGCATGGTGGCATACTGGTTAGCACTTCTGCCTCACAGCACTGGGGTCATGAGTTCAGTTCCCAACCATGTGGATAGTGAATAATATCATAATATATGTGCAATTCATATAGAGAAAATATGAATATGAATTGCACATATATTATTAATGATGCCATCTAACTAATAAATTATTTACAGTGCTATATATTTAATGAGCCTGGTGGGCGTATATGTATTATATATAGTAGGAAGAAAATAATACCTTCATTTGAACAGAGCTTCCCCAGCTTCATTAAAGTAGTATTTCCAATCACTTCTCATTTCTTTTTGGGTCTAATGAACAACTTCATTTACCTCCATTCACCTACATGTAAATCCCCTTTGCACTCAATATGAGAACTATTTCCTCTCCTTACACGATTTTAGAGTTACTCTTCAGTTGTGGAACTACAACTACTAGCATGCCTCAGGTTCTTAATCAGCAAGAGCTGGAGAGCCACAGGTGTCCTAGATTTGCACGTCTCAGTTACCTGAATCATACTGGGTGATTTCTGCATCTCTCAGTTACTTAAATCATTCTGGTTGATGGCACTGACTAATCCTCCTCTTGTCCTATTCTCTCCAGTTCTAATTCTCACTCCCCCATCTGCTGCCAAAATGGTGGTGCCAGTTAATATATTGCACATGAATTCAGTGTGCTTATTAGGGAGCATAACTGTTACTCTGAATACTTCTTACTAAATTAGCTTTGACACTGAAAGTAGTATCCTAAATTACAGTTCAGGAGGTAAATTTATCAAGTTTCCGGCGGGTTTGAAAAGTGGAGATATTGCATACAGCAACCAGATTCTAGCTAACATTTTGTAGAATGTACTAAATAAATGATAACTAGAATCTGATTGCTTGCTGTAGGCAACATCACTACTTTCCAAAACCACCGGAAACGCGCAGCTTGCAGGGGTGCACGCAAGGGGGGTTTCTGGATCTCCGGAAACCCCTCTCCTCCGCTAAAGAAGTGGCCCTACATAGCGGAACTGTACTATATAGCAGCCGCGGATGCTTCTTTGACAGCGCCGCGGCTGCTGTATAGTACAGTGCTGCCGAAACGGAGCTGCTGCACATGCGCCCCTGGCTTGATTGAGCGCAAAGAAAGGAAACCTGAGTCACAGCACCAATATAAATGTATTAATAAACATATAATAGACAGGACAAGGAGCCCACCCAGTATCAAATGGGCCAATCCAATACTGCCACTACTGGTATACAATATAACTACTGGATTATTTGTCTGGCCATCCTGCTGACATACTTCATCTTGTTTATAAGTTCTACTACCGTCATGTGACCCAGTACTAGTCCTAGTGCCATATTACTAGCCATTACTACTGGTGTGTATGTTACAGGCATATACTGTACTACTGTTGGCATATTGTTGGGCATTAATGTTAACGATAGCATATTACTAATGGTGATGCTGGGTGAGGGTTGTGGCTTCGATTTTATACTTTACCTCAGGCAGCAGAAATGTTAGTTTTGCCACTGCATGTGGGGAGTACTTAGTCACGACGTTTGACAAACGTACTGGTTATGCTGCGGCAGGCATTGGACAAGGGCTTAAATCTTGTCCAATGGGTGTGTACCTATAAATGTATACAGCACAACCAGAGACATGCTCCTCTGTTCATTATTGCTCATCGCAAATGATCTCCAAAGCACAGTTTTGCTCTTTGTAGGATTTCTTTCAACATTTAATACATATTGTTAGCGGCACCATATGCAGTCTTGATGCTTAGGAAATACAGCATAGTAATATATATGGCCAGCACGGTGGCTTAGTGGTTACCATGGCCTTATCTGTGTGGAGTTTGTATGTTCTCCCCGTATTTGCGTGTGTTTCCTCCGGGTGCTCCGGTTTCCTCCCACACTCCAAAAAAAACATACTGGTAGGTTAATTGGCTGTTATCTAAATTGACCCTAGTCTCTCTCTCTGTCTGTTTGTGTGTATATGTTAGGGAATTTAAACTGTAAGCTCCAATGGGGCAGGGACTGATGTGAGTTCTCTGTACAGCGCTGCGGAATTAGTGGCGCTATATAAACTGCTGATGATGATATATGCATGATTATTCAAGTCAGGTCTGGGCTTACCCAATAACCAGGGCTGCCACCAGAAATTTCGGGGCCCAGGACAAATGTAACAGGCAGGGCCCCTCTCCTTTCTTCTCTCACCCCACCTTCTTTTTTAAATTATTCTCTACCCAACATTTGCCTTCCCCCCCATTCTCTACAATCACCCCCATCCCCGGTTCCATCTAACCCTTCCAGTAGTTTACTTACCTCTCTGCATCTTCTTGCTGTTTTCTTTCGGCTCCTCTCTATTGACAGCGCTGTGATGTTCTTAATTAATCTCTGTCCGGGCGCCGAGCACCTGGGGGCTGGGACTGGAGCAAATAGCAGCAACTGTGGGGCCCCGGCATCTTGGGAGCGAAGGCAGACATGCTGCCTACAAGGGGGCCCCAATGCTGCATTCTTAATTACACACAGAGGTCTCTCCCCACACCAACTCTCACATCTTAGGGGCAGCTGCTGCCTAGAAATGGCCCCCACTACCTCCCTTAATTCACTGCGGAGGCCCTGGCCCCTAATAAATTTGTTTGGGCCCAGGGCTGGTGGGGCCCCCCTCTGCTGTTGGGCCCCATACAGGTGTACTCTCTGTACCCCCTGATGACGGCCCTGACAATAACACAGATGATATGGCGGTTTTGGAAACTGTGAAAAACTTTTAAAGGTCACATATTGTTTATTTCACAGGTGTAAGACCACCCAGCACATGACACCCAGCACACGACACCTATGCATACCCCATGACAAAAATTTGCACAACTTAGAGAGTACAATTGTATAACACCCAAAACAGGAAAGGGAGAACAACTTCACCGTAACCAGGATGGAGGATTTAAAGTCTCACACAAGTTTGTTTCATAAACTTCAGAAAGGCCTCTGTATCAAATGGTTGCAGTGATTTTTCCCATAAACAACGGTTTGTTCCACCCTTTATTAATAATGAAAATGGAAGTGGTTAAACAGGGCTGGGCATCTCTTCACTATTACAATGGCCAGTGGTTGAACAAAGCAAGAGATAAACAGCAGCATTTCATAATGAAAATATCTAGTGGTTAAACAGATAAATAATTAGGCAACACTGCATTGTGCAAATGGCAGTGGATAAATAAAACACTTCACAATAAAAATTGACAGTGGTTAAAAAAGACATGCACTAGATAATACTTTATAAGAGGTCACCAGCCACAAGAAATACAAAATCCATGAGATATAAAAGAAATAATTTTTTATAGCAATGTGAATTCACATAGTACAATTTTTCTTTCTAGCAGTTTTGATACAATTGTTTTAGGCAATAAATCCGGTGAGTTAGGCGTCTTTCACATAGTGGGCCTGAGTCATTAAGGAGAGCAAAGCAAAACAAAGGAATAACTTTGCACCTGGGCAAAACCATGTTGCATTGTATGGGTAGGTAAATTTAAAATGCGGGGACAGATTTATAGTTGCGATAGGGCATGTGCTAGATCAGTGATGGCTAACCTGTGACACTCCAGGTGTTGTGAAACTATAAGCCCCAGCATGCTTTTCCAGTAGATAACTAGCTGATAGCTGGCAAAGCATGCTGGGGCTTGTAGTTTCACAACACCTGGAGTGTCACAGGTTAGCCATCACTGTGCTAGATCAACTTTAAATTTCAATGTAAAAATAAAGCTATGAAGTATTTATGTGCTATATGAAAAGCAGCCAGTACTTTCATACATGCAAAATAATAAACTAATTTGCACCCCTTGCATTGTAACATATTTTGTCCAGGATCAAATTTACTCCTTTTTTTTTGCCTTGCTCTCCTTAATGACTCAGGCCCAATGTATGGAGGGCCCCTTCAGAGCTGAAGGGGAAAGATGTGCTCCCCATGAAAAAGATGAAGACAGGCAGACTAAGAGCTTCTTAATGGTCCCACCGGACAGACTAAATCCAGCTCATCGAATGTCCCTTAATAATTCATCAGAAGAGCTTAGGCAGCATCCTGCAATAACAATGTATATCTGTGTCTGTGTTTATTCTACAATCTCCAGCTTGACCAGTGTCTTCATTGTTCTGATGCTTTGCCTTTTCATTCTCAGTCTTTTTTGCGCCGTTAGAGCTGACCTCTTGTGCAGGGAACTCTCTCTGGCACACAGAAGATAGTTTGGGAGATAGAAGCAGCTGCAAGTGAATGGGATCATAAAAGTGGGGTAGCCCCCCCCCTTCCACCGCCACACACAGCTCCTCAGTATCCAACATGCAGCTGGCAAATTATTATTCACATGAATGTAAGAGCCGGATCTGTGGGCTTCATTCTCCTGTTGCCAGCAACTGCAGATCTCTTCCTCGACACACTAGCAGTGGACTGCCAAAAATGAAGCTCAAGATACTATCCCCTGTAACACCATATGTCTCATATTCCCAGGAAAGTGAAACAGTATCCCTCTAACGCCTAACATTTCAAAATGACAAGAGGGACAATAAGGATTTTTTTTTTTGCTATAAAATGACATGCTTTCTCTCTCCTAGATAAGTGCAAATGTCTTGGCAAGCCTCTAGATAGAAATGGTCATACAGCACAGGTTACCAAGATTAGGGGCTGATAGGATAGTTTATTCATACAGGCCTAGATAGAGGGACAGGTGCACAGGAAAGATTGATAAGGAAAGAGCAGCACAGTGGTCTAGTGGTTAGCACTTCTGCCTCACAGCACTGGGGTCATGAGTTCGATTCCACACCATGGCCTTATCTGTTTGGAGTTTGTATGTTCTCCCCGTATTTGCGTGGGTTTCCTCCGGGTGCTCCGGTTTCCTCCCACACTCCAAAAACATACTGGTAGGTTAATTGGCTGCTATCAAAATTGACCCTAGTCTCTCCCTCTCTGTCTGTGTCTATATTAGAGAATTTAGACCATAAGCTCCAATGGAGCAGGGACTGATGTGAATGAGTTCTCTGTACAGCGCTGTGGAATTAGTGGCGCTATATAAATAAATGATGATGATGATGATGGATAGAAAGGTATGGGTTCTAAAAAGGAATGTACCTTTGATTGCAGGAGGAATTAACTGAAGTTCATTGGGGTGTTAAGCTCTGTACCCCTCACTTCTCAGCAAGGGATCTCTGCCGCAATGCTCCAAAATGCCAATATTTTTCAATTATTAGGTTAAAATGGGTGAAATACACTGCAGATCTGGTCTGACAATCTAGACATTCTGTCATTTTCTAGGACTGCTTGGTTAACAAGATAAGTGAGCCAACTAATTGGTCTGCAGAAACCTAGGTATTACTTGCATATCATATAATGCATTCCTTTTAATGTCCACTCCCAGATGCGTACGGATGCAATGGGCCTCATTTAAGAAGTGTAACATGGGTAAGGCACAGTGCAAAAGACCTTTGCTGTTGCAGTGCACCGTTGTTGAGGATCAGAAATTTGTACCAATCGATAGGAGTTGGGTGGAGTGAAATGTTCTTTGCCAAGTACGGTAGACAAAGGAGCACCTACTCTTGTAGAATACTGCAAACAGAAGATTTACTGTTGTGGACAACATTAAAAATTAGACAAAGGGAAGAGATAGGAGTTCCTTACTGTGTGGAAAAGGCTTGATTTTTGTACCAACTCCAATATGACAAAGATTGGGCGTCATCCTATACTTAGGATGAATTCTGCTTCTTCAAGTTGCACTTCGGTAAACTTTCAAGTAGTACTTTGCCCAATTTTAAATAAATCTTCAAAAATGTAAAAGTACCACATGTAAAAGGCAGCCCCAATGTCCACTAACTCTCATAATTAATCTGACCTATAACTGAGGCTAAACTGAACAATATTTTAGGAGGAAATCAAAAATGTTATTTAATAAAAGAGATGATTCTAAATATTACAATATTGGACTTTTCGTGCCTTCATTACACTTTTGCACAGTATGCATACTAAGATATTACCTCTTTGCACAGTTTATTTTGCAGAGGCATCTCCCGAAAGAGGAGAGTAAGTGTGCACCTAGATATATGCTCACATTATAAATGATGGCCACCTAATGCATCAATACTGGATGCACAGTCAGACAGCACCCAATGTAGTTGTACTCGGTGCAGGCAATGCCAATCTAGGGGGAGTTGTACCTGATCCTATAGAGCCAGGAAGAACCTCAGTGCCATATTTCCCAACATTGATTACAATGTAAAATGTACCCAAGGAAACATTGAGACAGGAAAAATTCCATATAACAAAGCTACAAGCGACATATTTCTTGACGTTACCTTTAGAACTGCTTCACCAAACAGACAAGAAGCAGAAGAAACTATATATAAATTATACAAACTGAAAAGTGTGTGGTGAAGATCTAGGTGTTGCTTTTTAGATCACCTATCCAAAGCTCCCACTTTGACTGTTCATGATGTTCCAATACCACGGATGCCCTTAGCTTTACTGGTGGTATCAAGCTCTGTAAGCTGATGAAATAGCTTCAACAATCCTTTTTTCCAAAGAGGATAATGAGACTGGAACTTCTTTGCTTGAACCTCTGTATGAAATAAACAAATGACTTAATTTTCTTATGGACGTATTTAAATGTGCATAATGTTTTAAATAGCTAATTAGATCCAAGGACCCAAACCAGTCTGGATTGGAATTATTCATAGGTGGAATCGAAGGTAACACAATATCTCATGCAAATGAAAAAGAGAAGCCACTTCAGCAAGAATTGGAGATATCTTGACAATTGTGCTGCTTTGCTGCTCTATTAGACTGTTAGGTTTGAGCTCGGTTTACCTTAATTCCTTCTGTATCTTTAATACTACGCTTGTCTTGTAGAAAAGAAAGAAACTGAGTATCACAAGGTAAAGCTTGTTCTTTGCAGACTCTCTGGCAGAACCCAAAATTGATACCGGAACTGTTTTGGTGTACACCATCTCCAAGAAGACTTGCATTAATGGTACAAAAGGCTGGAATATAAGACTTGACTGGTAGAACAGTCTTGAAGACTCAGGCTAAGAAGCAAATTCCTCCTAGATCTTGTGCCCAATGAACACCAATAAAAACATAGAATTTGACGGCAGATAAGAACCACGTGGCCCATCTAGTCTGCCCAATTTTTAATCTGTAGTAACCTCAAACCCTATTTGATCCTTTATTCTTTGTAAGGATATATTTATGTCTATTGCAGGCACATTTAAATTGCTCTACTGTATTCTGCACTCTCAACCACCTGTGATGTTAGGTTATTCCACTTATCCACTGCCCTTTCGGTGAAGTCGTTTTTCCTCAAATGTCTTCTGAACCTACTTCCCTCCAGTGTCAGTGCATGTCCTCGTGTTCTAATACTTTTCTTCCTTTGAAGAATGTTTCCCTCCTGTACCTTGTTAAAACCCTTGATATATTTGAAAGTTTCTATCATGTCCCCCCATTCCTTTCTCTGCTCCAAACAGTACATATTAAGATCTTTTATTCTTCAGGGTAAGTTTTGTGCTGTAGGCCATGCACCATTATAGTTGCCTACCCAGTACCTTCTAGGGTTCTTATAGTCACTCAGGCAAATGCAGTTTGAAAAGTACAACAATACATTTATTGTAATAGCAACAACACTAGAATACTATATACAAACAGTAAATAAATGCCAAGCTGGTTCACAACATTAAGTTTTGTCCCTTATACAACTAGCTTAAGGAGCTTCCATCACCTGGAAGTCTTGACTTGCAGAATCCAAGACCCATGGGGTTCTTCTGGGCTGCAGATGTACCAGCTAAGTCCAGCAGAAGCCTAGGCCTCAAAGCTGGAGTTCCTCCCAGGATCAAATCCACAACAGACACAACCCCCATGTGTCTCACTCTTTCCTCTATACCCTGTAGTTTTCCCATCCTCCAGGGCCTGGGTCAGAGGTGGCCTAAAGATATTGGGATCCTCTGAGAGTGGATTTCTGTTAAAAGGGACTGTTAAAGGGCTGTCCCTTCTCATCTCAATACCTGCCGGGATGACTCCCAGGAGTCTGGTGGAATATAACCTGAAACAATGGGGACATACTCAGGTTAAATAAGGGGCAAGGCCAATATTATTAAATATCACTCACAGTGATTAAATGACACTCCCAGTATTAAACCCTTACAAGCTTTTCCAGCCAGAACTAGCTTACAGCTGATCAGGACTTCCTGTAGAGAAGGGGGGGGGGGGGGGTGCGGAATGCAGCTACTGCTCCTTCACCTGTATCCTGGAACTGGACCCCACCTGATCCTTACACATAACCCAACTGGCTGCAATTTGAGAACAATGCATAATAGCATCAATGCAATAACAACAAACACATTTTTACAATGGGTGACATAGAATAGAGAAGTCTCCTGTATAGGGGCATGGCTACAATGTTGCCTTATCTACATGTAATTATACACTGCATTTGCATTCTGGTGGGGAACAATAGCAGGGCTATAAAAAGTACATGTTGTTATGCTTCATATTTGTAGGAAATGAGGGACAGGCTGGTTAAGGTGATATTAAGCTTATTTCGTCACAATTTCGTCAGCTCTGTCGAAAACCATCTGAAATAAATTCCATGATTTCTGACAATAAAGAGAACAGAATGATAATTGCCTTGCCAGTTGGCCATGAAGCAAATTTACTCCATATTCTATGAAAAGAGATTGGTAACTTTCTGACCTTAAGCTGACTTAAATACTGCCTCCAAAAACGCTGTCTTTATAACAGTTGCTCTTGAAGCGCCATGCTGTAAGACCCAGGGTCTATGGATTCAGGTGTTTCACGTGATCCTGTATTAGATGTATTAGAGCTAATTATTTTCTGGTAGCAAAGGTTACCAACTTTTCTAAAGGCAGGAATCAGGGACAATGCCATGAATGCACTAGCATTATTATTTATATAGTTTGCTTTACCCAACACAACCTTCTTTAGAACTAGGAAGAAAAGGAAGAAATACATAACTCAGGTAGGGAATCCAAACTTGAAGTGGAACATTCACTTCTCTCTGCTTCTGGAATGTAGGTTCTTGATCCTATTTTTAGAGAAGAAAGAAGGTTTTGTGACTCTCAGTTATCTGAAATGAGACCAGTTTAAAAGAATAACCGTGGTCTTCTGAGCTGCCATGTTGACTACTTTATATATATTACTACTACTTATAGCCTGTATAGTATAGAACAGTGAGCGCAGAACATTGGAAAACTGTCTGGCCAAAACTATCTCCTGTTTGCAGAACATATCTGTGATTTGCAATTTCTGAATTGATGAGGACATTATTTACTCTGCAAATATATTTACCTGTTTTCAAGCAAAAAGTGAACATCACATTGAGGAACAACATTTGTTCTTTGAGAACTGCTTTTCTGTGAGAAGCGTAACAGTTTATGGGACGCTGATTTGTTCCTAATTATTATTATCTTTCCTAATCAACTTTAGATAAATACTACTAATGACCATTCCATAAGCTGCACACAATTGTTGTGACCAAATAAGAATCATTGTGAGATTGTTTTTTTTTACATATATATATCTAATATATAAATGCTTAGTGGCGTCTGTGTGTGAGAAAAAAAAAAAAAACAAGTTGCAGCGCCACCTGCTGGGCAGAGTTATACACTGACCTACTAAATTCTTAGTGTGTGTGGGGAAAAAAATTCAAAAAGGGCTGAAATTTGGTAGGGCTCAAACTCATTTTCGTGAGGTAATTTTACCTCATGAACACACATGTGTAGAGGCGTGCGTTAGTGTGTGTGTGTGTGTGTGGAAAAAACTATTTTCTCAGAAAGGGCTCATCCAATTGACCTGAAATTTGGTATACTGACATTATTTGACAAAAAAATTAGAATAGTCAAGTCAGTTAAATTCCATCATCCCCCCTTCCCCCTGTGGGAGGGGTAGTAAAGGCTAAATTTACGAGTTGAGGGGTCAAACTCATTTTCGTAAGGTAATTTTACCTCATGAACACACATTAAAAAGGGCGCTTGCATCGGGAAGTAACGATCTTCCCCTGAGGAGGCCTGGGCTAGGCCCAAATGCATGACAAGAACCTTTTTAAGACCTTAAGTAGCTTGATTTGACTAGAATGCATGAGTATCATGCACAGGTTAACTTGTATATATATATATATATATATATATATATAATTTTTTTTAACCATATACTGTTTTTTACTTATTAGCATAAATTAATATTTGTTCCATTGATGTTTACTGTGGTGCTTCACAGATTGAGCTGTTTAGGATTTTTTGTTTTATAAAGATTTTGCTTGTATTGATCATCTGATTACACACACAATTGACAATTGACAATATAGTGCTACCTTTCCTGTTTTTATAATAAGTTTAAGAAGGAGCTGTCCTTTTTATAATGACCCATTTGTCACGCACCAGGCTCTTACCGCTTCACTGTCTTTCTAAGCTGTCCCTGCTGGTCTCAGATCTCTCTGCAGAATGCTGTCCAGTCTGTCTCCACTCCAGAGATCACTCCAAAATCAGTACCTCGGCGCTGCCATCTTGGATTCAGTCACCTGCTCTCCCTCAGCCAGTCAGAGTACTGCTTTAGCTAAGCTGACTGCAGCTTCCAATCAGGGGATAGCAGTCTCCACTCCAGGGTTCCCTCCAAAACCAGTTCCTGGGTGCCGCCATCTCGGATCCAGTCACCTGATCCCTCTCAGCCAGTCGGACTGCTGCTTCAGGCCAGCTAACCGCAGCCTCCAATCAGGTGATAACAGTTGGTATAAAAGGACTTCCTGGAGCCTTGACCTGTTACCAGTGCATTGTTGATTCCTCACACGCCAACCTGGCAGTCTGCAGTATTCTCAGTTATTCCTGCTCAAACAGTGCAGTTTGTATTCCGGTTCCAGTATGGTCCAAGAGTCTGGTTCAGCATTCCGGTTACATCCTGGTCTCCTTTGCTAAATCTGACCACCGTCTTGCTATTCTTCACTACTTAACAGTCTCCAGTGCCATTCATTGACCTATTTGACCTGTTGTCTTCCAATTTGTAATTAATATATTGAGCCTTAGGCTGGGTACACGCTACAGAATTTTCCGACCAACGTGTTACCTTACCCACGATTGTACCAATGACTAGAAAAAAAAGTGACGATCAACATGCCAATTCATGTGTACACACTATCCACGACGGATGAAAAGATCATGACTCTGTAAACTCTATGAGTTCCTGATCATGAGTGCATACACACTGCAGGATTTGAACGCCATTGGAACAAGATTTATAGTTCTGCTGAACAATCAAATGAAACGACGATCGGTACTTTGGGACGACTGTCGTTCATCATTTAAGTATACACTCTAATGCGATATTGGCTTGACCGGTCGCTTATTACTTGATTGACCCACTAGTCAGCTGAAAAACCTGTAGTGTAAAGCCAGTCTTACAGTTACTATTGGCCTTAATTAGGGCCTGATTAAGGGTTCTGGTCGCCCTAGGCTAATATGCCCCCCCTAATATATAGTTGTACAGGAATACTCCTGAATATGAATGTTCAGGTGTATTCTCCAGCATTTAAATTTAGACAGATTGTGCCATTGTCTCTTACCTGTTCTTGCTCTGCTGTCTGACAGCTTTGTTCTCCTCTCGCTGACTTCTGAAAACTTGGCGTCCTGTTTTGAAAAGGCCCTTTAGTTAAAAAAAAACAGTCCATTATGGCCAGCTAAAAGTACCCCATTGTACAGGCATATATAAGCGATATCTGAATATTTGTGATCAATCAAATACAAACCTCTACCAGCCCCATCTCACTATTATTTAGTATTCTAGTGATTGCTGAGACCACAGAGAGCATCCATGTAACCACCACACAATCATGAGATTATGCCCCTCAAAGCTGCTCTATTTTTTTAAATACCCCCTGCAGCCATTTTCCTTACCACCTCTTACAGCCATTTCTCCCCCTGCAGCCATTTTCCTTACCCCCCTGCAGCTATTTTTCTTAACCCCCCCAGGCTTTTTCCTTACCTCCCCCTATCAGCTATTTTCCTCACCTCCCACCTCTGCAGCCATTTTCCTTACCTCCACCCTGTAGCTATTCCCCCCCAGTCACATCAAAACCCCCCTAGTCACATATATCAGCCCCCGTCCTCTGCGCTCCTTCACACATATCAACCTCTCTCCCTCCCTATAGATTTGCATGGCGGCCCCCTTCTTCCTCCCTATAGATTTGTATGGCAGTCCCCCCCCCTCCCTCCCTATAGGTTTGTATGGCAGTCCCCCCTCTTCCTCCCTATAGATTTGTATGGCAGCCCCCCCCCTTTCCCTCCCTATAGATTTGTATGGCAGTCCCCCCTCTTCCTCCCTATATATTTCTATGGCAGTCCCCCCCCTCCCTCGCTATAGATTTGCATGGCAGTCACCCCCCCTCACTTACCTGCAGTTGTGCTGGCCAGCGTCGCTCCTCAAATCAGATCCTCAGATTTGTATGGCGGCCCCCTTCTTCCTCCCTATAGATTTGTATGGCAGTCCCCCCCCCTCCCTATAGATTTGTATGGCAGTCCCCCCCTCTTCCTCCCTATAGATTTGTATGGCAGTCCCCCCTCTTCCTCCCTATAGATTTGCATGGCAGTCCCCCCCCCTTTCCCTCCCTGTAGATTTGCATGGCAGTCAACCCCCCTTTCCCTCCCTATAGATTTGCATGGCAGTCACCCCCCCCCTCACTTACCTGCATTTGTGCTGGCCAGCGTCGCTCCTCAAATCAGATCCTCAGATTTGTATGGCGGCCCCCTTCTTCCTCCCTATAGATTTGTATGGCAGTCCCCCCCCTCCCTATAGATTTGTATGGCAGTCCCCCCCTCTTCCTCCCTAAAGATTTGTATGGCAGTCCCGCCCCTCCCTTCCAATAGATTTGTATGGCAGATCCCCCCCTCTCCCTCCCTATAGATTTGCATGACGGCCCCCTTCTTCCTCCCTATAGATTTATATGGCAGTCCCCCCTCTTCCTCCCTATAGATTTGCATGGCAGTCCCCCCCCCTTTCCCTCCCTATAGATTTGCATGGCAGTCCACCACCCTTTCCCTCCCTATAGATTTGCATGGCAGTCACCCCCCTCACTTACCTGTAGTTGTGCTGGCCAGCGTCGCTCCTCAGATCAGATCCTCAGATTTGTATGGCGGCCCCCTTCTTCCTCCCTATAGATTTGTATGGCAGTCCTCCCCCCCTCCCTCCCTATAAATTTGTATGGCAGTCCCCCCTCTTCCTCCCTAAAGATTTGTATGGCAGTCTCCCCCCCTCCCTTCCAATAGATTTGTATGGCAGATCCCCCCTCTCCCTCCCTATAGATTTGCATGGCGGCCCCCTTCTTCCTCCCCATAGATTTGTATGGCAGTCCCCCCTCTTCCTCCCTAAAGATTTGTATTGCAGTCTCCCCCCCTCCCTTCCAATAGATTTGTATGGCAGATCCCCCCCACTTCCTCCCTATATATTTGCATGATGCCCCCTTCTTCCTCCCTATAGATTTGCATGGCAGTCCCCCCTCTTCCTCCCTATAGATTTGCATGGCAGTCCACCACCCTTTCCCTCCCTATAGATTTGCATGGCAGTCACCCCCCTCACTTACCTGTAGTTGTGCTGGCCAGCGTCGCTCCTCAGATCAGATCCTCAGATTTGTATGGCGGCCCCCTTCTTCCTCCCTATAGATTTGTATGGCAGTCCCCCCCCCTCCCTCCCTATAAATTTGTATGGCAGTCCCCCCTCTTCCTCCCTAAAGATTTGTATGGCAGTCTCCCCCCCTCCCTTCCAATAGATTTGTATGGCAGATCCCCCCTCTCCCTCCCTATAGATTTGCATGGCGGCCCCCTTCTTCCTCCCTATAGATTTGTATGGCAGCCCCCCCTCTTCCTCCCTAAAGATTTGTATTGCAGTCCCCCCCCCTCCCTTCCAATAGATTTGTATGGCAGATCCCCCCCTCTTCCTCCCTATATATTTGCATGACGCCCCCTTCTTCCTCCCTATAGATTTGCATGGCAGTCCCCCCTCTTCCTCCCTATAGATTTGCATGGCAGTCCCCCCCTCTTTCCCTCCCTATAGATTTGCATGGCAGTCACCCCCCCTCATTTACTTGTAGTTGTGCTGGCCAGCGTCGCTTCTCTCTCCTCAGATCAGATCCTCAGATTTGCATGGCGGACCCCTTCTTCCTCCCTATAGATTTGTATGGCAGTCCCTCCTCTTCCTCCCTATAGATTTGCATGGCAGTCCCCCCCCCTTTCCCTCCCTATAGATTTGCATGGCAGTCAACCCCCCTTTCCCTCCCTATAGATTTGCATGGCAGTCACCCCCCTCACTTACCTGTAGTTGTGCTGGCCAGCGTCGCTCCTCAGATCAGATCCTCAGATTTGTATGGCGGCCCCCTTCTTCCTCCCTATAGATTTGTATGGCAGTCCCCCCCCCTCCCTCCCTATAAATTTGTATGGCAGTCCCCCCTCTTCCTCCCTAAAGATTTGTATGGCAGTCTCCCCCCCTCCCTTCCAATAGATTTGTATGGCAGATCCCCCCTCTCCCTCCCTATAGATTTGCATGGCGGCCCCCTTCTTCCTCCCTATAGATTTGTATGGCAGCCCCCCCTCTTCCTCCCTAAAGATTTGTATTGCAGTCCCCCCCCCTCCCTTCCAATAGATTTGTATGGCAGATCCCCCCCTCTTCCTCCCTATATATTTGCATGACGCCCCCTTCTTCCTCCCTATAGATTTGCATGGCAGTCCCCCCTCTTCCTCCCTATAGATTTGCATGGCAGTCCCCCCCTCTTTCCCTCCCTATAGATTTGCATGGCAGTCACCCCCCCTCATTTACTTGTAGTTGTGCTGGCCAGCGTCGCTTCTCTCTCCTCAGATCAGATCCTCAGATTTGCATGGCGGACCCCTTCTTCCTCCCTATAGATTTGTATGGCAGTCCCTCCTCTTCCTCCCTATAGATTTGCATGGCAGTCCCCCCCCCTTTCCCTCCCTATAGATTTGCATGACAGTCACCCCCCCCTCACTTACCTGTAGTTGTGCTGGCCAGCGTCTCTCCTCAGATCAGATCCTCAGATTTGTATGGCGACCCCCTTCTTCCTCCCTATAGATTTGTATGGCAGTCCCCCCCCTCCCTCCCTATAGATTTGTATGGTAGTCCCCCCTCTTCCTCCCTAAAGATTTGTATGGCAGTCCCCCCCCCCCCTCCCTTCCAATAGATTTGTATGGCAGATCCCCACCTCTCCCTCCCTATATATTTGCATGGCAGTCCCCCCCCTCACTTACCTGTAGATGTGCTGGCCAGCGTCGCTCCTCGCTCCCCAGATCAGCAAACAGGAAGTGAAGATTTCCTGCTTCCTGACTGCTGCACAGTATTGCGTGTGCCCATACAGCAGCAGCCTAGCGACTGGCTGCCTGTTGCTAACCACCAATGCCTTTGATATCATCACCACCTCCACCCCCCCACATGCCACGCGACCCCCCCCTGCAATGACACACACCACCCCCCCCCCCCCCCGAAAAAAAAAAGAAAAAAAAAAAGTGAATGAAGAAAAATACAAATAAAATAAAAAATAAATTAAATACCAGCAGCGCCGCTCCCCCTCCCCCGGGTCCCAGTGCCCCAGGCTGCAGTCTGATCAGCCTAGTGGTTGATCAGGCCCTGGCCTTAATGAGATGACATATTCACAATCTTCTGTTGCACATGAGGGGAATGTTTTTCTCTTTCCTTAGCCCCTTTGCACCCTATCCCCTCCTTTGCAGTTAGCTTTCAAAGTGTATCTCTCTGTAAAATTTGTGATGTTTTTTCTAGGCCTCTAATACTGATGAAAAATCTGAGTCTCAACTTCTTCTCATATAATAATCATCCTTAAACTTAATAGTGACATTGCCCTCACTTGTCATATTAACAACTAATTCAGCTAAAAAAACTTGTTGAGTAGGCAAACTTCCAAAAGGCCTTTGGGAATGACCACTCTCTTAATACCATAAAGAGATTGCAGTTAAACATGAGATGGAGGAACTAACATAATCTGCCTATCTTAGATATCTGAATCTAACATGACACCAGCAAAATATCTGGTTTACAGGATCTGTTGGATAACAAGAACATTATATTTTAAAAAGTTGACAAAAGAGGTGCCCTCATAATGTTACGGACATTATGAGCCTGATTCATGTTTCCTTTTTACTTTGGAGAAAAAATATTCTCATATATTTTAAAATGAATTTCAGTTTATACCTCTCCCGGTCACAATTTTGCTATCTCTCAAAAGCCTTGCGCCCTAGGCTGCAGCCTAGTCAGCCTGTTGGATAAGCAGGTCCTGTCCGAAATACCAAGAGTTCTCAATAGCTGAAATTAAAGGTTCCACTAATGCTGTATCAAATCCTGAAGATTATAACTCCTCCTCTTCTTCCCCTGATTTTATCAACTCAAGAAGAGTTCTTCATGATATACTTTAAGGTCTCTTTTTTAGCTATAGCAATTTTACCACCACCACTGTTGAATGCAACAGTCACATAATTTTTGCTTGAGATAAGGAGTTACCATACCATTTACCACAATATTTCGATTTCTTAGCCTTCCTATGTCTAGGCATATGAAAGAAATGACTGTACAAAGGAACAGACATATATCTAATATCATCCCATCTATCTATTTAGAAGCCATGTTTCAAATACACATGTTTGAGAAACATTATATGCACACATGAGGGGGTTTGTCATAGATAGTATACTAGGGCTACATTTTTCTTCAGTATAACACTGACCAATGGTGAGACCCAGCAGTAAGGTACCATAGCCCAAGGATTGATCTGTAAGCAATTTAATCACGCATAAATTGCACATATCTACAGTTCTGGCACCACACTGTGAAATCAGATGACAGTGTCTATGTAATCATACTGCCATTAGAGCACGTATGAGATTGACTTGATTTTCCACCGCAGCAGACCAAGCTGTTCACACAAACAGTGAAATGTTCAGCCAGTCTTGTTAAATAAATGTGGAACTAAAATGTTTTAATTGATTTGCAGCTGGACTAAGAGTGAGAGCTGTATTTCCTCTTACCCTGCTGCTCAGGATGTTTCTAATTTCCAAAATTACCAGACTGTCCCACTACATCTGCATGTGTGCAATGTGCACAATACTTGGTTTGTTCTTTTGCTCTGCTGACAAGCTCAGGTGCGGTTTATTCCCTAGTTACCCAGAAGCCCCCAGTTCCAGATAAATACTTCCTAAACCCTCAGTCGGTGTATGAAGATTCTGTATACTGCCCTAGGTCCTTGCATCTGGTGTATCATCTCCGGATTCTGTGTCCTAGATTCTGTTTCTATTATTGGTTGTTCTTGTCGCTGGACTCTGTCAAAGCTTGTTTATCCTGACCTCGTAACTCCTCCTGGTTTCTGTCCTGCATCTGTTTCTATCTTTTATGCCATTGTTAGTGTGGTTTGTCATTAGAAATTAGTGAATTGATTTAATAAACCTTGAGAGTCTCAGTAATTCAGTGATTTTTAATTATTTTATGAATATAAAGAACAAAAATTTAGTAAAATGTAAAACAGTCAGGAAGAAAGCAGTTATTTACTAACATGGTCACAATAGCTCTTTTTTTTCTCCTAGATAGCATTTGTTGTTCTAGTATAAATTAATGACATGGAACTACTTGTGCTGACACTTTTGTTATAAATACCACTGACATTAATCACTAACAGCCTATAGCAATAACATGCCTATTGTATTATATTTAGGCTTAACATAATGAACAGTGGAAGGCAAGTATGTCCAAACAAGTAACCTGGTGGCACCCACTCCTAGTAAGTGATAGTGATAGATAGCACTAGCCAGCTACCTGTCATTCTACCGTCTTTCCTTCAATGTCATTTATACAGCTGAAAATATTAGGGCTTGCAGTGCAAATGCCAGTTGTGACATCATGCGCCTATTTTTGCACAATTTCACACTTTTGTACAATAATGTATGTGATGGAAGTGAATGCATTGGTGCAGAGTGTTGTTCCTTCTGATGGGGTGCTGAGTGGGCAGATTGGGGAGTTTCTTGCTTAATGTGGACTAAATACAGTAATACATAAAATATTGTGTTTTGGATGACAAATTAAAGAGGCATTTCCAGTTTAACAGGTGGATGCAGAGCTTTTTACTTGATGTAATATATCTTTGCAGATGAAGGACAGATGAGTGGGGCTATTTTTGTTTTGCAGATGAATAGGGCTATTGTTTCAGTGGGATGCCTTTTGCATAATCGGGTCAGTTTAAACAGGAAAACACATTTATAGGTACCAATAAAAAATAAATATTGCACATGAAATAAAGACATCATTAGTCTCATTAGTCTAAACATCAAATTGATATTTACATTTATATTCAACCAGATGTTAGCTTTTCTCTGTGATCAGACATTTCACACTCACAAAAACTCTGTTGTATACTGCCTTCAGTGAGCTTAAAAGTAGGAAGTTTGGTGAGCATACGAAGACTATCATCATCATCATCATCACCATTTATTTATATAGCGCCACTGATTCCGCAGCGCTGTACAGAGAACTCACTCACATCAGTCATTTATTTCTTATATTTTCAATGCTGATAATTTTTCTAAAGCATGTACATATATATTTATGAGATAATAGTATTGATTTTTTTAACAAGGCAGGATTTTAATTTAATGGGCATTTAATATTTTAACTTTGTTTTTATTAAATTTGTATACATATGCAACCTAATAAATGAATGACAAAATACTGGTGAACAGTGGTGCTTTAAGAATGTGGCCAGTGTGTGGTCTTCTGGGTTAATTGTTTGTTAAACAGGGAATAAACTGTGCTACTGACACTGGCCAGGAGTATAACAAAAAGAACAATTTTATTTTTTGTTGATAAAATAGAGCTTAATCTTTATAAAATTTGTTTGGTGACATAACGCACAGTAAGCTTAGGTAAGAGGTTTTCTTCAGGCTGTCAGTGGATTTACAGGTTGCATTTAGCATCTGGTGTGAACACTGAATTATTCATGTCATTCATATTGTTAACTGCTCAATCATTCATTTTATTAAAACACAATGATTCAGACAGGAAGCTGAAACACAACTTGTAGCATCCAGCATTTGGAACCAAGTTATGTGTGGGTTGAATGTATAACACTAGCAGGAATATGGATGTCTGCCTATTGCGTAAGTCACAAGATCACAAGAGATATTACTTAACGAGAGCAAGTCACATATGAGATAACGGAGCTGATGCAGAATGAGTACTAAAGCCAGTTTGCGTGGCATAATATGTGTTAATTCGCTCTGCGTATATTCACAAAGAGACCACACGCATATGCACAAATGCAGAGTGGCTCGTTTCTGGCACTTGAAGGATGGGGTGGTCTAACTTAGGCAAGGTACAGCACATGCGAATAGACGCAGACCTGCGGAAACATGATGCCCGTCAGTATCGCTTGTGGGTGACGGCTGGCGCAAATACTTGCGCTGATGACCATCATTTGCACAGATCTTTGTAGTGTGCTAAACAAATAACTGTAAAAATAAGATCATACTTGCCTACTTTCAGTAGGCGACGTCCGGGAGAGGGGCGTGACTAATGGGCGGGAGGGGGCGGGGCGCCTCAAATCGCGTCATTTTGGCCCTGCCCCCATGAGTAAAATGTCATTTTGCCGCGGGGAGCGGGGCCAAAATGACGCGATTCTCTGTGAATCGTGTCATTTTAACAAGGGAATTCCGAAATGCAGGAGAAATGCCAGCTCTCGCGGGAGCCCAGGAGACTGACCCGAATTTCGGGAGTCTCCAGGACTTTCCGGGAGAGTTGGCAAGTATGAATAAGATTGTGCACCCGCTCCAAAATTTGTTGCCAGCATAAAGGCTCGTAAGTGCAAAATAGGAGAGACAAACAGAGTTGGCTAAAAAATGCCCCCCCCAGAACAACTACGCTGGGACCTGTAGTGCACCTGACAAAAACAATAAAGTAAAATAATCAACCAAACATTGAACAAAGTCCTTTATTAAAAATAAAAACACCCCTACACACCCTCATTCCCCAATATATTTCTCACCTAAATCCATTTCTTTATTCTACAGTAAAACTGCATAATGAACTTGTGCTGACTTGAGCACTTTTTCAGTAACTAGAGGTGAATGAATTTAATACAGGAGAAAAAACAGCTTTTCAGTCTCTCCTGACTTGACTGCAAAATACGGTAAGGTTGAAGGAGAATTTTAGTTTTTAGAGTTAGAAGAACAATATTTTTATGGGCTTTATAAAAATGTGGAATGAGAAAAACGGGACGAAGAGGCCAAACTTTGTGTCTATTTTTTTTAACATCAGTTTGAAATGGAAGGGCATAGGGTGTTTTGAATGGGTGTTAATGATTTATGTAATTTCATTTTAATATGTGCATTAATTGTGTGTGATTGACGGTTTTTATAACATCAATCGAAGTGCACTTAGAATATACTTCCCCACAGAGGTGCAACTGGAGGATGTTAAAAGTACATAATGAGAGGAGAAAAATGTCCTCTTGTGGGGAAAAAACAGCTGCATGTCCTCCCACTCGTGTGAACACGAGGGAACACTTGTGTAAATGCAGCATGTTTCTCATTTAAATAATCTCTTTCTGCAAACGTTGGCACACTCATGCGTTTAAGCCATACTCAACAAGGAACACCCCCAATATGTACAGTACACCTCTTAATGTCAACTGGTGCAAACTTTTCACCCACTTGGAGCGCAAATTCATGCTCTTTTCTGTTTTGTACAAGTAAACAATTGTGTAATAAAAGAGTATTTACAATTTTTTAGTTCATAAATGACCCCAACCAACATGGAAGGGTGATAAGAATTCTCTACACACATCACTGGCAACAGTAAATGCAGCGTCAGTGTATACAAATATGCACGTAGCATCACTACCAGACACTGGATCTTTATAATATGCTGGTTGGTGTTACACAGATCGAGTTGAGTGGAGGAGGTGAAAGGTCTCTGAGAGGGCAAGGTCAGATTACCCACTTGACAAAATAGGAGTATAGGCCACAAGGGATTGTTGATGACAGTCTCCTGCAACATTTCGGCACACTTTGGTGTGAACCTAAACACCAAACCAACCCCCTGTCCCAGGGCAAACACTGGCAATCTTTAATGATGTCAGATTGGCAGTGCATGCATGGGGGCACTCTTAATCTACAAAAGTCATGGTGGCTAACATAAAAACCAGACCCCAATCTTGGTGGCTAGTGCAAATACCAGACCCCAGTTCTGCTGCCTAGTCTAAATACCAGACCCATCCTGGTGGCTAGTGCAAATACCGGACCCCAGTTCTGGTGGCTAGTGTAAATACCAGACCCATCCTGGTGGCTAGTGTAAATACCAGACCCATCCTGGTGGCTAGTGTAAATACCAGACCCCAGTTCTGCTGGCTAGTGTAAATACCAGACCCATCCTGGTGGCTAGTGTAAATACCAGACCCATCCTGGTGGCTAGTGTAAATACCAGACGCATCCTGGTGGCTAGTGTAAATACCAGACCCATCCTGGTGGCTAGTGTAAATACCAGACGCATCCTGATGGCTAGTGTAAATACCAGACCCATCCTGGTGGCTAGTGTAAATACCAGACCCATCCTGGTGGCTAGTGTAAATACCAGACCCATCCTGGTGGCTAGTGTAAATACCAGACCCATCCTGATGGCTAGTGTAAATATCAGACCCATCCTGGTGGCTAGTGTAAAGTGCATAACTTAACTGGTCTACCACTTTACCTTCCGTCCTAGCCTATGTGCCATTAACTGTGAAAGCTCTATCACTGGTTTTATAACTCCCATTTCTCTTCCTGTAGTAAACTCCTATTGACTGCTGGAGTCCAGGAGGTGCATAGTCCTGGTGATAGTCCTGGTTGTTCCTGCACTTGGCAGTGACAGCACTCAGAGCTCACCACGGTGCCCCCACTCCTCTCACACCATCCTAGGCCTGGACCTATGTGACCTGCGCACAAGCTGCGGCCTAATTGTATTTAGAGCTGGTGACTGAGCTAAAAAATACTAAACGTAGTTTCATGTATCTGGAACCATTCCAGGACTTCTCTAGTCTTGTGGAATGAAGCATTATTTTGTTGAACAAGCTGATTCACAGACAGAAGCACTGTTGCCAGGAATAGATGCACAGGATCAACACCTGACAAGAATGATCCATTAAGTTTTTCCAATACCCTAGGTCCTTCACCATAATCTAGCAAAGACAATCAGACCAGGTAAAAAGTCAATCCTTCTGTGTTTTGCTCCTGAGCCAAAATCAAGTGGAGTTACTTGTTATTTTGTTATAATGCATCGACTGCCATGCCTAATTAGTGACTAGATATAAGAAGGTTTAACGCGACTCCTTCAACACAACTTACTTAAAGTTACTTAAATATTTTGTCTTGCCCGTTCTGCCTCTGAATTGCACATACGTTTGATCTGATTCGAGGGGTCTTTTGAGGAGTGCAATCGGTTCCGCAATGCTATACCCTATCCATGCCTATTCAGTCTGATATTGTTGGTTAGAAACGCTCTAGCATATATATTTAACATGTACCTGTTACAATAGTCTCTGCATTTTCAGGGGGCTAGACGAAAGCCCCTACCACTGCGTTATCTGCCCAAGATTAGCAGCTTTGAAGCCATTATCACTAATTATAATTTAACTAGCACGAGTGACAAATAAGACAGTATTTTGATTTTGCACCTTGTGTACAGGGGAACTGAGGCACACAAGTCACAAGGTAGGAGCTCAAACATCTTGGTAAAAGAACAATTGTATGCATATTTGAAATGTGACATTAAAGGTGCCACTACAAGGGACCAATCAAGCTGCTGAATCAGATTTGACCACACAGGTACATACACTGAAAGAATGAAATGCAATATCATGTAACACACAGCACTGACTGCATATGAAATAAGATATGGTCATAATCCAAACAGATTTACCAACCACGCTGCTTCTCCTACACTGCGTCTGAAAAGCAGACGGACCTGATGCTTACTGCGCATCAGTTGAAATGTGCCTGAAATGGACTTTGCGTCCGACTCTAAATGAGGTCCTAAGTGTTTTAGGCATCGCATGTCCTTTGGCACACTAGGCGACCACCTAGGTTTGCTTAATGGTATTCCTACCTGCAACAAAGGCAATCCAGATGTGCCCTCACTGTCATGATCAAATGAAACCATAAATGAGAATAAACCGAGCAATTTTAGGAGAAAAACTGGTTTATTTTATTGAAATGGGTGGTAGTAAAGTGGTAGGAGTTTGAACTTTGATTTGACATTTCTGCACAGTAAGCCTCTGTGATTTTTCATCCTCTCTGCACACTGAGGCACACTTAAAGGTTGTGGACATGTCTCCTGAAAGCGAATGATAGGCATGTAGCTTGAAGTGTGCTGGACGGACCATCCAGGTGCACTAACCAACCTACTAAACATCATCATCATCACCATTTATTTATATAGCGCCACTAATTCCACAGCGCTGTACAGAGAACTCAGTCACATCAGTCCCTGCCCCATTGGAACTTACAGTCTAAATTCCCTAACACACACACACTGACAGACACACAGACTAGGGTCAATTTTGTTAGCAGCCAATTAACCTACTAGTATGTTTTTGGAGTGTGGGAGGAAACCGGAGCACCCGGAGGAAACCCACGCAATCACAGTGTGAGCTAAGTGTGCTTTAGAAATTACCTTTTGTGTATGTGGGCACCTTTGGGGGGGGGGGGGGGGGACTGGAAACAAAAGCAGGTGGAATTGCATAGAAAAAGTTTCACAACCATGTACAGTGGCTTATAACATCCTATTAAGCAAGATAATGAATATTTGGTTAATTCCTCCATGCTGATAAAATGTTTGTCTTGCACATGTATACCACTGCTTATGTGTCAGACCTACAGATTTATTGAACGCCCTAGGGTCAATATTTCTCTAGTGATGTGTCATGGCATGTTCAGACTCAGGAAAGGTATTTACATAAACAATTATTCTGTCTGAGTAGGAGAAAAAACTTCAAAAATATATTTTTTATTGCTACAAACTCACTCACATTCTATTTTATCTGTGTGAATGAGCTTGTGTGGCTGAGCTGGCATAACATGCTGGTATTATGGAGCAGATGGCATCACTGGCGCGTTTGTCTGTTAAGTGTTATTGGCTCCAGAGCAGAAAGTGAGCATTACACAGGCCCCTGTCAGCCAAGGGGTTACAAGTGCTTCTGAAACATCGTCTATCAGTCAGTGCCGGGTTAATCTCCCTATGATACCTCCTTATCAACTAGGAAGCCGGGCGGAATGAGTGTGATTTGTGCAATTTGTAATCAGTTAACGGGATATGAGTGGTGAGTGCAGCCGGTTCATGAGTAGGACGGTAACACGCACCATCCCTCCTCCCCCTCCAGCCACAATAGCCATCTATTCTTATTGTAATAGTGGGGATAGACACATGCCCAGACCCATCCCCTACAGTCTGGCCAGAGTTGGGGGGGCTCTGATTCTATCCCACAATCCTCCCCTCCCATCCTCAGGCTCTCCCCCCTCTCTCCATCCTGCGCTCCTCCTCTCTGGGGGCTGTCTCTGCCTTTCCCCCCTCTCTCTCTCTCTCTCTCTCACTCTTAGCAGCAGGAAGAGAGTTGACCGTCTAATTCCAGGCAGTCTGACCAGACCACTTGTTCTCACTCTTGGTAGATGAGCCTGGGGATTTCTGTGCACTGCTCTGCCCCAGCCACCATCCATTGGTTCCTTGTATCTGCTGCCTGCATGATCTGGATGTTGAAGAGAGAGAGCTCCCTCTCTGGCTGTCTCCTTTGCTCCCTGAACACAGTGTGTGTCTCTCTATGCATCGATCAGCCAGTCTGCACTGAACACACGCACCCTCCACCCCTCTCTGTCTGTGCTTCTTCCTTTTCCAACACTCCCTGTGTTTAACTGCCTCAGTACCATCTGTCTATTGCTTGTTACAGTTTGTGTTTGATGCTATTTACTTATACCTAGCTTCTGTATGGCTGGCTCTGGAGCCCCCTTTCTGCATCACTTTGTGCCCACCCCCCTCTCTTCATCACTGAGTCTCTTCTGCTTTTCTGCCTCCTCTTGTTATTTATGCAGTTGTTTACCCCAATTTCCGAGCTCTGTGCTGCCCATGCCCATCCTCAATACATGTGATTACTTCTCTGGGCCCTTTTAACTATTTCTTCGCTCTGACTGATTTTGCTAAATCCGCTTAGCTCTGTGTATGCAAGTTGGTGTCCTCCCTTCAACTGGCTGTGTCCCTGCCCCCCCTAGCCAGACTGCTGGTCTGTTACCCTGTCTGTGTGCTAGTTACTTCTTCCTATCTATGGTCATTTGTAGCCCAGAGTGCACAGTGTGATAATGTTGCTTCCAGCATCGTGATAACTCCTAGAGCTTGTGTACAGCAGCAACAAGGGGTCTCCAAGTGACCTGCGAGAGATCTTATTGAAAACATGGACGCTGGCAAAATGGTGAGTATGACCCAAAATAAATTGTTTGGGTTTAAGGCATTCATGCAGCGGTTTATCAATCAGACTGTCAGCTCTCTGGTTATACAAGCTGGACCATCAGGGCTCAGACATGACTTAAAGCTCTCTCCTGTTTGTTAACTCAGGTACAGAGTAGCAGTAAAGTAAATATACTCATATATTGGTATTGTAGTATTTAGTTGATGAAGTAGAAATATAGCAGCATCCTTAGACCTGTTTCTCCCATTAGTGCCAGTGCTTATAACTGACTGGTCCAGATCATTCACAAAGCACTGATGCCTGTGAATATAGGTGTAATAGGAAAAGTATGTTCTAGGGGATCTTTTCGGAGATGATTTCTTTTTCTTTTTACGAACATTGTAAATATCTGTTCCTATGAAAATAAACAAGTATGCTCAAAAGTTTACAAATACTAAAAAAGTTTCAGTTGAAATTGTTAAACTCGTTTTGTTTTAAAGCTGTCATTATTATGGGAACATTAAAATGTAAAAAAAACCCAGTAACTGTTTATACACTTAATTAAAATACTTTATAAATAACATTATAGTTATAGCATTCGTTTAATGGATTTTGTAGTATCATAGCAAGTATGTAGAGTGATAAGGACATAACATTGAGCAATCAACCGTTATGTTAATATGTTGTAAATAATATATTGTCGACTCATTTAAAGTTCACCAAGGTCTTAGTTAGAAGTATCGTTTATTTAACTAATGCAAAAAAAATCTATAGCAGTTATTGAAATGATTTTTCCTCAATATGTTTTTCCTAACGTAACAAGGGATTTGAGTCTGAAATTGAAATCTGTGCTCACACCACAAAATTCAGCGAGCATCAAAGAGATCAAATTGTGTTTTACTTATCTTTTAAAATAATTATGATGAGAAGGCTCCTCTCTGTAGAGAATGTTCTAAGGCAACTTATATAACCTAATTGAAAATAATGCTGATGATAAAAAGTTAATATACAATTATGCATTCCTCATTTGAGATATTTGAGATCGGTAATATAGCAGGGTCTGCATTCCCAATGTCTTTTACAGTTTCTGAATATTGAATCCATCGCTTGCCCACATTTCCACAGAATATTAAGTGCAGATAGCAAACACATTATTTAGTTTATTTAGGGTTCCATTTGTAACTTTGCAAATGAAAACTGGAACCCAGTAGATTGCAACCCAATGAAAATGCTACTCTGAAGTTGTATGCAGTGGCACAGCTGATTGGTTCATACAAGAACAACATTTGCAGTTAAAAGTTGTAATAAGCCTAATAGGAGATTATTTGTATTTCTTTTCTTTACATCAGATTATGGTTATGGGTGTAACCACATTTTTTTGTGACAAAATTGAACGCAACATTGCACATAATTTATTAATGACTGTTTCTCATTTAATTAGCCTGTAGGTGTTTCCAGTGCCTGGCAGTGTGTGTGTGGGGGGAGAAGGGGGTGTAGATAAGAAATAAAAAAAACAGTAAAAAAGAATCTACTGCTATTCATCTTTATTATTGATAAAAAAAATACATGTTACCAAATATAGTATAGTAAGATGGATGTTACACAGGCACATAATGTATAATCCTGGAGAAAGGGGAGCCAATAGAAGCTGGGAACAGCTTAATCATCATCATCATTATTTATTTATATAGCGCCAACATATTCCGTAGCGCTTTACAATTGGGGACAAACATAGTAAACTAATAAACAAACTGGGTAAAACAGACAAAGAGGTGAGAAGGGCCTGCTCGCAAGCTTACAATCTATGGGACAATGGGAGATTTGACACATGATTTTAAGTCTACATTTTGCATTTTGGCCCAGCCAGACTGCAAAGGTAAAAGTTACTCATAAGCTAAATGATCCTGTCACACAACAATGTTGGTCAGGGGGTAGTTGTCTTTTGTGAAATTGTGTAACGGGTGGTAATAGGGTAATGTAGTGAAGTTAAGAAGGTGGTTGAGGAATATTATAAGCTTGTCTGAAGAGGTGGGTTTTCAGAGAACGCTTGAAAGTTTGTAGACAAGAGGAGAGTCTTATTGTGCGAGGGAGAGAATTCCATAGAGTGGGTGCAGCCCGAAAAAAGTCCTGTAACCGGGAATGGGAGGATGTAATGAGGATGGATGAGAGGCCCGGATCTTGCGCAGAACGGAGTTACCGAGTTGGGAGATATTTTGAGACAAGAGAGGAGATGTATGTTGGTGCAGCCTTGTTGATGGCCTTGTAGGTTAGTAAAAGTTTTTTATATTGGATTCGGTAGAAAACAGGCAACCAGCTTTTCCCTTTCCTAACATCAGACCTGTTTGTGTTGCAGAACGTACAGGAAGTCACCTTGCCTGTACTTGAGTATAACAAACTTGTAATGACTGCTTAGTACAATAGGAATTAATTGTCCCAGATAAATCTCTCCAATAGGACTTCTGGAAAATGAGTTAAAACGAAAACAATCAAGGACAAGCGAATGCAAACTCTAAACTTTAATACTAGTCCCAACATTATATTCTAAATAGCCTTAAGAGGATGGAGGGGGACCCCGGACAGAGAATCGGTGGATCTGGTGTGTGACAAAAGGTCTTTGGGGCCCACTAATATCTTTGGGATTTAAGACACATAGCATCCATCTGCAGACAGATCTGTTTCTACCTGTTTCGGACTCATCAGTGCAGGGTAGGTTGTTCTAGTCAGTAGTGTGAAGAGACATAAAAGCAGCCTCACTAGAATAATGAATAGCAATAAGGAAACCTTCAGGCAATGCTCCCTGAGAGTAATATTACACTTATTTGAATACTATTCAAAGTGAGCATGTCCTGAAAGTCTCCTATTATTACTCATAGTTCTAATGATCCATTAGTTGGCCCAGGAAATGAGAGTTCAGCAACATGTAGTTTTCCAGCATCTGTGGGCTAAGTTCAAGTGTAGTACCTGTTCTTATCAGCAGGAGGAGACAGGGCCCCCCTGAGTTGGCAGAACTATGTGGTCCTCTGGCCTGTAGGCTAAGGCCAGCGGGGAAAGCCCAGGTTCATGAGTGCCCAAAGCGGCGGCCCAGGGTTGCCAGAGAATCACAAAAGGTTAATTGGGGACCGCACATGACTTTGATGGCACAGAACAGTTTGCTCTGGCCTTCTAGCTGGACGGGAGAACTTATTTTTATTTGCCCGGCCATTAGACTGGTGCCATAACCATGTGGTACTATTTATTTATTTCACACTTTGTTTGTTCCTTTCACAAACTTGTGTCCCTCCTCCCCCTACGAGCTCCACAATCCCAGAGATTTAAGGGGGAGTGCTCCTTCTAGTTCCCACCCACTGAACCTCGTACAGCAGATGATTCTGGACCCCAGGGACCCCCCTCTCTAGCTTGAAGCAAAGGGGTTTGAAGACCCTTGTCCCCTAATGGACTTTATGGCTCAGGGATCAGGGACAATGGGGCCCGTCCTCTTTTGAAGAGGGCCTGTAGATGACCGCACCCTTTTATATTTTGTATATTTTTTTTGCATTTGGGGCACAAGAGTAGCGATACTGGGCTTTCAATTGGAAGTTCCACCAAAACTGGAGAGAAATATGCCTTTTTGTGATGTATAAAATAATCTTCTTTTAGTCATACTAGCCATAAGAACATGGCTCTTATGCAGTATACTTGTGCTCTCTATCTGTATTTCAGCTGGTAACTTACAGCTTTATGCCTTTCACAGATATTTTGCGATTGGATTTACACCTGAGCATTCATGGTCTTCTGTGTATATATTTGCTGACTATGTTACCATTATATAAAATATAATACATAGTTACAGTAATCTGCTACCAATTCAGTGAAGTAATTCCTGTAAATGAGACTCAGTTACAACATGCAGTCTGAGTTCACCCCAAGTGCACATCAAGGTGCACGCTTATTCTCCGCGCTCAGGTGTCACCTCCATAAGCTAGAAGTGCGTATAGGTGTGCAGGGAAACACCTGCAGAGGCGCACTGTGCAAAAGTGTAACCGTCACATCAAAGTCCAACCTTCTATCACTTTATACCTTTCCGTATTTCTCCTAAAATACTCCTTGGTTTAGTCTTGTTTATGGTCTAAATGAATCATTAGAGTAAGAGAATATTAGGCACTTTGTGTGTTTGAAGATTTGTTTTACATTGCTCAAAGTGCGCCTAAAAATGCTGTTCTCCTGTGAAGTCCAGGGAGCAACAGGCGCCCCAATAAAAGTATAGAACGAGATCCAGATTCCGCCAGCTCAGAGATGGTGCAAACATCAAGTCTTTTTGTGCAGTGGAAATGATTGTGCTCACAGAATGGAATGGCTCTAAAAAGTCTCCTTTTCCACTGCTTGATCTCATTCCAATTATCTTGCTTTTCAAACTTTAAGGGCTAGATTTACTAAGCTGCGGGTTTGAAAAAGTGGGGATGTTGCCTATAGCAACCAATCAGATTCTAGCTTTCATTTATTTAGTACCTTCTACAAAATGACAGCTAGAATGTGATTGGTTGCTATAGGTAACATCCCCACTTTTTCAAACCCGCAGCTTAGTAAATCTAGCCCTAAATTAGTTATTACACTGTTGCACAAACCATTGGTGTGCTTACTCTGTACTTTGCAAGATATTAACTCAAGTTGCTCAACTCATTTTCTCCTAGTGCTCCATAAACCTATGCCCCTCAGTCATTTTCTGCTTCAAAGTGAGGCTTAGGGGTATAATTACTAAACTGCGGATTTGAAAAAGTGGAGATGTTGCCTATAGCAACCAATCAGATCCTAGCTGTCATTTTGTAGAATGTACTAAACAAATGATAACTAGGGGCCTGATTCATCAAGGATCTTAAATGAAGAGGTATCTTATTTCAGTCTCCTGGACAAAACCATGTTACAATGCAAGGGGTGCAAACTAATTTTCTGTTTTGCACATAAGTTAAATACTGACTGTTTTTTCATGTAGCACACAAATATCAACTTTAAATTTCAGTGTACAAATAAGCTATCAAGTATTTGTGTGCTACATGAAAAAACAGTCAGTATTTAACTTATGTGCAAAACAGAAAATTAGTTTGCACCCCTTGCATTGTAACATGGTTTTGTCCAGGAGACTGAAATAAGATACCTCTTCATTTAAGATCCTTAATGAATCAGACCCTAGAATCTGCTTGGTTGCTGTTATTATTATTATTATTAATTTTTATTTATAAGGCGCCACAAGGCGTCCGCAGCGCCGTACAGAGACAAACAAATTACAATACAATGGGAGACAGCACAGTACAGTAAACAGTAAGCACAGTAACTCAGTAAGCTCAGTGCACAGCTAGAGAGGGCAGGGAAGGGGGAGGGAGGAACCTGCAAACGACGGGGCCCAAGAAGGAGGGCGCGGAAGACAGGGAGATCCCCAGGGGGGAGGAGGGAGCGAGAGTGGACTTGGGGTGGAGGACCTTCGAGGAGGAGGGCTAAGTAGCTGGAGAGCAGAGTTAGAAGTGGTGGAAACAGGAGGAGAGATGGCCCTGCTCAGAGGAGCGTACAATCTAAGGTTGGCAAGATCTCCACTTTTTCTAACCCGCAGTTTAGTATATATACCCCCTAATGTAGTTTATGGAGGTGATTTAAGTATTATACTTTTTTTAATTTATGGGGGTTATCACTTTTCTTATTTTAATTTAGCTATATTTGTTCATGGTGTAAAATAATAGCCCCATTGGAGGCAGCATTTGCAATTGAAAAAAAGTTCAAGATGTAACCATTTTCTGTTGTGTGCCCATGTATATTACAGTGGAATTGCTAATATAGTTTTTGACCACATCCTAAGAAATGTGTGCCAATCTAAATCAGGAAGCTTTTATCTCTACATAAATTATGTGTGTAATAGTGGTGATTGCTCTAATGTTTTCAATTTAATAGTTGTTTAAAATCTTCAAGCGTTATAAAAAATTAAATAAACAGAAGGCAGACATGTGAATGATGTTTATTTGTGAAGCATTTGATGTAGGAAGGATAACTTTACAATGTACAGAAACAAGGAGACCAGAGTTATAGACGTATATTGAAAACTACGAAAAAACTTAGAAAGTTCTTGGATTAAGGTACATTGAGATTTAGATGCGCAAGTAAAGCCACATTTGGGGGAGAATTCAGTTGGCACCGTTACTCGTGAAAGTAACACGGCCCGCGCACTATTACCGGTACTACGGTGCGCATTAGTACTGTTAGGTGCATATTCAATTGTCGGCAAAAACGCCGAAAATCTCGCGGCCCGCGCATTATTACCGTTATTACGGTAATAGTGCACAGAAAAACCGTTATTATGGTAGTTTTCTCACTGGATTTCAGGGACCCGCGAGCTGAAATCCAGCTAAGTATGGTATGGTAATTTCAACGCTGATTTTTGTTTGCAGTTTTGAGGGCCGCGAGCAAAAACCTGCATTAAAATTACCGTACTGTCGGTAATAGTGCGCTGGGAATTCAATTGGGAAAGTAACGCGGCCAATTGAATTCCCCCCTCGAATACAATGTATTTACGAGTTAAGTAATATATCTGAAATCACTGAATATGTTGATTGCCCTGGGGTAAATCAGACATTACTTGGGAGGTTGGTGCTTCTCTATCTTACATTACACTAATACAGTCTCCAGAGCTTGTCTGATTGGCTTCTCATTGCTTTGGGTAACAACAATACTCTGCAGACTGTAGATTAGTGTTTTAATACACAGGAACAGTTCCAGTGATGTCACATGGACAATTCAGCTTCTCTGCTTAATCATTTGAACTTTTGGGGGTATATTTACTAAACTGCGGGTTTGAAAAAGTGGAGATGTTACTTATGGCAACCAATCAGATTCTAGCTTTCATTTATTTAGTGCATTCTATAAAATGACAGATATAATCTGAACATCTCCACTTTTTCAAACCTGCAGTTTAGTAAATATACCCCTTGGACTGTATCAGATACCATTTGTACATTGTTTAATTGAGGTATAATTGTCCCAACAGTACAATTGATAGCTGTGTTGTGCCATTTTGTTAATGACATTTGACATAGACTGCAGAAATGCCTACATTCAAATGTAAGTATTTCTTTAATTTTCCAAACATTGTCCAAACAAACAAACACTGTATTATGGTTGGATTAGAAGTAAGTGAATGTGTAATATATGAAAACGGTAAAGAGGACTGAATGACCGATTTGAATTTGTAGCTGTCAATAGCATCACAAGAATACACAGGAAGTAATGTGGGAAAAAGTTGGTACAACATTAAAAGTACACCTATTTATTTTATCATAAGTCTCTTTGACAGCTATAGAACAATTGCTAACTTTGTAGCACATACAGATGGCATGACATGAATGTTGCCTTTGTGTACATCACAGTTGCAAATTGTGATTAAATTGGGAGCCTCATTCCAATTCAAGCTTCCAGTAGCTGGTACTTCTCTTTGATGATACAAGCTGAGGCATGCAGAACCATAGAGGCAAAGTATATTATGCTACAGTGCACTGCTATTAATATTTGTCTTGTTTCCTCTCGAATACTATAATAATAAAAGTAACACCTAAACTATTTGTAACATGAACTTCTGGGTTCCAGATATTTTTTCCTGTGTCCCACGCAAAAAAATTTTTTTTCTCAAAATGTGATCGTATTTCATGAGATCTAACATGTAGCACTCAAAAATATCTTAATGTATCAGATCTTTTATTGTTGTACTAGTCTGACAAATGTATTGCTATATGTGTGGGCTTATTGACAGATCATAATCAAGTGTCCTATTTTGTGTGCATGCTGGATATATGAGGGAGGGGGAAAGGTAAACAAACAGCACATGTTATGTTGGGAGATATGTGTCCTTTAGGAGATTGTTGTATACATGATGGTCCTCATTTAGGATTAGGAGCAAAGCATAAAAGCAACATGTTTGTGACAGGATGGACCGCCTATGCCACCCTGTCTGCTGTTGCTGATAACCGGTTGAGCTTACTTTGCCAACGTTCCCATTCGTTCCCAAATGCGCTCTCTTGCCGTAGTAGGAGGGGTTTACAAGTGCTGCCACCACTGGACTCCTTAACGGCATCCAGTAGCGGGTATCTTCGGGGTGACTGACGCTGCTAGCGTACCCTGTTACTTGTGTACCTGGGCTGGTACCCCTGACCTCGTCCTATAGATCAGGGTTGCTGTAGATGGTTCCCTTCTGGCCTATCACACTGGCCAGAGCTGCTGGGTAGCAGGCAGAGTGGTGGTACTGGATGCTGGGTCCAAACCTCAGAACAGCTGGGAACGGATTAGAGTTGGGTCTAATCTGTAGGTCACAGAATAGAGAGGTTTCCAAACAGGTGTTTGAAGCAAGTGATGTTTATTTGCTCTTACACTGGTTAAAGATACCAGTGATCAGGTCAGATGAAAGAAGAAGAACAACTTTTAATACAAATCAGAGCCTTTTTATACACATTTGAGACTTGACTTAGCAGAAGGTAACCCGTCCTCCTGTCCCTCTAACCAATCTGGGCTGATTCATGCAGCCTGCACGTGAATCAGCCCAGAGAGTGCAGGCCTTTAATTCACGTGTTACACCTTTAACATTACTGCTAGTGGCAGGGGGGAGTATACTTCCTCCCCTGTCCACAAGCTGCCAGGGAGAGGGGGGCTCAGCCCACTCTCCTCTCCTGGTGTCTGTCTGGGGCGAGAGATTTATGTTTTAAATCTCCCGCCCAAACTGACTTCCAGGGACCCCAGGGCAGCAGTCCCTGTCGCTAGTTGAAGCTATTGGAGCTCCAACTAAGGACATGGCTTCCTGGGGCCCCCAGGAGGCTCTGCACCTCCTGGACCCATTTAATTCCAGGAGGCAGCCCTGGATCCCCTTCACCCTCCGGCAGCCAGCTTCAGTGGCTGCCTCTGCAGCCCTAGCACAGGGTAAGTACTTTTTATTTATTATACATATATACATTGCACTTTCACACTTAAAATACACATTTATACATTTGAAATATACAAAGTTAACCCTTTGAACGCTGGTTCTTTACCAGCGCTGCAGCACCTACACAAACACTTCACATTTAAATTATGTTTTTAAATAGGCTCTGGGGTTTAACCCCTAACATGCTGCACCCAGCGCTGCAGCACACAGCTTAAAATACATTTTTATTAATTTTTAAAACACTTTTATTAATAATCTTTTACGCAGTGCCTAGCGCCGGTGATTTAACACCTCCTGCACCGGGTATTAACCCTCCCGGCGACGGAGTCAATTTCAAGATGGCCACCGCACTCGTGCGGCAGCCGGTACTCGGGACCCAGCCACAATGTTTTTTTCTTTGTTTTAACACTAAATAAGGCAGTGCGGTGGCTTAGTGGTTAGCACTTCTGCCTTACCGCACTGGGGTCATGTGGAGTTTCTATGTTCTCCCCGTGTTTGTGTGGGTTTCCTCCAGGTGCTCCGGTTTCCTCCCACACTCCAGAAACATACTGGTAGGTTAATTGGCTGCTATCAAATTTACCATAGTCTGTGTGTGTGTTAAGGAATTTAGACTTTAAGCTGCAATGGGGCAGGGACTGATGTGAATGACATATATTCTCTGTACAGTTCTGCGGAATTAGTGGTGCTATATAAATAAATGATGATGATGATGATGATGAATGCCCAATGTATTTATTTAGATGCACATGCCCAGCAGCATTTTTCTTTGGAAACTGGTTTTAAATGTTGCCATCCATGCATGTACTGTGTGTATGCTTTTAACTATACTGCTGTAAATTAGATCCTATCCCTATAGGAATCTGTACAGGGGTGTTCTACTTACAGAACATTATTCAATAACCAGGATGGAGATGTATCTTCTTATAAATATAAACTGAAAGCCAAATACCTAGAAGGTGTTTGTTTAAAGCAACATTATCATCAGGAGCTAATACCTCCACCAGTCACCCTGGTACCCTGGGGGCTGCTCCATGAGACCGTTTTTAACAGGACTCCGTTGTTTGTCTTATAGCTCTGTCTAAAATCCAGGGCTGTGTGATGCTGTGGAAGGAGGGGTCAGTGCAGGAAGATCAATCAGAAGCTGCAATCACAAATATTGGGGCCAATGTTTGGTGCTTCAGGAGGACACATTCCAGTTTAGGAGCATTTTTAATGTGATGACAAAAACTGTTCACAACTTTAGGTTGTAATACAGCTTTAAATGACAGCATTTCTAATGCAGGATATGAACAATCTGAGACAAAATATTGACCTTGGTTTGCAGACGACGTGATGCACTTTTCTCTGCCTCATAACTCATTAGAGAATTGTGATCTCTCCTGTCCTATGTACCACTTTTCAAGTCAGACTTTAATGTTT
The DNA here is from genome assembly GCF_038048845.1 of Mixophyes fleayi. Lineage (NCBI taxonomy): Eukaryota > Metazoa > Chordata > Amphibia > Anura > Limnodynastidae > Mixophyes > Mixophyes fleayi. The sequence goes on along the minus strand of NC_134403.1, from coordinate 326,785,065 downwards.
GACAGGTACATGAATTACACATCATGATCCCAATACAAATCTAGTACATTAACAGAGAATAAATGTCATTATTTACCCCCTGCCCTTTAGTATCAGAACAGCAGGAGTCAGCAGTTTTATTCAGACCAGCCTAGACTAGTCTTAAGGTTAGCTAGCCTTTTGGGTTTGTATATGTGAAGTGTACATTTAATTAAAAAATATACCCCACCGAAATAATACTATATATATATATATATATATATATATATATATATATATATATATATATATATATATATATATATTATTTATATATATATATACTACTCAAATGAAGCCTAGGTAAACTAAAATTGCACATCCTACTTACAAGGCTAAGGTGAAACAAAAATCTGTAATACTGTTCTAATGCAGGCTAGTATTGCACGCTGAAACTTATAGTTCCACATTAGCTGGAAAGCTATAGGTTGCCTACATCTGCTCTAATGCAAACAGACCTGCTTTAAATGCATAATAATATACTATATATATAAAGAAGTGTGTGTGTGTGTGCACGCGCAACATTTCATTTAGGATTTCAGGTCATTTAAATCCCTTGTTTTTCATGAGGCAGGCATGCCATAGGTCCCAATTAGACATGGAGACCACTGGCGGATCTCCCTGCCACATCAGTGGGCAGTCCAAGCCTAATGGTTATTTATGCCTTATTGAAGCAAGATGTAGCCTGGGTTTAGCAGGCTTTGAAAGTTGCTTCTTACTGTGTAAAGAGATAATGATCTCACTTCTCTCTTCTGCTGTCAGACAGTTTAACCAAATGATGTATTTGTTTTTTCCCTTGTTTTTGAGATGATTGTAATAAAGTTTGCATATGTTTGGTACACTGCTTGTCCATAGTAGCACAGTGCCTGTTATACTTGTACATCCTTGTAAACTCTAGGATGTTTTGAACACCATCTGGTGCAGTGTATTCTCCACCCTTTGGTCTTTAGTGTAAGTATTGTAAGTGGAAGATTATTTATGTTAGAGACATAGTAATATTTTTAGACTGGGTGTATTTTTATTAATGGGACATGTTTTTACTAAGAGTTTCATTGGCTTCCAGAAAAATAACCTAAAAATAGGAAAATACCATTTCTTATTGCTGTGCTGGAAATGTTAATGGAAAGTAAAACTGTTTTTCTTTTCCTCATATGATTTGAAATGACGCAGATCCGAAGCTCCCTTCTCTCTATGTAGTTAATGGTCATTTACTTATTAAAGGCATTAAATATACTGTGTACATTGTTTTCACTTTATTTTCTGTACTTCTTCAATAAAATATATGGGAATAAAGCACTTTAAACAGGGAATGTCAATTCTCCGGATGTCCCATTTATTGGAATGAGTGGAGCTGCTGTATTGTTTCCTTTGAACATTTGAGTGCTTGCCCACCTTCCATTTACTTTCATTTATTGGCTTATATGTGCCATTTTTAAGCTTTAAACAATACAGTATTGCTTTTCAGCTATGTATCAGAATCATCAAGCAGAGTTCAATGTTTTTTGCTTGGATCTACTACGCTATTGTCCTGATGTAAAGACATAGCTGAAAAGCACAGATGACGCCATAAATAAAGGTCTTTATTAAAAGGTTGTCCGTTTAACTATGATCCAATAAATAATGTCACATATCTATCTATCTATCTATCTATATATATATATATATATATATATATATATAGTTAAAAGTAGAATTGGGAATGGGGCTCACAAAAATTAAATATAAAATTAGATATATGAAACACTTTTACAAGACTAAAGTTTATGAAGTGATCCTATAGCAACAATTAGCATTTAATTGGGAGAACTGTTGTCCCGACACATGGAAGTGCTTCAGCTGTGAATGCACTGCATGGGTTTCACACTTAAGATTACTGTGATGTCTGTGCTGAAATAATACTGTATTCTAAATTTCTGTGCTGTGAGGTTCTCACATATGTTTCTTCTTCGTGCATTATCAGCAATTACGGTAATGAAAACCTTGCTCACTTTGAGGTGCAAGTAAAATGAAGCGAAGATCATTACCTACAACATCACTCAGACACATCGGAACCTCATGGATAATTGAATTGGCCCCTTAGTATCCTGTCCTGCTTTCCTATTGAGATGGTACAGGATGAAAAGCTGCCCCTTATTACACAGTAGCTGTGGCCTCCCAGGCAGATGCGGTTAATGTTTTATTTTATTTTTTACCCTGTACCAGGTACCTGTCTGTGCTTTGAACAAGGCTTCAGCAGGCTAAAAGCATCTCTAGGCACATGAGCCTGGAGACTGCCCTAGGAGACCAGACTCCAACCTATCTGCTGGAAAGATGATAGAGAGTAATGAAATCAGTGGATAACAAGCGGGTGCCTGAAATATGCTGTTGTCTATAATGACTTTTCTTCAGTATCAGTGTTTGATAATGGAATTTTGCGAACAATTATTTAATTACGCATAATTTGGAAGTTACAGCAGCGTTCACAGCACTTGTATAAAAACACCTGTATTAAAGCAGAAAAAGATAACTATATGACACCAATTTTAGGATATACCTCATCTTATTCAAAGAATGAAAAAGACAACAATTTATTTTACATTTTTACACAGTGGGTCTGATTCATCAAGGAATGTAAATGTCGATTTTGTGCGTATCATCTGCAAAATCACTCTGCGCATGTCCAGAACTGGACCATCCGCAACTAAACTCAGCCATGTTAAATTCATCTTTGTATGTCAGGACACCTAGTACAGCCTATGTTTTCTGGGGGACAGGGACGTTCCCCCAAAGTCATTTATAAAGCCACTGTCTAATATTATTATATATCATAGGCTATATGTTACTGAATTGACTAAAATACATAAAAGAAGTGGAGGTTGTATACTATTCCACTCTTCTACAGGAGGTTGCCATGTTTGGAGGAAAGTGTTTTTGTAACTAAACAATTTGCTTTGCAGAAATGCACATGGTAGATTAATTCATACACAGTGACAGCACCTGTAGTGGAAATTCAGGGAAACGAGGCACAATGTATTTTACATTTGTGGTTCATACATGAAAATTTTAATTTTGGGGTTTAGTGGTCTTTTACAGAAGTTGAACAATGAACATAAGTATATGACAGAGAACTGTGTTCCTGCTGTTTCTCCCCACAGTTATAAGTCACTTGTGACTGTTTTCTCTGAGAAATTGCAGCTCATGAAGGACAGATAACAGGGTTAGGGCTGGAACTGTGAACCCAATAAGGAAAGAGTTTTGGAGCGTTAAATACATAGAGGTTTATGCATAAAGCCTATTGGCATCGCTGCACACTGCGATGTGCATAATTAGTTGCACCGCATCTTATTGATGCATAGACCCCAAATTGTCAATGCAGGACAAGCCATAGGAGCCAGGTAACCAATGCACTTAACAAGCTATTGTTCTTACATTTTGGGAGTTGTTTTTTTTATTGCAGTCAATGGACACATATCTTCCCTGACTCCTCAATAGATCCTGCTGGCAAATAGGTTTGAGTAACTGGCTTCTGAAACCTACATGCTTTGTCCACCCCATGATATTTTCTGATTTAAGATAATAGGAAAGAAGTTTAGTTTTCCTTTAAAATCTGAAATTCTATTTAACAATTTTTTTCTGAATCAATAGATACTATAACATATCTGTCAACTAGCCTGATTTAGGCAAATAGTCCTGAGGGCACTGTCCTGCCGTCCCAACAGTCGGCATCTTTTTCGCGAGTCCAGGAAAGTTGTAGAGGTGTTACGGCTAGAGGCTATAGATATGAACTTCCAGAGGTCTTCGCCTATTGCAGCCGCCTTTTCTGTAGAGATCTGTATTCTCACAGGTACTTGGATGCCCCCAGGTCTTAGTCTTGTGTACTGGAAGTTTATATACCGCAGCTGGTGAATTGGAGGCGGTAACCAAGATAGGAGTGGATTGTTAAGACAGGCCAGGGTCAAGGGTCCGAAGCTGGCAGAGAGTTTAGGTACAGGCCAAAGGGTCAGGGCTAGCAGCGAGCAAGAAAGTCCAGTATTCAAGCAGAGGTCAGGGCCACAAGAAAAATAGCGAAGTCCAATATTCAGGCAAAGGTCAGGGCTACAGGCAATCAGGCAAGGTCCAAAATTTCAGGCAAGGGTCACAACAGTAGATCAATCAAAAGTCAGAAGACAAAATAGCAGGTCAGCAACAACACAGGTAATGAACGCTATAACTAGCGGGGAGGTTAAGCCCTCCCTGCCTTAAATTCCTAGAGCACCCAATCAGAAATGGAGAGGCACAGGGTTTAATCAGCCACATGATGCTGTGAATTAATTAATTGATATTTGCGCGTGCACCCGACCGTGTCTAATGCCACAGCGCGGCGCTGTCAGGCAGAGCATCCCGGTCGTTGCCACGGTGATGGCCGGGACCTGAAAGCACAAAGTGATGTCCCGGCTGTTGCTATGACAGCCGGGACGCGACTAGGTGAAATGAGCCGCGGCTCGTAACAGTAGGTAGTATTTTCGGGAGACAGCAGAGAGTTTGGGGGAGGCAACTGTCCAGGGATGTTGTTTGCCCCCAAAATAGCATGGCCATGCCCCAGCTTTATGTGAAGAGGCGACACACTCTGCTTGTTCCGATTTGTGGGAGGCATATGGTGGGAGTTATTGTTATTATTATTATGTTTGACTTATAAGGCGCCACAAAGGGGTCCGCAGCGCCGTAAATTACATATACAGAAAACAGAACCAAGACACAACAAGATACCAAAATATATACAGACACAGGTGACAGGGTAAAGCAAATCAGATTATTTCTGGGACAGATAGTGAAAGGGATAGTAGAAATCAGCGAGAAGAAGGCCAAAGCCTAAAAAGACAGGGAAAACAGGGCTAGCGAAGCAGGCCAAGAGGTACAGAGGGTGAAGCAACAGTGGAAGTAGCACACAAGGAAAGAGGGCCCTGCTCATGAGAGCTTACATTCTAAAGGGAAGGGGGAGACACAAATAGGGTGGTACTAACTGGGGGAGAGAGCCAGGACAAGGGAGTTAGGAGGACGACTGATAGACTTGAATAAAGAAATGAGTCTTAAGGGCACGCTTGATTATGTTACTGTACTTGTCATTAGTTTCAGAAATGCCTTGTTTATTATTTATCTCATTTACTTGCTGACATTTCCTGTCTAATTGCGAGTATCTACGGAATATAAAAAAAAGAAATGGGGGGGGCGCTACACCCTTTCAGTATAAAAAAAAGATGAATTTTGCCACTTTTCGGGGGAAGGAGACGTAAAATTGTGAAGAGAAAAATTTCTTACTGTACGAATTTGGGATTTGATGATTTGCAGACACCAGTGTAGTTTTATGTGAGGATGACTGGTTCACTTTGAAGGATTTGCCCATTGTTAATCTGAATGTACGTGCCAGCTTGAGACTATCACAATGTATCTGGTGCTGGCATGATTTCAGCTCAGTGAGCTGTTAGCCTCTCTTTGTCATGATGTCCTTTAATGCTGCTAAAAATCTCCTGTTTAATAACAGGGCTGCTGCATCCCGATGCTGCTTTACAATATCACAGCCACAACATTGCTCTTCCGGCTCTCCTGTACAGATTTCTCTTTTTTGTGTAGCGGTTCTGCAATGGGCTGTTCTTCTACATTTATAACAAGTGCTATTAAATCACTTTTTTTTTTATATACAGCAGGGTTGCCGTGATTTTTCTTTTCTTTATTTCTTTTTCGAGACTTCTGAATTTAGCCCCCTGTGTCCTTGTGTGACATTTTATTCCCCCATTTTTTTGTGACTGGAAGCTGTCATATGCAATAGATGGTTCCCGGCACTCTGATTGGTCAATATTACCTGTCATTCACTAATCAGAGTGCCAGTTCTGATTAAGGAGCATTACGACTCCCCAGTGTAGCTGAAGAGGTGTGTTGCAGGGTGATAGTGCAGGACTACTGTGTTGCTGCTAGGAGTCTGGGGTGAGCACCAGAGATTTGGGACCAGAGATTTGGGACATTGTATTATCACCAGAGGTCTGGGATGTGCTTTGAATTTCTACCACAGTTCTGGGCTTTGCATTGTATTGCCAACAGAGATTTACTGGTCTGAATTGTAAAGCTACCAGAGATTGGAGGGTCTGTTTGGATAGCCACCAAATATCTGAGTTCTATATTGTAAAGCTGCAACTGTTTTGGGTGTCTGTCTTATACAGCCACCAGATTAGGAGGTCTACATTAGGTTAGGTACACACTGGAGCTTTTTCGTCCAATAATCATGTCAATCAGCCAACATACAACCTTTCGGTCGGATGTTGCGTTAGTGTGTAGAATCACACGATGTTTGAAAGTCGTCCCAAAGTGGCAATTGTCTGATTAGGTTGGTTGTACTGTTTAATAAACTTCTTCCAATCACCTTCCGATCATGTAGTGTGTATGAATTCAGGGCCGATTCCACGACCAACTGCAACTCCTTTCGTGTATGTAAATTTCCGATGTCTGTAGCTGTCCCACGTGGTGCTTTGTGCACACGTCTGTCAATTGTCAATTAGATACTTGTAACGGAAAAGCAATAGAAGCTGTCTATTGCATTTATGTGTATAGCATATGTCTGCTTGCCTAATTATACACTGTTGTCTGCACAGTCTACAAGAAAAGCACATAGCTATGCTTTCTATAGATGTGTATTGGATTTGTCTGCTTGCAAAATTATACACCTGTTTCCTTTTCCTTTTAAGAGTTTTTGGGAGGTTCTTACCGGAGACGTTCTGCCCTTTATTTAAATTTCTTAGCAATATTGCTACAAGGACATCATATGTCGTTTCAGCGTGTATGAAATCAAAATCTTTTAACGCGACAATACGGCTGTGAAAAGTCGCTGCCCGGATGGTCAGTCTTTTGTGAATCGTTTGAAACATGTCCAGCGTGTACGCATGAATCACCCGAGTGATCGGACCTTCAGTCGTAGGTACAATTGTTGTAGATAACACGTTGGTCGGAAAATTCTCCAGTGTGTACCTAGCCGTAATTGTCAGAGATTCGTTAAGTAGTAGTGCATTATATGACCACCAAAGATGTTATATCTACCAAAGGTTGAGAGGGAGGAGTCTTCACTGTATAGCCACCATGAGTTTGCATTGCATTGCATTGTATAGGGTGCAGAATGAATGCAAGGCATGTCAAAAATAAGGAACATCTCAGACATGTTTTAATCAGGAATCATCTATAAAATATATTGTTTCCACAATAGGCATACAGTGCTTGCCCTTTAAGTAATAGTTCTTGTGGTTAGCCAACTGGGGGCCCAGCTCTATCTAATTCTAATCCGCAGTAGGTCTCCTAATTGGTTTCTGATTCCCGCGTGGACAGATAAGTCACAACCGAACATAAAGTGTTAAATAGCTATAATAGCAGTTAGGGCATACGCTGCTCTGAAACAGGACTTTGCTGTCTCCTACAGAGATGACCTTTCAAGAGAACACCTTTCTTTTAATGATATCAAATATAGATTCAGGGCTCAGTCTCCATAAGGAAAAGAAATCAAGCTGAGAAATGGTAGAAGCTGTAAAGGGAAGTTAAATGACTGGCTGCAAGGTGCAGAGAATGAGCTGTGCTGAAACTAAGGAGTGGTGCTTCCTGTCTGGCAGGGGAAAGCCTCACATTGCATTCTAAAAATAGGCCCCTAAACATGAACGCCCATACCTCCAGTAAGGCTCTTGACTGTGAATTTGGGAGGAAAAAAAATTGGTACTTCCCATTAGTGTGAGACAGGACTGCATTACTTCTATTTATCCACACTCCAAGTACTTTGAATTGTATTTGCTTTCCAGTCTGCAATATTTATTTTAACAAAATAACTAAAATCAATTCTGCAGAAAGTATCCATTTTGCCTGACTGTAGAAGTAGCTGTGTTTAAAAGACCACTAAAACTTAAAATACAAGTTGCCTTAAAGGGGCAGTACACCTTTGCACACTTACTGCTAGTTAGATAAACATATACCAATTTATAGGGTCTGCTTTCAACGCCACCACTCTTACTGGAATGCATGAGGCGACATCCGCTGCGCTAACAGAGTGGAGAGAGCTGTCAGCGCTGCTAAATCCAACATATCATTATTGTTCATGCTGCTTGGGGTGGGCAGTAAATGTGCACTTAATAGAATGGCTACATCTCTAGTCCATTGAGGAGCTGCGTTTACTGTTTGCATACTAAATGAGTTTGAATCTTCCTTCCTGTTCTGACTGACAGTGAGTGGCTGTAATTTGATGGCGGTTGAAGGGAGACCTCATAGATAAGGCACATGGGATGGGAAGTGCCTAAATACCCGGGTTTGTAAAAAAAAATGAACAACTTCCTTAAGTTGGTCACACATTTACCAGTATTGGTACCAAAATTAGTCCAATGTCACCACGTGTTGGGCCTGAAGACAAAAATGAAAGACATTTAAAATCCATCGGTTTATGTCAGGCATGCCTGAAAATCCAGTCAGTTGATGACTGCTGTCAGCATCTACCATCTAGAATAACAGGTTGTTTGGGGCTTGTTTAATCAAGTGACAAGGGATCTGATCCAGTATTACAAAAAATATTCACAAATATATATATAGTGACACAGGCACACTTCAGGTGATGCACACACAAACACCTTCTTGCTTTGTACTTTGCTTTTATTGACAGGATGGCAAAGTAATTCTTAACATAAAGTTGCACACACTGTCCTCGTGACCCTAACATTAAAGTAACAGACCAGCTCCCTAGACACTGGCCACTGTTTGTCATCGGTCACAACTGTGCAATTAAATAGACTGTGCAATTAAATATTTAAATAGTTAAATAGTTTACTCTCTTCTCTCGGCCCTCACTTGATGGGCAGATGACACTCACCTTGCCCTTAAAAAGGAGCCCTCTGCAGGTGCTCTGTTTGTTTGCAGACACACCCTGTTAGCTGGCTGCTATCTGTGGAAAGAGATGCTTTTAAACCACCCCAAAATAAGTAAGTTGAATCAGACTCTTTGCTATTATTTTGTCACACATATATCCTCCATCTGTATCTCTTTAACTTAGGTGAACTACTGTACAAATGTGTATCTCTGTTTGCAGCCTTTCTCTGCCAGTTAAATACCTAATTCCTCTTTTAGAAGCATGTGGCAAACCACTCCCTTTGTCACAATATATATATATATATATAGATATAAGATTGTTTTCCTAGGCACACCATAATATCAGTAGCTAACAGTGACCTACCACCATGAGAGGGGTGAAATTTTATATATTTATTGAAAAGAGGACCTATTTATTCTAATCAGCATATATGGGCACTGTTGTATTCCCTCTACAGGCCTCACTCCGGTTCCAACCAGTAACAACAGTGGTTGGAGCTCAGTCTTTCTAACACCTGCTTTCTCCTGTATGTCAGTGCTATTTACTGACTTACGGTGGCTTAGTGGTTAGCACTTCTGCCTCAGAGCGCTGGGGTCTTAAGTTCAATTCCCGACCATGGCCTTATCTGTGTGGAGTTTGTATGTTCTCCCCGTGTTTTCGTGGGTTTCCTCCGGGTGCTCCGGTTTCCTCCCACACTCCCAAAAAAACATACTAGTAGGTTAATTGTTTGCTATCAAAATTGACCCTGGTCTCTCTCTCTGTTCTGTCTGTCTGTGTGTGTATGTTAGGGAATGTAGACTGTTGTGGCAGGGACTGATGTGAATGAGTTCTCTGTACAGCGCTGCGAAATCAGTGGCGCTATATAAATAAATGGTGATGATGATGATGATTTACTGACTGACTAAGAAGAGATATGGGGGGGGGGAGATATTTTATATTTTGGAAACGCTACTATGTAGTTCCTCTCTGGAGACAAAATGTATTTGTTTTAGGACATTTACTATAAGATAGTAATCTTTTCAATAAATGAATGAAACCCCTCACACCGGGTCTCATCAGGTGAACACATGCACTGCTGGTTTTACATAGACCTCTCCTCTGTTGCCTTTCAATGCATCCAGTGGTTGATATTACTTTTTTTTTACATGCGTTCAAAATAGGTCCATGTACAACTTTTGAAGGACATTGTAGCCAGGCTTTTCTTGTATTTCCCTGTTTAATTCTTAGCTGATAATATAAATTATTCAATATTGTTTAGCATGGCCTTGGTACTTTAACTAAAATAGATAATATGCATTTTATGACTATAAAAGCTTTGACCCAGATGTGTCTTACTAGACAGGAGACATAGCTATGTGTCCCAAGGTTATGGTGCATACAGAAATATACGGATTTAGGAGTCTATTAGCTCTTGAGGGTCACACTGACTAGTGATAACTGCATGCTGTATAGTAAGACTGTAGTGGCTGTAAAGCTGTGTTCCAAGGCTTTGTACAAGAATAAAGGGATTTAAAATGTATTGAAGCATTATAATACAAGAGCTTCAAGAACCAGTAGTTTAATTTTTAAATATAAATGTTTTGAAGGAGGTTCCAATTAGGTGTGGGAGCAGGCAGCTTTTGTACTCATGTCTTCTCCATAACCTAAATGTTATGCTCATCTGTATGCAGACGTCTAAGCAAACAGAGTATGCACATGACCCACCCATTATAAGGCGCGGGCCAACTTCACGGCCTTTCAAGACACGCCCATAAAATCAATGTATTCGTGCCAGGTTGACTGATGCTCCGTAAAATGCGTAAAATCGTTACTTCAAAGTCCATTCAGTTTCCACTTTAATTCCTTTCATAAATTTAAACTTTTCTGTGTTTCTCTTAAAATACTTCTTGGTTTAGCTATTGTAAGAATTACCAAATGAGTGACTCCTTACTCTGGTCTTCTTAAGCAGTTGCTGTTTTATTCTGTCACAACAACACCGTCACACAAACATTAAATGTTCCACGGCTTCCTAACACTAAATTAAACCCACCAGCCCTAGCTATCATCCGGATACTATTCACCGTCGGAAGCCCCGCCCACCAGATCCCACAATCCTTTTATTCTCAACAACCACACTACAGTAATCACACCCATGTCCCGCACCTGTGAGTAAAATCCTTCCTTAAGGTAACAGCAGGATCCAAAACCCTGTTTGTACCTTTCCCTGCTGGACAAGTCCTGTTCTGGTTATTGGACCGGGGTAAATTACGCCCTTTCCCACACTATGTCTTAAAGTAATCATGAGAGGAAGGGAAAATCAGAACTGTCTTTATCACATGTCACTTTGTATTTATGAGGCTTCTTTATTACATTGGTCGAAGTGCACCATGAAATGCGCTTTCCAGTAGAAGTGAACTAGCAAAATGCATCCCGATAAAGATATATAATTTATATTATTATTATTATTATTAATAATCTTTATTTATAGGGCGCCACATGAGGTCTGCACGCCGTACAGAGGGCACACAACAAGACAGTACATGGTATAACAGTACAATACAGTAAACAAATAACACTACAACTCTCAGCACAGCTACTGGGGCGCAAGGAGTATATTCAGTGCAGGCTGAAACCTGTGCAATTAGAGGTTTAGGTCCACTGAAAGAGGAGTCAATGGACAGAGAGCCCAACAAGGAGGTGCGCAGTGTAGCTGGTGATCAAACGTTATAGGTAACGAGAGGAGGGAAGAGGGTCCTGCTTATTGGAGCTTACAATCTAAAGCCGGTCTGGCCAACCTGTGGCTCTACAAGTCATTGTGAAACTACAAGTCCCAGAATGCCCTGTCAGCTCTCCGCTGGCAAAGCATGCTGGGGCTTGTAGTTTCACAACATCTGGAGAGCCACGGGTTGGCCAGGCTTGATCTAAAGGGAAAGGGGACAGACAAACGGTTGACACATGGGGGTGTGCTAGTGTAAGGGGATCTGAGGGCAAGAAGCAAGAGTGGGCTAGATGGAGGATGAAAGAGGGTGAGGTATACTACATGGTGAAATGGTTAAGTGGAGGACTGGTAGGCTATTCTAAACAAGTGGGGTTTCAATGACCATTTGAAGATATACAGGCTATGGGATAGTCTGATAGAACAAGGGGATTCCTTCCAGTGGTGGGGGGCAGCACAGGAGAAAACTTGGATAAGATTTCTGAATATTATAAGAAAGTTTTTGAAACCAACAGAATTACATTCAGTTAGTTAGTGGGTGAGTGTATATGGAAAATTACCTTACCCCTACCTCAGCTACACAAAGGTTATTGCTATACCATATTTGTAACACAGTTCCTGAATTACCTGTAACATATATATATATATATATATATATAGCGTTGTATGAAAATGGTAGTGCATTGCTCTGTTGGACTTGAAGTGATGTCTGAATTGATTGACAGCGGGTTTGAAAAAGTGGAGATTCAGATTCTAGCTGTCATTTTGTAGAATGTACTAAATAAATGGAAGTTAGAGCCTGATTAGTTGCTATAGACAATGTTTTGCAGTTTAGCAAATTAAATAGATTGAGTGTTTTATTTGTATAAACTTGGTGTATTATTGAGGACATCCTCAGAAGTTCTATCCTGTACTGCACTTACAGAGATGCTCAAATTTTCTGAACAGCTTGGAACTGGTTCAAGGGCACTAAATTTGTTCACTGTACGATCGTGAATTTTGGGCCAGTATGATTGGGTATAACTGCCATGTCCGAATTCACAGTTTGCATTCACAGCTCTGCACAAGATGTTTAAGTAAACTATAAAATCTGTTATGTTCGAGCTCAAATTACTACATTTTATAATATTTTTAACTCTTATTTAATGTGTACAGCTAACATGTGTTCAAATTTGAAGTTCACGTTCGCAGTTAAAAATACCAAACAATTTAGCCATTATTGCAAATTTTAAATCTTCAGATCCAATTCGGCATATCGGTTCCCCAACCACTATGAAACAAATTTGAACGTCTCTATTTGTATATGACTCCAAGTAGCTGCTAATCAGTTATGTCCTAAAGTGTTAAATGCATCTCATTGAGACAGATAGTAGCAGTGTATTAGACCTCACAGCCCTGTCACCATTGGCTGTGTTGGGTAATCCACTTGATGTGCTCATTTCATGGAATTGAAATATTAGCTGCTATTGATTTTGTGCTGCTTGAAAGCAATATCAGATGTGAAATCTGTCCTACAGAGAATACATACCAGTGAAAAGCTTTCCTGCCCCGACCTCTATGATGCACAAGTCAGTGAGGTCTTACAAACCTGATTACTACCTAATCGTCTGAACATAATGGAAAATGGTCAGATGGCAGCTCTGAGAACTGATTGTCCATATGGTACTGTATTCACATTCACTTTTAAGGGGATTTTTCTGGCATTTGATACTCAGCAGCTGTAAAACTGATACTGAGATGACCTTTATATGCAGTGAGCTGAATGAACTCTTATCTAATCTAGATCATACTTACCTACTTTCTTCAGCTCTCTTCCGGGAGCCAGCCAGTGGAGGGGGGCGTGAGGGGGCGGGGCGGCCAAAATCGCGTCATTTCGGCCCCGCCCCCTGTGACGTCATGACGCAAATTGCGTCATTTGACAGCGGGGGGCGGGGCTAAACGCCGCGATTCATCGGGAATCGCGGCGTTTGGGATCTAATTCTGCCCACTTCACTAGGAAGTGGGCACTTCCTAGTGAAGTGGGCAGAATTCGGGAGATTGCCACACTCGCCCGGGAGTCCGGGAGACTCTCGCAAAATGCGGGAGTCTCCCGGACATTCCGGGAGAGTTGGCAAGTATGATCTAGATCCACGTCAGATCATCCGATCTCCCCCACTGTGTAGTATTACATATGTACAATCATATTTGTCCTACTGTTCTGTCAAAGTGCTCACTAGATTTGTTAATAGATTCTTACTTTGTCTGTTTGACCTTTGTGGTGACAATGTAGATGGATTTTGTTTACCCTGCTGAATATTTCTGTAAATAGCATGCTTTACCTTTCTGACTTGCTTCTGTGCACCCCACCAAGGCCTATATATCACTCACATACAGCTGTTTAATACCATTGGTCACAGAGCTGCTGTACTCTGTGCATTGTCTATAATTGTATCCACTGTGCAGCTCTGTGTCTTGTCCAAAGGCAGCAAATTACTGTAAATGCTTTCCTCTAAGAATTACATGTAAAGGAGGTTAAAACAAGTGTTTAGTAGCAGGGGACAGTTTCTTTAATGAATTTTATGTGAATATGCCAATTTTTATTGGGAAGCAAATGGATTTGGGACCAAGATGACATTGTCTGCGGGGGTCTATACTGTCAACGGGATGCCCGTTGTACCTTCTGAGCGGGGTGTTTACAGCAACAAGCATTTACAAGCTCCCTTTAAGCAATGTTATGAAAGCGTCAAGTCTATTATAGTGACACAAATAGGAATAAGGTCAAACACAAAGTCACCTAATTGTATTGATTTATCATCATCATCATCACCATTTATTTATATAGCGCCACTGATTCCACAGCGCTGCACAGAGAACTCATTCACATCAGTGAATACAATCAATAATTGTATTGATTTATTAGGACAGAGAAGAGGCTAAATCAAGCAGTACTTTAGTAGAAAAATATAAAAGTTGAATATAATGCAGGCAGTGGTTCTCATGTGGTAGTAGGTTGGTATTTTCTTCCACCATACGCCTATTCTGGTAGACTGGCAAATACTCATGATTTTAAGTATATTAAATAGTGGACAAGTATCCCTCCTTTACAGTATATCACATTATTTTAGTCCCACTTTTTTGAGAACTTGGTATGGGCAGCACGGTAGCTAGGTGGTTAGCACTTCTTCCTCACAGCACTGAGGTCATGAGTTCAATTCCCGACCATGGCCTTATCTGTGTGGAGTTTGTATGTTCTCCTCATGTTTGCGTGGGTTTCTTCCGGGTGCTCCGGTTTCCTCCCACACTCCAAAAATACTAATAGGTTAATTGCCTGCTATCAAAATTGACCCTAGTCTCTCCCTCTCTCTCTCTGTGTGTGTGTGTGTCAGGGAATTTAGACTGTAATGGGGCAGGGACTGATGTGAATGAGTTCTCTGTACAGCGCTGCGGAATCAGTGGCGCTATATAAATAAATGGTGATGATGATGATGAAAGGAACGAAAACACATGGTAATCCAGCAGATGCTGAACTGTAATTACCAACAATAGGTGCAAACCGTGAAACATTACAGTTGTTTAAAGGTGCATCAACTACATCAGTAGTGCATAATATAGTATTATCATCATATTATATCCTTGGACCAATTATTTACTGTCAAAAAGGGGACATTGTTTTTGACAGCGGCTCTGTGACCACTTTGACAGCCATGGCTTTCTATGTAGGTTACATGCAGTCTTTGACCAATGATGGAAAGCTTCTTGCAGCAGAAAACTTATTATAGTAATGTAACACAAATCTAACATTGCTGAAAACATTGTCTTCTGCTGCTTTTCCATATTATTTTTCAAATGCAATTTATAACCTGGGCAAAATTAATAATTTGAGTTAACTAACTAGGTTATTGCAATAGCAAAATAAGTGAGAAAAGCAAAAGTAGACCATTGTCACCCTGTTACGAGCAGCACATATAGAAACAGAGACATCGTGATTTATGCTAACTATTGAAATCATCACATGTGATGCAGTTTATATGACAGAATTTAATTAATCATCCCCCAGTAGTGAAAATGAAGATGATGTTACTTTGGTACTGCTGTTACACAGGGCATATGACTCAGTGGCGGAACTACCATTGGTGCAGTAGGAGCGGTGTACCGGGGCCCATTTAGATAATAGGCCCGCTACACAGGGAACTAGTGAGCTGTGGGCCCCAGTTCTCTCCTCCATGCGTCCTTGTACCGGGGCCCACAGCTCACTAGAACCGCCTCTGATATAACTATAGCGTGTATGGGAATAGGGTAACATATTGCTCATATCAGTGAAGTATTGTGGGTAATATATTGTTCATATCAGTGAAGTATTGGGGGTAATATATTGCTCATATCAGTGAAGTATTGTGGGTAACATATTGCTCATATCAGTGAAGTACTGTGGGTAATATATTTCTCATATCAGTGAAGTATTGTGGGTAACATATTGCTCATATCAGTGAAGTATTGTGGGTAATATATTGCTCATGTCAGTGAAGTATTGTGGGTAACATATTGCTCATGTCAGTGAAGTATTGTGGGTAACATATTGCTCATATCAGTGAAGTATTGTGGGTAATATATTGTTCATATCAGTGAAGTATTGTGGGTAATATATTGCTCATGTCAGTGAAGTATTGTGGGTAACATATTGCTCATATCAGTGAAGTATTGTGGGTAATATATTGTTCATATCAGTGAAGTATTGTGGGTAATATATTGCTCATATCAGTGAAGTATTGTGGGTAACATATTGCTCATATCAGTGAAGTATTGTGGTGGCCATATATACTTAAGGTTGCACTGCCACCTATGAAATACTAACGTGCCTACTTCAGCGAGCCAAAAACCTGGGGGCTGCTCCGCTGGTTTCTTAATACAGATCTGGGACTATATATAGAGCAGTTGGACCAATCACAAAGTGCAATCTCACCATATCACAACAATCACAAGCTTGTTATAAAACACAGTGGGCACATCATGGATTCCTGTTGTTACATAAAAAAAATTGGACAAACGCCAAATGTTCTATGACATGTTTCTGCACATGACCAATTAACTAACATACATTGGCTGCACATTGCTTATCATTTACTGCCCTTCTGCCCTCTGTTACCTTAGGCCATATCCTTAATTCTCCCTTATAGGCAGCAAAGAGTATGAAATCTTTCTCATTGTTTATTATATATGTTTGAAAAACACAGTCACTGGGCCACTCCGGAGAGAACCTGGGTCATGATGACTTTCCACCTTTTATTCCAATAAATCTCACATGGTGCTCAGCCATCCAGCATTGTGGCAGTTGACAAACAGCTGCACTTGCTGAATGTTACCATTACTGGTTTGTGCTCTATTGTGTTCTAAGCCGTCTCTCACCCTGTTCCTATGTTTCCTCTTTCAGACTGTGAGTATAAACAAAGCTATCAACACTCAAGAAGCAGCTGTGAAAGAAAAACATGCAAGAAATATCCTTTGAAAAGATACAAGCAGGAGATGCTAAATGTGTTCTCTGAGAGTGTGTGGGAGGAAGGGATGGCAATTGCCGCTGAATGGGGTTTTACAGCAGGCAATGTGGCATTGTCACAGTGCTATATGTTTAAGGCGGGGGTGGTAAAGGAATACCAAATGGTGTAGCACATTAAGATTTCTGTCCCCACAGGGCAGAGCTGGCAGCCTGTCAGGCTATTCTTAGAAATAGAATTAATATTTTACTTATTCATAAAACACGCAACTTTAAAAGAACAGAACAGAAGGCTGATCCTGGCTGTGCAGTCAGAGATATGACCACCTCTTCACATTATAATGCCACTAAACCTCAAATACAAGTAGTTTAAATATGAAAAGACTTAACATCCACTCCATATATGTAACATTTTCCATACCTTAATAGAACTAGCAGAAAGACGGGTATCACGCCGATAATCTGTCAAGTTATGGGTTTGAATACAATTTTGTTTCTGTCATATAAAGCAGCATGCGTTTTAAGTTATTGATCTTTTAGTATAGTTAAAGCTTGCTGGTTTAGGCTGCCACAGGACTCAGCAGATTGAATAATTCATTTTTTTGACAAAATGTTCAATCTATTCTATTTCCTCTGTACTGTTTTTGCATGGCCTGTTCCCCTTTCTCTGTACTCAGAGGTCTTCCTAAAGGAAGCACCAAGGTCGGTATTCCTGTCCACTGGCATTTTTGTTGTGTTTGTGCTTGTTTATGTATATATTATCTGTAATACATGGAATGTAGGGTAAACAGTGTATCCTGTGAACTCTGACCCCGGTCACTAACTGTTCTATTAGAATTGTTCTTTCTGGAATATGTGTCATCCACTGTGGCAATTGCATCATTTAGGACAGTGATGGCTAACCTGTGATACTCCAGGTGTTGTGAAACTACAAGTCCCAGCATGCTTTGCCAGTAGATAACTAGCTGAGAGCTGGCAAAGCATGCTGGGGCTTGTAGTTTCACAACACCTGGAGTGTCACAGGTTAGCCATCACTGGTTTTGGATATGTGGTCATGAACAGTTGTATAGCCGCCTATGATGCATTGTCCTGTGCGTGTACACTGGGAAGTGAATGCAAATTCAATGGACTTCAGCACAGTCATGAAACAATCACTATTAAGTCTGCATTGTCATTGGTCACTTTTTGCCTCCGGGACTGTCTGGAAGCTCACACCATTACCAAAAATATACTGGAAGTTTAATTGGCCTCCTATGAAATTAACCCTAGTGTGTGTGTGTCATGTGGTAGGGAATATAGATTGTAGGGGCAGAGACTGATGGGAATGATTAAAATATTCCTATTAAGTGCTATGTAATATGTAAATGCCATATAAATAACTGTTAATAAATAAATTAATTACTGAGTACCGACAGTAACTTAAGAAACTTCTTATTTCAGTCTCCTGGACAAAACCATGTTACAATGCAAGGGGTGCAAATTAGTTTTCTGTTTTGCACAGAAGTTAAATACTGTCTATTTTTTCATGTAGCACACAAATATCAACTTTTCATTTCAGTGTACAAATAAGCTATCAAGTATTTGTGTGCTACATGAAAAAACAGTCAGTATTTAACTTATGTGCAAAACAGAATACTAATTTGCACCCCTTGCATTGTAACATGGTTTTGTCCAGGAGACTGAAATAAGAAGTTTCTCAAGTTAAGATCCTTAATGAATCAGGCCCTTAGTGATTTAAAGACCAATAGTCTTCTCCACTCTCTGATCTATGCAGCGCTGTGTAATAGACTAAGCGATGGATACCCATATACTTATTATATAAATCATTTCACACTTAATCAAATTAGAAACCTGTTTGGGAAATGATTCTCCAAACCAGTTTTCTTGCACAATTTTCTATTATTATTTTTATGTTTGTGTATAGTATTAGAACATATATTGGCAACATATTTAACTGAATTGTAATAGTAATTGTGATTGTAAGAATTTTCCAATGCAGTTTTATTCTCTGAAGTGTTGCGTCCTTAATTTACCTCCACCTTGCATCTTGGGCACGCACCATGAGAAGGGGGCACAGACTTTCTGGGTGGCTGTCAATCGGCTGCCTCTGTCAAGCAATGCAGTTCTGTGCTGGAAATTCTGCCATGTGTTTCACAAGCTCTTGCGAGATGGACACCCCAATGTGAGTACACCTACCCAAATAAATACGCTAGCTGCCACCCGGTCACTCTGCAAGTTGACATATCTCAGATTGCCTATTTGTACATAACATTGATATTTGCAGAACTGAATTGTGTACTAAAATCAATTTGACTGTGTCATCAGTAATGACTTCTGCTGGCATGTTTAGCTTTGTGAGTTAACCTCTGGCAGAACAGAAAATCTTCATTTAAACAAACAGAAAAGAGATGGAGAGACAGAGGTGTAGATATTTGTAATTATATATTTTTTTCTTTTGAGCAAATAAAATCCAAAAGCAAATCAATGCCTCTTACAATGTCCCTGTACATGTATGAAGCATAGAGGAGTTTTAGTTAGTGACAGCTCATAACATATTAAAGTCAAATTGGTATTAGGTATTTGTCAGCAGAGTTTAATTCCCGACCATGGCCTTATCTATGTGGAGATTGTATGTTCTCCCCGTGTTTGCGTGGGTTTCCTCCGGGTGCTCCGGTTTTCTCCCACACTCCAAAAACATACTGGTAGATTAATTGGCTACTGTTAAATTGACCTTACTCTCTCTCTATCTGTCTGTGTATGTTAGAGAATTTAGACTGTAAGCTCCAATGTGGCAGGGACTGATGTGAGTGAGCTCTCTGTACAGCACTGCGGAATTAGTGGCGCTATATAAATAGATGGTGATGTTGATGATATTAGGTAAGGTCAGTGATTCCCTCCTGTGGTGTGTTTCTCATATGCCTGTATATCCTTTGTTGTTAGGTTTTGAAGGACTCTCTACGTTATAAAAATGAGCTAATGGACATGAGCCGGATGTGGGTAAGAGCAGAGAGATAAAATTACATTAATTAATACATTTGTATTTTGAATTTTGACTCTAAATGAGGTCCTTAAAGTCCGCTTAAGTAGTGTGGAAGTGGGAGTGTGCCGCAGCTTGGTAGGGTATTACGAGGGTATTACGAGTGGCAAGCAACCCCACTTACATCCCACTCTTAATACCCTATAGAGCTGTGAGCAGTTCCTGCAGCTAGCTAACGCTTGCGCCACCTAATTCCTGCCGCACAGTTTTAGCCCTGTTTTGAGGCGTGTTGCGTCTGCGCCTCACTGCGCCTAGGATGTATTTACATGGTCACGCCTTCACAAATCCGTGTTCCTCCCATTCTCTCGTAGTGAGTCGCAAGCTGTCGCAAGTGTTAATTGCGTCTAAGATGCAGGCGGATTTGGTGCTTTTTGCACATGCGTGGTAGTGTTTTTTTGCTAGATGCGCCTAAAACGGACTTTGCGTCCGACTCTAAATGAGGTCCTAAATCTCCCAGTCATGCCGCCTTCTGTGTAAATAAAACGTATATAGACTGCTTGCTGACCATTCGCTGTAGACATGCTTCCTATCAGACTTTATTGAAGCCTGATTACTGCATGTATGTGTGCTTCCATGGGGGTCCTGATCCCTCTTGACACAGGAGTTGGCACTCAGCTGTAGTCACAGCCACTATTTCCGGCTCTGTGCTGCATCCCAGTGTATGGTGGGCATCAGATCAGTAATATTCACAGCACTCATTATAAACGTTATGTAACCAATATGATGACACATATTCTGTAACAAAGTGATATTATTATTACTGGAAACTGTCCCCTGCCAAACTGTGTCCTCTCCTCTATCTCAGAAACAAGCAGACTCTTTTAACTGTATACTCAGTTCCAACTTCAACCTACTATACCCTGATAAAACTTAAAAATGCTGCCTAACACGTGCCCTGCCACACTCTTTATGGTCTGGTCATAAAGGGGTTAAACACCCTCTGTGACTCCACTGCTTATTAAGTGGTGAAGTTGGCCTAAACTTTTTGCTGTAAAATGAGTTGATCTATGTCATACTTAACCTACTTTCAGGCAGTGCAATCCGGGAGAGGGGCAGGTGCGGTGAATCGGGTCATTTTGGCCCCGCCCCCCGCAACGAAAATTATGTTTTGATGCCGGGGGCAGGGCCAAAATGAAGCGATTCACCGCAAATCGCATAATTTTGGCCAGGGAATTGCGGGATGTGGGAGACTTGCCTGCTTGTCCAGGAGACCGACCCGGATTTCGGGAGTCTCCCAGACATTCCGGGAGAGTTGGCAATTATGATTTCTATGTTAATGTAGTGCATCCTCCTTTATTACAATAGAACTTGACAGGAAGCCACAATTACCCTTAATCTTTTCCTTCATTAAAACCATAAAGCTCCACACTGTAAAATAAATAAGTCTAGCAGAGAAGCAGAGAAGTATAATTATAGCTCTTCAACATTAACAGCTTATTCTGGAGAAGTGGGGAAAGCTCAATTGACAATACTGCCATAGGATCATGTATCTGTTGTTCATAAGAGCAGCAGTGCTGAATGCTGCATGGGCAGAAACACAAGAAACGCGCTTTACCCTGTAATCGCATTCAACACTCATCGGTGCTGACAGGAGGCTTTTCATAGAGATTAATGATCCCTAAGGAAAGATCGCTCAGTGCTTGCTGATAACACCCATGTGTACATAACCTAATATAGTTATCTGTTCTTGTCTCCATCTGATCCTGGGATTATGTTTTACAGGGACATCTTAGTGATGGCTACGGCCAGCTATGCAGCATCTACTTGAAGTTGCTGAACACCAAAATGGATTTCCACATAAAAGTGAGCAAATTGCCTATTGATCCGATCCTGAAGCAAGTTTGTCAGATACACATAGGGGGGTAGCCATTTTGTTGTCTGGACCAATGTGACCAAAGGTTACTAGTGACCTATTAGGCCGCATTCTGATAATTGTTGGCTCAGCCCACAAAATGGCTGTCTTCACTGTCTGTAGGCGGTGGGCACACTTCAGGGGTTACTCCACAGAAGGGTAAAAATAACTCTACCACCATCACTTGAAATGCCTCATCTTGTAGTGCTGAAGCAAGGTGCAGGTGGAAGTACAATTTTTCACCCTGTTCCTTAATGCAAATTAAGAGAATTGACTAAACCAGTGGATCCCAAACTTTTTCAGTTCAAGGCACCCTTAGGTCTCCATAATTTTTTTCAAGGCACCCCTAAGCCAAAATAATTACCAAGTAGTCCCCCGCCTTGCTTACCTTAGGCTCTGACTGAGCACCCCTCTGAGATTGCTGAGGCACATCAGGGAGCCTAGGTGCACAGTTTGCGAACCACTGGGCTAAACCATACCTAGAGGTATATATATTTTATGTATATATTGTTTATTTTTACATTTTAGTGAAAGAACCATTCATTGTGGACACGTTTTTCCTTTTATATAAATAAATGTTTAACAATCCATAGTTTTTTTTGTTTGTTTTTTTAAATTAATCCCGTGACCACTCTACAGTTGCTCACATCCCATTTCTTTATTTTGCTGACTTCAGGTAATGTTAAACACACTGAACTATGGAGTCTATCTAAGCAGCACTTGTAGCTATGGAAGGGGGTGTGGGGTGATTTGAAAATAATAAAAACCCTAATAGTGTTTTGCATTTAATGACATATCCTTTATAGCTTTCTGCTTTATTACTGTATAGTGTCATTCAATGCACTTCCTCTGTTATTTAGTCGCAGTCTTATAACACGATTGTATTGTCTACACCCAGAATCCTCGTTTCCCTGGCAACCTGCAGATGACTGACAGACAGCTGGATGAGGCTGGAGAGAACGATGTCAACAACTTGTAAGGTTTTGTTCTTTACTGACTTCATTTACATATTGCTTAATATAAAACTTGCTACCTCTAAGGAACAGGCAATTCCTCTGGCACAATATAAGATCATAATGCCCTTCAGGGTTCTTTTGAGTCATATAAAACTGCTCTCTGCTCTATAAACTTAAATAAAAATATCCATAATTATAAAAGTGGAAAGCACAGTGAGGTGGTTGCTGAATATTGATATATACTTAGATCAGTTGATACAACCATCTTAATGGAGAAACCATAATGTGTTCCCTTTGTTGTACCATTGTGATAAAATTAAACATGTCGGGTCTTAATCATCAAGGCGTACATTCTGAGTGCTCAGGTATTATACACACGTATCTAGATTTTGTGTGCTTCTGAATTCATCAAGATCTGTGCCCTGTTGAATTTGGTTGCAGGGCTGCTGTACTCTACTACACAGGACGCTGTAGGTACATATGTACCTGTCAGCGCCTGCAGTATCCTGTGGGACCCCGCGCTTTTTCCCTCGGTTTTGCGACAACCAGCACTGGGCTGGCAGCACAAGGGTTAATATCATTAGGGAGGGAGGACCCCACCTTTTTTTTTTTTATTTTAAATTCTTTTTTAATCACTGTATAGAGCCGACAGGTTGGGCGTCTGTAATGCCGCACGACCTGCCAGCTGAACTTGAACCAGATCCAGAGCTGGTGCAAGGGATACGTCAGAAAAACAAGGTTACTTCCACGGTTGTAGCGCTCGAGTTTGGCTAGCTCCTACTCTACTTTCAACATGCTCTTTCCCTGCCAAAGTCACTCCTCGAACGGGTACACTGTAGTAAGTGTCCTTTGCGTGTGCTGCCACACGTGAAGGCCTGTGTTCACGGCCGTATCTGCCGCTTCCAGTCATGCACAGATTGTTTTGCGTTTGATGCGCTCAAAGTAAGCAGATACGTGCCTTGATGCATCAGGCCCGTTAACTTACCATATGTGCGAGTAACTTTGTTTCACTTCCTTGGGGAGAGTACTTGGATTCAGAGGTATGTTATTTGTGTGGGACATTGCTGGGCTTTTTAGCCTATTCAAGAGTGTGGGGCGATTTAGTTAGCTAACTACAGAGATTTGCGGCTATGTTTATGCGCTCCTTACCAGCAATTACGGTAATGAGCGGTAATGTCAGCTGTTTTTGCTCCCACCTCTATCTAATAAAGAGTGAAGGTCGTTACCAAACGCCAACACACCACTTGATGCTACTGCGGCACTTCACCGCTAATTAAATCGGACCCTATGTGGTATAATGGCAAAACTGATTAAAATCCGAAACAGTGACAGCAAAGTACTTATCGCAATAAAAGACCCCAGTAGCTCTAAGATTGTTAAGCTACATATTTCCACCTGGGAAGAAAACGGTGGGTGATAATTGTCAGGTTCTTGGGTGGCAAACTCCACTTCATACTGAAAGCTCCCAGTCTCATCTTTGCTTGTTCTCATATGTATCTTATATGCACATGGAGCCCAGTTTCCAGCAAGTCTAGATTTACTATTATATGCTGCCTCTTTTTCTCTAGCACAATATGACTCTGCCGTGAGAGAGGCCGATTAAATGACATTATGACCTAGGCGTAGCTCTGAATTTGTTATCTCCCTATGTGCACCGAATAGTTTTATGTCTGTTTCTGCAGACAGGGAAATCAGGAGCCATCTCACATTCCATGCTCTTTTTTGTTCATCAAGGAATTGGGTTGATTAAACTGGCTCATTCCACCCCCAGACACAGCCACATTATAGTGTACTGAGCAGGATAAACTAGCCAGTGATCTATTGTATCACTTACTGTAGTTATTCACTATTACCCAGCCAGGAGGGAAGTTTTCAGACAGTAACTGAGAGAGGCTTACTCAGGGTGGATAAGACACACAAGGAGTTATTTACTAACACAGTGGAAACGTGTGAATGCGCCATAACAGCCAATCAAACATTTGATTTTATCATCTCATATATAGATCAATAGAAGCTAGTTGCTGATTGGTTGTTGTTCATTACGGCACATTTGCTCTTTTCCACTTTCTTAGCAAATAAACACCTAGCGCCTGAGTCATTAAGGAAAGTAAGGCAAAAAAAAAAATGAGTAACTTTGCTCTTGGACAAACCATGTTACAATGCAAGGGGGGCAAATTAGTTTATTATTTTGCACATAAGGAATATACTGGCTATTTTTTCATATAGCACACAAATACTTGATAGCTTTATTTTTACACTGAAATTTAAATTTACTCTAGGACATGCCCTACCCCAACTATAAATCTGTTCCCACATTCTAAATTTACCTTCCTCTACAATGCAACATGGTTTTGCCAAGTGCAAAGTTACTCCTTTTTTTGCTTTAGTTTCCTTAATGACTCAGGCCCCTAGTTATATAAAATGTGCCAATATTTACCTATTTATATATTTATTTTAAACAATAAAATTATGCAAATGTGGTTCATGTTAGCATAGCACTTATTGTTCCACTACAGCTGACACAAGACCAGTGACCGCTTAGAGAGTCTTCTCATTATCTCTCGTCTTTCATTCCCTTTCAGCTTTCAGCTTACAGTGGAGATATTTGATTACATGGAATGGGAGCTCAATCTGTTTCATACAGGTCAGTTCTTTGGTAGTCGCTGACTAAGTTATGTCATTTGGATATGTTGGTAATCTCTTCTGATATCAATGTGCTGGGGAACCGAAACATGACATCCCCGGTGTAAAACACTGCACCACAGTAATAACACTCATAATGATTAATTCACATAACTAGTGATTATGCCCAGGAAATGAATAATATAATGCAAACATTGCCATGTACGATGAGACATTTACTTCCAGTAATTCACAGTACAGATGGCTGCTATGGAGCACTTCAGAATGGTGCTGCCTGTACTCCTATTATTACATCAACATCTATAAAATAAAATAGATTCTGTGCCACAAAAATAGACCTCATATCACAGCTGTAGAACTTAGAACCTCTGCATATTGTTTACTTCCCAGGATTAGGGCACATTTCTCTGAATAAATAGAGCATGAAGTCATAGTAATAGAACCAATTCCACAAAAATAGAATTGTCTGCACATAAATAGAAATTACTCGAGAGAAATTGCAGTTGCTCACAGAAGTAGAACTCTACTGAGGTAGAATTAATCCTCAGAAATAGCGCAGACCTGATTAATTGTACTCGTGTCCATAGCGATGGTCTCCAATCCAATAGCTTGCAGACCATTTGTTTTACCTCTGTGAAAACATAATACATGTTTATGTACGTAAGAGGGCTTGATGTACACTTTAGTGGTTCAGAGTCTGTGATTAGACATTTCCGGGCATCACTTTCAGTTTTGAATTCATATTGGAATTTTTTTTAATTATTTTTTGCCACAGGGAGAGATAAGATATACACAGAATCTTATACAAATGTCTAAATCTGTAATTCAATGGAAACGTGTATTGACACACAAGCAGTTCCATCATCTGAGTATCAGAACTCTATACACGAGCTGCTTAGTTTCTTAGATAAAGACTTATGAAAATTATGCCAGAAGCATTATTGTCCCTGCTCTCAATAGAGCAGACCTGGCCAACCTGTGGCTCTCCACGTTTTGTGAAACTGCAAGTCCCAGCATGCCTTGTCAGCTGTAGGCTGTTATCTACTGGCAGAGCATGCTGGGGCTTGAAGTTTCACAACACCTAGAGAGCCAGAGATTGGCCAGGCCTACCCTAGACCTGTTTGTATATTGGCTAAAGACATATAGCTGTTGTGTTTATATCACCACTGGTTATAGAGCTATTGGTAATTCAGCTATACCTGTTTATTGCTTGTTTGATTTTAGTTGGTATTAACAATCTGTTGTGTTTGAGTGGTTGCTTGACTACAAATACTATTTTATTGTTTTCAGCTTATTGTACTGTTTTTAATATTTTATAATCTGGGTTGTCATGTTAATTATTGTAATAAAAGTTGTTTTACTACTTTTTAACCTTCCAACACTGATTAAATATGTATAAGTGCTATTATCAAGGTCTTTTCTATTTATTTTTTATTAGTTTTTCCTAATTCTGTGAGCACCCAAAAAAAACATTTTTCTTAAAGAGGTAGTGCCCAAGGTCATTGTATAACTTTTGTCTGGGTCTCCTTAATATTCTCTTAGCAAACCTATTGTGTACTATTAACTAATATAGTTAGTAACGATAATTCTGTATTATGAAATTTGTCCCAAAATGTCCTATTCATTGAGCCTTGTTTTAACAACAATTAATTTAATTTGTAAAAAAACCCAGTAATTTAATGAAAGTGCATTATTAATTAGGTCGTGCACATTTGTACAACTAATATGGCACGTTGTAAAAGGAATGCAACATTGGGTCTTGCCGTACAGGCGAAACACGAGAGAACGGTCAATGTTGCAGAACATAAACTTAGCTGTTCAAGCAGCTAGAATGGTGTCCAGTAAAAGCTTCTTCATGTGTGCAATAGCGCCTGTTTGTTTGCCTAGCGCCTATTTGTTTGTGTAGCGACTACTTATTTGCCTAGCGCAGTGTTGGCTAACCTGTGACACTCCAGGTGTTTGTGAAACTACAAGTCCCAGCATGCTTTGCCAGCTATCCGCTAGTTATCTACTGGCAAAGCATGCTGGGACTTGTAGTTTCACAAACACCTGGAGTGTCACAGGTTAGCCAACACTGGCCTAGCGCCTACTTGATTGCGCAGAGAAGTGGAAGGTGCTAAATGCATCCCATTAAAAGAATATGTGGAACTCTGATTCTTAGTACCTCAGAAGTGTCAGAAAAATAAAGATTTTTGGAGGGAGAAAGGGGCTCTGCACCATCCCGCAAAGCAGGAAAAGCCCCTGTAAATATGTAATCTCAACACATTTATTTTATTGAAATAAACTTGTCCTGCAAAAGAAAATGGTTTTGCATGTTGGTACAAAAATAGATGCACTCATGCACCTAATCTGCCCCCGATCCACCCAGTTCCTGTAATCAGCAAGAGCAAACTGTTGCTTCCCTGCAGAAAACTGAAGTCTTGGCCTGTAAATCCATTCTTTCCCTATAAAGCCGAGAAGTTGCACAAAAGTAGGCGTGTGCTGTGACAAAAGAGAGTTTGTGTTGCGATTTGTGGTTTGTAAACTGCCCTAAGTGAGCGGCTCCAATCTGGTATTTGTGGGCACGGGCCCTGACTGAAGGGGCACATGAGGGGAGATGTGCCCAATCAGCAGGGGTATTACATTGCTGTATTGCATAACTTTACACAGAACTGTGGTCCATAAAATTGATTCACAGACACTCATTGGATTCTGACCATGTATAGCATATAACCGCTCCTCCACTGAAAGAAAATAATACGCCACAAATTTACAAAAATAGAGCCTGCGTCACCAGAGTACACTAGAGCCCACTTACACAGATGCCCAGCTGATGAAAACAACTGTTTTGCTCCTTATAAGGCCACATGAATGCGTTTCCCTTTGTGGTCTGTTAATGTGTAATAGTTGTATCACCAGAAATGCCTTTGTTCTGTTTTTTCAAGCACTTTGTTTATTTCAGATTTTGTAGTCATACTTATCCTAAATAAGCGGAAAAAAAGAAAATCATTAACACATAACATATTTCCCTGGTACTGTGAGACTGTTTATTAGATTTGAATTGCTGAACTTTGCTTATGAATATATAAATAAAACATATTTTGCATTACCATATTCGTTTGCATGTTCCCTTATTTAGATGGGCAGTGCACTGAAAAAATGATCTGCTTTCCAAGGCATATCCATTTTGTGTAAGAGAATGTGAGCAGGACAGAGTAGCTTGTCTCATATCAGTACTTGACAAAGTGTCAGCCATTTTGTGTGCTGAACCAATATTGAGCCTATCAATTCACTAGGCTCTGAGGTTAGTGATGTTGAAAAAAATGATAGGCTGCATTTTCATGAATATTGGTTCAGTCCATTGTGTGTAGGTGACAGGTAGATGTAATGCTTTCTGTTATTCTCTTTCATTTCAAACTTTTCCTCCATGATGTCACTAGGTCCCAGTGAATTCAAAGGCTACATATTGAATCAGCACACAAAATGGCTGCTTATGCTGTGTAGGTAACGGGTCCACTTAAGCAATGCCTGGACTGTGGATTTGCAGGAGCAGATGCAATGCACAGCAAACAATTATTGATCGTATAAATAAATACATTTATGATAAAATAATTTATCTATACACACCATTTTTCTCTAAGCATTTAAAGGAGCCTCCTCCCCCACACCCAACAGGTAGAATTGCAGGAGTCTTAGGGCCAGATTTACTAAACTGCGGGTTTGAAAAAGTGGAGATGTTGCCTATAGCAACCAATCAGATTCTAGTTATCATTTATTAAGTACATTCTACAAAATGACAGCTAGAATCTGATTGGTTACTATAGGCAACATCTCCACTTTTTCAAACCTGCAGTTTAGTAAATATACCCCTCAGACTTATCACACTTGCTTCTCTGAAGTTGCTTAGCTCTTACCTACCTATGGCTACATATTTTGCCTCAGCTGGTAGGAACAGTGTGCGTCCAAAGCATTGTGGCTTATTGTGTGGCTGGATAGTTGCTTCAGACAAGCTGTCAGTGCTCACAGGCATTATAAATATTGACATACTTAGTGATATCGCAGGGTGACATTACTGCATTAAAAATACGGTTTATGACATCACTCATTGTATGCCAGTGTCGAGGAATTGTGACACCCATTTCAATGATCTTATTACTATGGGCCTCATTTAGTGCTATGAGCAAAGCAAAAAAGGACCAAACCATGCTGCAATGCCGGGGGTGTAAATGCATATTTATTTATTTGCATGCTGGGAGAATACTGGCTGCTTTTGCATGTAGCACACAAATACTGGACAGCTATATTCTTACACAGCAATTTAGAGTTGAGCTAGTACACAACTCTAATTTGCTAAAGCTTCTAAAAATGTAAAAAAGTGGAGGTGTTGCCCATAGCAACCAATCAGATTATTTATCTAGTACATCTTGGAATATGATAGCTAGAATCTGATTGGGAGCTGTGGGCAACATCTCAACTTTGCTTTTTTAGACATTTTAGTGAATCTACCCCTAAATATGTCCACACATTTAAATCTCCCCTCTTGCAGTGCAACATGGTTTTGCCAAGGTGCAAATTTGCTCAATTTTTTCCTGCTCTAAATGAAGCCTTGTGTACAGTCAAACATTTTAATTTGTTGACGTGCTCCATTAGGGTAACATGAAAGTGAATGAGAAATTATGTTCCCATAGTGCTATTAAAATGCTGCATGCACAGCTGTTATCACAGAGGTAATCATTACACCAGTTCATTCTCATGTTATGCAGACTGTCGCTACTTTAAAGCTTTGGTTCTATGGTCAGAAAAATTTAGTGTTACAAGTCTCCTGCCTGACACTATTCTCTATTAGGCAT
Source organism: Mixophyes fleayi (assembly GCF_038048845.1). NCBI lineage: Eukaryota > Metazoa > Chordata > Amphibia > Anura > Limnodynastidae > Mixophyes > Mixophyes fleayi. The sequence continues at coordinate 326,754,732 of NC_134403.1, read as the reverse complement.
ATGGGAAAATATAATGGAAAGTAAGTACAGCCTATAGTCATGCATCCACCTCACAGCATATTTTAGACTAGGGAAGTGACAATAATAAGTAAAAACACCCACTTCCTTTCTGTTGACCTGTACAGAATTTCAGTGTGGTGTAGGAAGTAACACTGTGCTGGTATGACAAATTAGCCCCAAACTTGTGTCACAAATAGCTTCTCATCATTCTCACAACATGAATAGTTACCATCCAACATGACCCATTTCACCTGGGTCCTGGTTTTATATTACCACTAATTTTCCAATCAAATTAACTGCTGAAAGCCCAGTCATTGCAAAATTGTAGTAGATCATTCTGTCCTGGTAAAACTGGTTCTAATACTGAGTATTTTACATAGGTTTAAGGGTGAAGTCAGACAACTGTATCAGTCTTTTTCCACTTACAGGTTTGTGAGAGATTAAGCTCCCTCTGAACCACAGGTCCTATTAACTACAGTGTGTCAGTACTCAGGCAGAAGAATTCAATGTTTTCTAAGTGGAATAAAGCAGCATTCTGAAACTCTTATCTGACATAACACTATTTGTGGAACGCGTGGGGTTTCTTAACTGAAATCAGCTGAGTGTGGGAATGGCTAAAATTGGAAAACTGTTTCTCCGACAGATTTTCAGACTGAAGCCAGGGGAGTAGGGTACAGAAGGGACAGATTTATTTTCTAGTTGTATTTACCCCTATCTCTAAATGAGGCTCAGTACATTTCAGTAGATACTAAAGACATTGGGACTAATATAGAGTTAGATACAAATTTTGCCCAGGTGCAGAATCTGCAGCTGAGCAAACTATGTTGCACTGTAAGGACTGTAAATGGAGGATAAATACTGCATGCTCTTGCAGCCATGTGATTTGTTTGGTTAGTTTCTGTAGAGGGGTGCGGTGGAGAGCGGATCAGCGATGCAGCAGGAGTCTTCTGGAGTGACTCCACTTTGTTATTACGTTATTGAAAGCATCAGGCTGTTATTATAGCAACCAAACACCAGCTTGAGATTGTCTCTGATAATAAGGAGAACATGAATGCCTGAGGCAGGGTATGGAGGGGGAAGTGTTTTGGAACATGGGAGCATTAATTTAAAAACAATTTAGTGGTCCTTGATTATGGATCCAGCTTAAAAGAGGACTCTAGGAATGCAAGTTAGTTACGGCAACATGGTGGCTTAGTGGTTAGCACTTCTGCCTTACAGCACTGGGATCATGAGTTCAATTCCCGACCATGGCCTTATCTGTGAGGAGTTTGTATGTTCTTCCTGTGTTTGCGTGGGTTTCCTCCGGGTGCTCCAGTTTCCTCCCACACTTCGATCCTCAAGTGCCCCCAACAGGTCATAGTTTAAGGATTTCCTAATCAAATTGCCAAAATATTTTGTTTACCTTTCCTCTATGTTCCGAATGGAAAATACTGCAGAATGAAAGACGCAAGGTTCAGAATCCTTTAGCTACATACATGACCTTTTTACATGGGCGGCAATAGCAAACACATTACGTATTCTTTCTGGAAAGTGAACACTGGTGTAAATGAGCCTCATTGAACCAATGTGTATGTTTATTTAAGTGACTATTACTATAACTGTGTCCCATGTTTCTCAGTGTGTTGACAGAGGACTTGTTGTATGGAAATAACAGGAAGACAACACGTCTCAGCCATGTTTCCTATAATGTTGAGTTAGTTGATTTTTCATTTGTTCTTGTACAGTTTTTAAATCTCTGGACATGTCCCGTTCCGTGTCTGTCACCGCTGCTGGCCAGTGCCGTCTGTCGCCTCTCATACAAGTCATACTAGACTGCAGCCATTTGTACGACTACACTGTGAAACTACTCTTCAAACTGCACTCTTGTAAGTATTCTGAACACAAGGAAATAACATGCATGGTTTGTCTGTTGGAAATACACCATAAACATTGACAGATATAACAGAAAGCATTTCAGACAAGTGCTATAAGCAATATACGCATGATGTACACTTCCAGTATATGTTTGCAGATGTGATGGATCACCAAAAATCTAATGTACAGTAGCCACACAGCTTCACGGACCACTAGAACACACAGAGCTTTACGCCAGGATGTTGCATCAAACTTACATCCTCTTTTGCACAGTTATATGCGATAATTCTCATAAGTGTCCCGTGATGATTTTTTTTTTTTACCAAAGAAAGTTTGCCTGCAAAATAATATCTGAATGAGTCATCTTTTAGCATTGGGAGATCTGGTTTTGCATCTCATATGAAACTATATAGAATATATTCAGAGAAAGTGTTTTTTAACAATATGCAGTCGATCTAAGGAAAACTACATGTTACTTGTGAGCAAATGTCTGTCTTCCCCATATAGGATAACTACGGGAATTTTTTGTTGTTGCTAGTAAGTAAGTGCCCCTCTCCCTCCCGGCAGATTTGTTGGGGTGCGATGGACAGGCTGCGACAGTTGTACAATCAGTTTTGTTGGGGTGCGATGGACAGGCTGCGACAGTTGTACAATCAGCTGAATTACCAACCTTCTACTGAGCTGCATGTTACACTCCTGCAGGTTGTTATAGCTGTAGAAGCATTGGTTATAGACACCCATGTGATTGAGCATATGCTTTAATTGGGGAGGCAGATGGGGGTTCATTAGTTTAAGAAAAACTGCCGTAGTCCTCCTTTAACATGTGCGAGTGAACAATATCTTACAGTCAGAGATTCGGTAATAAAAATGGTCCTATAATGCTACTCTGGAGAACGTTGCACCTCTGGGAAGGGGATATGGAGACTATCAACCTCCTTGTCAATGTGTAGCTCAGCAAGTCTATGCGATCTGTACAGTTGTATCGATCCTGAGGACGGCTAACAGGAAAACCTCAATGCAAAAATACATCAATTTAGTTTCAGTGCTTGGCAAGTTTCTTCCGGTAAATGTCAGCCATAGCTATCTGTGATCAATAGCCTGTTTTATGAGTAACCCATTGTCTGATAGAAGATTTCTGTGCGATGCAACCTTAGGCAGTGCAGGGGTTAAACTGTTCTGCCTGTTTTGTTTTTCACACCCTGCAGTCTGGTTCTGCTGTGCAAAAACTATATGGGCCTGATTCATAAAGGATCTTAACTTAAGAAACTTCTTATTTCAGTCTCCTGGACAAAACCATGTTACAATGCAAGGGGTGCAAATTAGTATTCTGTTTTGCACATAAGTTAAATACTGACTGTTTTTTCATGTAGCACACAAATACTTGATAGCTTATTTGTACACTGAAATTTAACGTTGATATTTGTGAGCTACATGAAAAAACAGGCAGTATTTAACTTATGTGCAAAACAGAATACTAATTTGCACCCCTTGAATTGTAACATGGTTTTGTCCTGGAGACTGAAATAAGAAGTTTCTGAAGTTAAGATCCTTAATGAATCAGGCCCGATGTTCCCAACACGTCTGTCTAGCACAACAGTCTTGTGCTGTAAGTTGCTGTTACAAAGGATACGTTCTGAGGGGTGTCGGATAGTAATGTATCGGAATTTGGAGGTGACACATACTGTGCTATACAACCCTGATAATTTTATATAGTTCTCTTGAATGCTGCTGGCTCATAGTTAATTTCACATAGTGGGATACGGTTTGTTAAGAGTTTTCCTGTTTCCTATTTAGAAGTGTAACAGGAAATGAGTAGCTAGTAGTTGAAATGATATAATGTAAGTGTTCTAGAATAGTGCACATAGAAGGATTTATCGTGTATGCTTATTTGAAGATTATTTTCTATACTTTATTGTTCAGTAAAAATCCAAGGGGCATCTTACAAATAGCAGGGAATCGAGTGGCTGCAACTCTCCCTACCTCTATTTTGAATTAATATAAAACACCGACACAGTAGGAGGTGAAACCCTGCAGAAAGACCATACAATATTTCGGGCAGGAAACTAGTAGGTTTGTAGCTGACATGAGCTGCAGCACTCGCTGATTGGCAGAGCAGGCTGGTTATTGTAGTTCGCTAACAGCAAGGCCACCAGAAATTGTCCATGAGACTTTATCAACATTAAGTACTGAGGATGTTGTCATAGTAGATGTTAGTCCCAGAGAGACTGTCTTTTCTGCTTTCAGGCCTCCCTACAGATACATTACAGGGTCACCGGGATCGCTTTATGGAACAGTTTCAGAAGTAAGTATATTCACTCTCAGTAATTCACTGACATTCATGAATGATGGTAAATATGTAGGACTATATTTAAGATGGAAATAACCTGCGCCAGTGCTGGTAAGGATTAGTTTCCGAGGATGGAGGTAATTTTATTATTTAAGTGATACAAGTTTAATACAGGGAATTTTTTTTTTACCCAGGCTGAAGGAATTGTTTTACCGCTCCAGTAACCTGCAATACTTCAAACGCCTGCTGCAGATTCCTCAGCTTCCAGAGGTAAGGCAGATTGCTTCAGGCTGCAGAGTGCTGAGACGTCTATATGATATTGTATGCCTCATGATCTAGGCTTTAATGTTGCACTAAATATACAAGAGAAATCCACTTGGAAAAAACACCAGTATATTTGCAAAAGTTCCTTTACTCTGCAACTACGTGGAAGCTAATGTCTCGGTCTATCAGTTATGTATGGTGGTGAGATCATCATCATCATTTATTGCCAGTAATTCCCCAGCGCTGTACAGAGAACTCACTCACATCAGTCCCTGCCCCATTGGAGCTTACAGTCTAAATTCCCTAAGATACACAAAGACATACTAGGGTCAATTTGATAGCAGCCAATTAACCTACTAGTATGTTTTTGGAGTGTGGGAGGCAACCGAAGCACCCAGAGGAAACCCACAGAAACACAGGGAGAACATACAAACTCCTCACAGATAAGGCCATGGTCTGGAATTGAACTCATGACCCCAGCGCTGTGATACAGAAGACTAACCACTTAGCCACTGTGCTGCCAACCCAGTGTGCAACAATAAAAGGGATGCTTGAACTGACCTTTTTTCTGTCTTTTATTTAATGTAAAAATTAGGGTTGAATTTCTAAAACAAATTTTTTTATAGGACTTTACTCAGTTTTTACATGTTACATAGCTCACTATTCCCCACAGTTTCCATTGCTTGTCTTCTCTTCCCTGTATCCCTTAACAGAGCTCTATTGTCAATCATTTTGAGCTTCTGAGAACACAACAGCTTAGTGGATGTGGCCCAGTTTCAAGTTATATGTGGCCATGTCTGGAAAGGGCTGGAAATATGACAGAGAGCAGGCAGAGATGTAGCAGACACAGTACTCTGATTTCTTTTAGAACCTGCACAGAGAGATGACATAAATCTATGCCTAGTATGTACATACTCATGGGTTAGACACAGTTAGCAAAGGCTGCAGTCATTTTACCTTTTTTAGTCTTTGATACCCGTATGTTTTGCATACGTGCATATTTTTTTTTTTCTTTATTTTACTGCTGACTACAAGCTATATTTATAATTTATATGATAGTATAATGGTTGAATAATGAGTTAGTTGTCAATATATTATGAAATCCTTATACAGCATTAGTAGTGCACTAGGTGCAGCTTTTCTTAAAGAATGAAATGGAAACATGACCATTCCTCCTCCATGTTCCCATTCTGTGTTTTTATACAATAAATCTACTTTATTACATCAGAACAGAGTTCTGTTGACCTCTTTTATCAGGGCGTTTTGGCTGCCTATAACAGTCTACAAACAGTTTGTGTAGCAATGTACAGGAGTGTTACAGAGAGTTCATCTGCTTGTGTTATTCTAGCAAGTGCTTTTATTTTAGCTAAGTAATCGTTAGTTGTTTTATTGGATCTGTCAATGTGTTATAATTACTGTACTAGTACATTATATGACAGCTTTTTTTTGTTTTCATTTTAGAACCCCCCAAACTTCCTACGGGCTTCGGCTTTGTCTGAGCACATAAGCCCTGTGGTTCTTATACCTACAGAAAATTCTCCTCCTGACAGCGAAACTTTAGTGGAGACTGATGATCTAGTTGGGATGGACTCGTCTCACCAGGTAAGTAATGAGAGATAATTATGCTGGTGTTATCGTATCTACTACAGAGAATAAGGGGAACAGGGTAGGGGTGGCAGGATGGTCAGGAGGACAGACACTGAGGCTGATGGGGTCAGTCACTCTAAATTGCATCTCATCATCATCATCTATTTATATAGCGCCACTAATTCCGCAGAGCTGTACAGATAACTCACTCACATCAGTCCCTGCCCCATTGCAGCTTACAGTCTAAATTCCCTAACATACACACACACAACAGAGAGAGAGAGAGCAATTTGATAGCAGCCAATTAACCTACTAGCATGTCTTTGGATTGTGGGAGGAAACCGGAGCACCAGGAGGAAACCCATGTAAACACGGGAAGAACATACAAACTCCACAAGGATAAGGCCATGGTCGGGAATCAAACTCATGACCCCAGTGCTGTGAGGCAGAAGTGCTAACCACTAAGCCACTGTGCTGCCATCTCTGTGGCTGTTTACACAGTGTCATTGGCCTATACTAACTGTTGTTTAGCAGATCTCAATAAAAGTATTCAGAAGAGGAAATAGTTATGAATGTGACTATCGGAGGGTGCAGCTGAGAACTATCATTGTTGTATATGATATTTTATAATAGCTGCAGAGAGGCAAAGCACCAGGTGCTGCAGTGTTTGGAGGGGAAGTGAGGTTCCTAATTGGCAGCCTAGTACTTTACATCACGGACCCTGGTGAAAAATAATAACAGTAAGGATATTGATAGAGGTGATGACATCGAATTGAGAGAAATAGAGGTAAAGATCAGAAATGATTAGGATTAATTTGATTAAAGCTTAGGACTTTGCATAAAGACGCATTTCCAAGTCATAAGTGCTCAGAAATCACCAATAGAAAACTTCACAACAATGTTGAATATTTAAGGTGTGTTTGACTAAGGTCTGAGAACCCTGTTATATTCAATATTCAATTCCTGCTCACAGGAGGGGATAGAACAACCTGTAGCCAATCAGATCATTTGAACGCTCACAGCAACAGGAGATGAATTTGCTGAGCTTGTGAGAGGCAGTGGCCTGTATACTTGTGTGATTATGTTAGTGAGGACAGGGCAGATGTGACAGAGGCAGTGTCATGATGTGAGGAGGCAAGTGAGATGCCAGAGACTGAGATTTAGATAATAGAAGGAGCAGGGTATCCAGCTGCACAGCGTAGTACATTGTGTTTGCTGTGTATCTTCTTGGTAAACGCTTTAAAAATAAATAAAAAACAATTGAAAGAATCATATGTCATTTCTGGACTGAATTGGATCAAAACTCAGTGTTTGTCTGTCATGCATATAACCTATTATAGTATTCTTTCTTTTCTTTCAGAGTCTACCTGAAAATAAGTTTGATGATATATTTGGCAGCTCCTTCAGCAATGACCCTTTCAATTTCAGCAATCAGAATGGCATGAGCAGGGATGAAAAGTAAGTGATGGTGTTGGAAGACTAGATTGATGAATATGAGTGACAGATATTGGTGAGTGGATTGGCTAAAACAAATGTATATTACCACTGCAGACAATGTAGAAACCATAAAAACATTATTTTGAGCTCTATCTAGTTTGGTTTATACTAGTAAGTGAAGCAATATTAAATTGCTTTGTAAAACCAAATTATGTATTTATCCTTTGCGTGGATTCTGTGCGCTCAGTGACAACACAAGGTTGAAAGACTTTGAAAAAGCTTGTGAATAACAGAAAGGTAATGCAAATGTTTTACTGAAAACAAACACAAAGTAATAATAACAATATAATATTGTAATAACAAAAGGAGATAGTACAGGAGGAACAAGGAATAACAACTGAAACAGAATAATGCAGTAACAGAAATACAGGTAACTGAAGATAAATAAGCTAAAGCAAATTAGCCAAGGTAGCAAACAGGGCCAGGGCAGTGGGACATGATCCACAGTACAATGCCAGGCACAAGTCCAAGGCTCAGAATGGTTAGATCCATTGCAGGCCCTCCAGCAAGCCTGGACAAGAGTACCAGCCCATAAGGATTACGTTGGTGCAGATGATAATGAGACAGAACCTGGGAATGCCACGCAAAGCTAATTTGTCACCTGCTGGTGACATCTGGAAGTTCCGAATATATGAAACAGCAAAACAGTGCCACCATCAGGGAGAAGCATTGAATGAATTTCAAGTACATAACAATTAGTTATTTTTTAAAAATTGATTTATATAGATTTATTATTATATATAATTGGCTATTTTACATATGTCACTTGAAATGTTCTACTGTCTGCCTGTGTATGGCAGGCATGGCTTATGAATATGGGGAGCTTGGTTGTAGTGTTGGTCTCAGGATCTTTTGAGAACATAGTAATCACTCTGTTAGTGGAGATGCTGATTAGTCAGAGGAGTCCCTGATGAGACTTCTTTGGCAATCAGTGAAAAGTGTATGTAAAAAACATGCCAAGTACTTCTTGCTCCAGGTTACACTGGATACATTTGTGTTGATTTGTAGATAAGAACTACTCCAGGTCTTACTAGCACATTGCTGAACACTTTTCTTTAACCTAAGGCTAATGTTGGTGATATTACAGTGGTTTTACTTGTAACAACACCACAGCCCCAATTTTATACTTGTGAAATATATAATTCCACATTTTATTATTCACTTGGACAAGAATCATATGGAACAGTTCCTGGCTCCTTACTGGACCCATAGGCTCACTCACTATGATGTTGTCATCCTTAAAGGAGATTTACCTATGTCTGCCTGGAGCAGTAGTATCAACTTATAGAATGTTTATAAACATACTGTCAGAAGGAAGGAGTTATGAAGTAGTCAGCATTTGTGGATTTGTATTTATATTTTTATTCATGATTAGTTTTTTGTCAGTGCGTATTATAATTGGGTTGATGTTAAGACCTTTGTCCTATATCTTCCACCTTTTCTTATGCTTACATCTCTCTCTCAGAGATAGAGTCATAGAGCAGTTGTACAAAGAAATTGCCATTCTGAGAGATGAACTGGGGAACTTCAAGGCAGAGGTAAAACTTTTGTCCAAATTAAATGCTAATGAAACTGTAAGTTATTAGATTTTATGATCACAGTGTACCTATACTTAACAGAAAATACTTTGCAGTCACATTTCTTATGCCAGTTACAGAATGCTAGGCCAGCCTCAAGGTATCTTCTGCCTGAGTGAAACAGCCAATAAGAAAAACTATAGAGCTACTACCGTCTGTGCTTTGCATGAGTTCACTTCAGTCATAATCCCTCATTTCAGTATTACACAACTCATGTAAGAGAGGGAATACAGTTGTCCTTCATTCAAGTGTTACATGTGTGTTCCAAAGTTATAACGTAAAGGGAATGTATCATGAATAAACTAAAATCAGTTAGTTAATTTATTGGCCAAATGATAACATTTTGATGCAGCTTTTCATCACCAGAGAACATTGTGTGTATATTATCTCTATACTTTACTGTGATTCGCATCCCCCTTTCAGCAATTCCTGTTCATTTACTCTTTCACACTCTGACTGCCAGTGACCTCATTAGTATGCTGCACCTCCATACAACTACCTGTTGAGGTGGGTCTGTGTCAGAGCTGTCATTCAGCGCTGTTTGTTCAGGACAGACAACATGCACTGCATACACAATATAACATTTTCCATCAGTCTTTCTGAGGTAATCGGAACAAATGTAGAACTAAGCGGCGGAGCACATGCAAAAAGGAGTTGTGGACATGCCCAGCACTTCTGACGTGTTAGACCCTCTCAACACCTTTATCTTCCATAAAAACACCCTTCATTTGCCGCAGAGAGCAGAGGCACTTGTTGGCATGCGTGGACCCGCTGGTGTGCAGTGATATAGTACCCCCCACCCTACCTTGAGTTGGGACAAATGTTTTGGCTAGGGGACAGTCCTCTCACATCAGGACTTTCCCACCTAACCCTCCTCTACATTGAAGGAAGTCACTTAACCAATCACCAGAAAGCTCTTTCCTTCCTAAGCTTATTGCCCATGAGTATCAGGCTTAGGGAGGAAAGAGCAGGTTTGTGATTGGTGGAGAGATTCCATTTGATGCAGGAGAGAGGGAGTTACTACGTGATTAGAGTATGACTGACTGTCAGATGAATCTGCCCCAACAAGCGCTTTTATGAAGCATCATTTTGCTAATGAGGTTGCTGACGGCAGATGTAAAAGAAAGTAAGTACATATTCCTGAAAATCAGAGGAGAAACATAGTTATAGACATTATATACCTACACAGCTCCATGGGGTCAGAAGGACACGTTAAAGGCTAATTCCACTCAAAACAGATAATTCACTTTTGAGTTGAATATCACACGTTAGTCCTGATCCCAGAGTACACTTACATGCTGTCTGCCAACAACACCTTGGGCAGCGCCAGTCATCAGAGGACCTGCTGGATCACTTGGCACCTCTGACTCCAGGTAAATAATATTTTGGGGTTGGGTTAACTTGTGATATTCCTCCTAAAACTGAAAATGATATATCCTTCGAAAGACAACTATTTGGCCCAGTAGCTGATCATCATTTTACATTGTAAACCTTATTTAAATGCATTCCTGTTGTGCATATCTGGGCATAATGCCCTCTCTGATCACATTTGGCACAGTAACTTACCTACAGGGAACCCAGGCATTCCATGAACTCCAAACAAGTCAGAAAATGATCCCGATTTGCTGATGTGCAATCTCTATGACCTAAACACCTTAAAGTTTGTCACTCTCCTTTTATTTAAATATTCCACAGACCCATCCATCTTTATTTTATTGTATTCTTGTATGGAGGTAATCAGGGGAGCAATCACCCCATTGATTCAATCTACAGCCAGTTCAGCAAGTGATTACAGTTTTTCAGCAGATCCCACTATATACGCATACAGGGCTGTAGACGTGTAAAAACCAGCTAAATTACATCAATTATAATATTTGATTTACCTGTATCAAATAACTCCTTTTCGTGTTAGAAATGATTAATGTTGGTAAAAGGTCCATAGAGGAGATGAAGGGCATATTTGATAAGATTCATATATTTCAGAGTCACCGGTTGGTTATTAATCTGAAAGGGCGGATCCAAGAGCTAGAGGCGGAGTTAGCAGAACAGAAGCACCTGAGGGAGCAGGCAGTGGATGAAAATGAGTTTCTGCGCACAGAGTTGGAAGAGTTGAAGAGGAGGAGACAAGATACTGAGAAAGCACAGAAGAGTCTGACTGAGATAGAGCGTAAGGTTCCAGCATTTGCTGTAGCACTTTGAGTGCTGCTGTGCTACCAGAGTGTGTTAACTGACAGTTGGGGTTATTGACTAGCAAATAGGCAGTAGACTATAGCCACCAATCAGGAATAGACATTAATCAGTCCGATACAAGTAAGACAATGAAAATAAACATCTGATTGGTATGGGTTAATGCATGTCTCTATTTTTGCATATTATTAGTAAATAAACACAATGCCCTATAATTTAGATTTGTACACAAAATGCTAGGTGGTCTGAATGCATCTAACAAGCATATTTTCTTGTTTTAGGGAACATATAGTTTAGAACAGTTTTAGGACGGAGGATATATCTCTACCCCTCTTGGCAGTATAGGCCTGTGTTTATATATCTAGCTACCCTAAGTATGCGCAAATTCCTTTCTGAGCTCTGTGACTTTTTTATACAGAGATTTTTATTGTAAAAAAGCTCAAGTCATTTAACTTTTGCAAACGTTTCCTTTATTAAATGACATATTAGATGTAATTATTCAGTATTAGGTTTATTTATTTTTTATTTATATATAGAATCAAGGATACACTAACCTGTTAATTGATTTATAAACGTTGTGAATATTTCAAATGTGCGTCCATCTTTCCCTCTATAGGTATCTATTCGTTCATTCACCATATCTACCTGTCATGTTGTAATGTACATACTTGACATCCATGGTCATATGCGTGTTGTTATGCATGTCTTTGGATCACGTTTCCTACACATATTAGCTATATGATCTCCTTATATGGTATTATTATTATTTTTCTTATTATTATCTTGTATTTAAAAGGTCTGCAGCGCCGTGCATGACATATACAGGATACAATGATCCATAGCACATTACATGATACATGAAAAACAAAATACAAAGAGAAGACATACTGAATAAAAAAAATAATATACAGATAACATGGTAATGCAGATCAAATTATTTACGGGGCAGTGAGTGAGAGTGATGGTAATGATGTGAAGTAGAAAACAGAGCTAGAGAAGCAGGACCAAAAGGTACAGAGGGTGATGGAATAGTAGAAGAAGAGCAGAAAGAGGGCCTTGCTCATGAGAGCTTGCAAACTAAAGGTAAGGGAAAGACACAAATAGGGTGGAATCGGCTAGGGTAGTTGGGATGAAAGCCGAGACAAAGGTGTTAGGAGGAATGTTAATAGGCTTGAAAAAAAGAGATAAGTCTTAAGGGCACGCTTGAAGCCTTGGAGAGTAGAGGCTAAAGTAATAAAGCTTTGGAGATCATTCCCCAGACGGAGAGCAACACGGGCAAAGTCCAGAAGGCGGGAGTGGGAAGAAGAGATGAGTGAAGTAGTGAGGCGGCGGTCATTGGCAGAGCGGTGGGAGCGGCAAAGAGTGTGGGTAGAGATAAGGTTGGAGATGTAGGTGGGGGAGGGTTGGTTGAGCGCTTTGTAGGTGAGGAGTTTAAATTCAGTTCTGTAGACCACAGATAATGTAGTGACTTGCAGAGGGGCTTAAGAGGGGCAATGTGGGAGTCTGGATGGGCGACAGAAGTAAGTTACAGTAATCAAGGTGAGAGATTACAAGTCGCTTCCATGGTGAGAAAAGGCCAGATCTTGCAAATATTCCGGAGGTGGAAGTAACAGGATTTTGAGAGGTTGAGAATGTGAGGTTTAAAGGAGAGGGAGAAGTCGAGCATGACCCCTGGGCAGCAGATTTGAGGGACAGAAAGGAGGGGAATGTTATTAACAGAAAGTGAGAGAGGGGTAGGTGAGAAAGCCCTGGAAGGGGGGAAGATGATTAGTTCAGTCTTGGAGATATTGAGTTTAAGAAAGCACTGGGACATCCAAGATGAGATGGTCAAGGGACAACTGGATATAATGGAAGGGGAGAGGTCAGTGGATATAAGGTATATTTGGGTGTCTTAAGTATATAGGTGGTACTGGAGGACAAAGGAGCAGATGAGGTCACCAAGAGAAGGTGTCTAAAGGGAGAAGAGCAGGGACCAAGAAGAGATCCTTGGGGCAGTCTAACAAGTAAGGGAAGAGGGGGAGATGTGGAGTCATGTGTAGAGACTGAAAAAGAGCGATTGGTGTGGTAAGAGGAAAACCAGTAGAGGACAGTGTAACAGAGGCCTATAGATTGGAGAATTTGCAAAAGGAGGGAGTGGTCAATGGTATAGAAGGCAGGAGAGATTGAAAAGGATAAGAAGGCAGAAGTGTCCTGTAGATTTAGCGAAGAGAAAGTCATTAGTGACATTTGAGAGGGTAGTTTCGGTGGAGTGGAGGGAGCGAAAATTGAGTTGGAGCGGGGCAGTGAGTGAGTGAGAAGAGAGAAAGGAGTTGAGGCATTTATAGTCAACCTATTTGAGAAGTTTGGAGGAAAAAGGAATTAGGGTGTAAATTAGAGAGAGGCACCGTCAAGGGGCATTTTTTTTGAGTATGGGGGAGACGAGAGCATACTTAAAGGAGGAGGGGAAGGTTCCAGAGGAGAGGGATACATTGAAGAGGTGGTCAAAGTGGGAGCAGGCCTCGAGAGAGGTAGTGGAGAAGGTGGGAGGGGATGGGGTCAAGTGGGCAGGTGGAGGGAGGTAACCTATATTTAAAACTGTAGTCTGTTAATCTACACTAAAATATTTTTAGTAGTTTGTACTTTGAGTGGGCTTTAATTTTAATTTTATGGGATGGAGGTTCTGACCCACACAGAGGAAGAGAATCAGTACATTGATGAAATAATGTAATAATCAAACAGTAAAACAGAATACATGCATTAGAAAAGTAAAGGATAAAAAAATAGGAAAGAGGGCAAGCAAAATATCCGATCATTAAAGTAAGCACAAATGAAAGAGAAGATCTCTCATGTGGTTGGGTAGGAGACCTGGGAACAGTAAGACAGCTTATGCAGAGAACCAAAGCCATGAAAAGTTATTGGGGTATGTTTCACCTTTTGATAAATGTTTGCTCATATCCCACTGTCCTGTTTTAATTCATTGGGGATGGGGAACATATAGAAGTGTGAAAGGGATGATTGAACAGGTTCACACACATTGGAAGACCTTGACAGGAGCGCACTTTGGATGAAAAAGATTAAAGACAACATGAGGAATTGATTTCCGGCCTTACGTCTTTAGCGCAGGGAGTCACAGGTGGAATTTTATTGTCTGGACATCTCAGTTAGTCACACGTCATGAACTGAATAAATACTACATTGCTGATTGATAGGACTATGGTTAGAACGGATTTCTATAGCCAGACATCCAGTCTTTGTGAGAAAGCAGTCAGTAAAAGCAGTCAGTATAAACATTTTCAAACCAGCAAGTTTTAGCAAACCGTTTTCTATTATCACTACACATCTTCATTTTTTTTAAAATGTTTATAACCTCTTCACATCAAAATGTTTATATATCCTATACTTTACTATACCTTACTTTACAATCTGCTATATTAAGTATATTATTATATTTATGTACAACTGCTATATTTGATTTGTTGTTACAATTGTTATATTCATATATTTTTATGTTGTTTATTTATTTATTCCCCGAAGCCCCCCATTTATTTATACTGGTGTTATTAGTCACTTTTTTAATAAAGTTTATGTTGTTTTAGCTATACATTGAGCTTCTCTAATGAAACAGTGAATTTGATCTGGATTTTGTCTGGCCTTTCATTGCTCATAACCTTAGAATTTGTAAATCAGTGTGAATCAAAATGAAAATGTAATGTGTATACATTTAGTGGTAGTTGGTATTTAAGGCAGTGGTCCAAGGGGGGAAGGGGAGGGGGGTGTATACAGTGGTACGCCATACCGCCATTCCTCCTACTGCTTTCATTGTAAAACTATCACATTCCATTCACTTACATTCCCATTACATTTTTCATACCGCCACTTCTAAATTTCCACTTCGACTACTGATATAAGGAGTGTTGCAATATAATATACTGATATAAGGAGTGTTATTTTGTTGCTTGTGGGATATTGAAAATTCTGCAAAAATTGCAAGAAGCAATATGGTAGTTTATTGGCTCCATTCAATTGTATGGGGATGAATTAAATTAAAACATTTGTCGCTTTGCTAGAATACAATGTAAATTCCATGACACAATCCTTGAAATCAATGTCGTACTTGAAATATTAGGCTGTAATCCTCAGCACAGGCAATGCCAAACCCTAACCCGAGAGCCACCTGTATTGTCTGAGTTATATTTACAAGACTGACTATGAGAATTATTTTACTAAATGGTGATCAAAGAACAGATGGTGAGCTAGGTGAGATAAATAAAAACAATACCGTGTTATCTTAAGACCATTGATGTACTTGTACTATAACACGGCTGCCAGCTGGGGGGATGAATCAGCAGCAGCGACAGTTGTCGGAAGTAATTATAATGTTATTTACTATATATCAGGCAGGCTAGTGCTACCTTGTCTGTTTAGTGAGAATTACTCAGTTAAAATGACTTTATATTGTGTGGGCTAGGAGGAAGTATGAATGAATGATTAACTCGTTTCTTTTTTCTGTCACAGGGAAGTCCATAGCTAATGAGCAGCGATACACGAAGCTGAAGGAGAAGTATGCAGAGCTAGTTCAGAGCCATGCAGATCTTCTGAGAAAGGTGCTTGATTCTAACTATCACCAGGCAGATCCTGGTACTCTTTAAGGGTCTGTTTATACTTTGGGCTTTGATGGACAGGTGTGGGCATTTTTTTGATCACTTCTATGAAACACAAAGAATTGGAGGTGGTCACGGGGCTTATTGACCATCTGAAAAGCGTAGTTTGTTCTCATAAGAGAATGCTCCCAAAAGGAGCATGTTCTGTTGTTGCAGTGTGGTGCTGCACTTTAATTACTGATACATATTTTATACATCTAGCACAAGACGATCACATTTATGCACAATGTCAAAGACAATGCACCTGTGCATCAACAGCACCATGTCGGAATATTAAGCTACATAAAGGAGAGAGCACACTTAGACAGTCTATTTAACCTAAAACTAAGGGAGCATTTCTCAGGCAGCAAGGTATTAGAGGACACTGCATAATACAAATGTCTATGCTTGATCTGTGTAAGGGATGATAGGAATACCATTCCACTTACCTCTCCAGGCAGCATAAGGGCTAAACACATCCCTACCTATGTATCAGACCACACTTATGCCAGGGGGTAAATTTATCAAGCTGCGGGTTTGAAAAAGTGGAGGTGTTGCTTACAGCGACCAATCACATTCTAGTTGTCATTTTGTAGAATGTACTAATTAAAGGATAACTAGAATCTGATTGGTTGCTATAGGCAACATCTCCACTTTTTCAAACCCGCAGTTTAAAAGATTTACCCCCAAGAGTTAATTATTATGTTTCTCCCATATCCTGCAAACAGTTTTATATTATTACTGTAGCCCTGTCCCACTACCTGAGAGTTTAACGTGACTTTTACTGGGATGAACTGCAGGCCAGGAATCTCAGGTAAAAATGAGAGTAGGAAATGTAAACGTTTCATCCCCTGCAGAGTTTTCTCTGAATTGAAGCAGCCATATAGAGAGCTTTTGCTGATAACAGTTTTGTTGCTAAAGTGTGCATTTTATAAAGTTATATTTGTTGATATATTGTCTGTTAATGTGCGTGATGTTTACTGCTGGGGATGGTCCTTTTAGGTGTTCTTGCAACCTACACTTTAAAACATATTCTGAACAAACAGTATTAAAGTAAACATATGTTACATTTTCTTTGTGTACAAGACATGAAAGAGGGGCGCCGATTTATAGCAGAATTTCTTAAATATTATATTTGTGTTAATAAGTATACATTGCAATTAGGCTTTTTACTCTACACAGAAGCTTTAGTGAAGTTTATCTTCCAGACAAATTTATCTATGATCATTGTCCTTGAGCACAGTTACTGATTGGAAACAATTTTATCAAGAAAGCAACAAAATAACAAATCTGCCTGGAAGACAATATTATAAAAAAGTGAAATTCCCCTTTCAGTTTAGATAATTGGTTTATTACTGCCATTGGAGACAGACTCCGAATAATCAATGAGCACTAAACAATGGGAAGATGTCTGTTTTCTCTGTCAGAACGCTGAAGTCACTAAGCAGATGACCTTGGCTCGAGAAGCTTTGGGAGACATAGAACGTTCTAAAAAAGAACTGGAGGATTCCTATCAGCGTGTGAATGAGCACACACAGAGGAAGGTGAGGCACGTGTAGCTTTGGCTGTCTTCCAAACATGTTACAAGGTCGGAGGCAGAGATGCTGAAGTGATGCAAACTGGTTTTAAAATCGATCAAATTTGTCCAGTTTTGATGAACTTGGATTTTTCACACATTTTTGTACATCAGAGTTGATTTGAGAAAACGGTTCCAGAGCCACTTTGCTAGAGATTTGAGCATCTTTAGTCAGAGGTGTATTTTTCTGACAACTAAGCTAGATCTGATTTCACAAACATTGTATCATCAACATTTTTTAATAGACATTTTTTTTTTGTCTGTCTTGTTTTTTTCTGATTGAACAAAAATGTACACTATTCCCTCAGCTGGGTCTTTTTCCTGGCACCCACACCAATTGCTAAGTACATCAGGGTCCCAGTTTGTTTGGACCTCTGCTGTTCAGTAGCCGTATTCAGCTCTGTGCGCCAGAAGGGGGAGGGATCTGACGCAGTGCTAGAAATAAGTTATAAAGGTGAAAACCCCCTTTATCAGAACACTGCTAATATCTAATATCATGGTTGACTTGTTTCTTTTCATCAGCCCTTGGATACTACAACAGATATGCTGTACATTGGATACAGTTGTGTATGTTGTCATATCTAAGGGCCAACAAAACAAACTAATCTTGTTTTCTTCTGTAACATTCTGTTTTCCCATGGACGTCTTCTGCAAATGGTGCAATGGAATGTTTGTTGCAGTCTGCAAAACAGACTGGAAAAGGAGCAAGTAAAATTAAGCAGACAGGAGCCTGGAAAGATTAGCTTTATTATTGCCTAATGAAGTACAGTGCACTGTGTTATATCTCTAGATTACAAGTCTCCAGAGAGGAAAGAGGGAAACCTAAATTCATTTGTAAACCATTAATAAGGATCCATAGACCGTTGTACATAACAGAAGTCTTTAATATACTCATTTAATGAACGTGTTGAACAGGGAATTTACTTACTGAAAATGAAAAGGTCATTTCCATTCCGTTCTGTAAGTGATTACAGTTTAAATAAAGACATGGAAGGAGTCTGGTGAAGATTATTTTTATTCTTAGGCACAGGAACAGATTCAACAGATGGATGACCTACAGGGGGCGTTAGAGTGCAGTAAACAGGAAGTGCAACTTCTCAAAAGCAACATAACGACCTATAAACAGGTGAGATCAATGCTATATACAGTTTACAAGGGCATAAGCCTCACATTACCAAGTCATTATATTGTGGAAATTGAACAACTCCATTTATATCTTTTATAACCAGTTGTAATTATTACCTATGTATAAACATGTGTACGCCCATATATGTTGTATACATACAAGAAAACCAGTATGAATTACCCATTTGTTTAAGCATGTGAATGACGCGCATTGTTTTTTTGGTTTTTGTAATATGGAGAAATGTGAACTTTTGTGCTGTATGCCATAGCAACTAATAGGAGCACATTTGTTTAATTTTTGACTGCAAATGGGCATCAGTCGATAGCAACCAATCAGATGCTGGCTTAGATAGAGTCCAAGTTAGACAATAGGGGTAGTTTGGGGAACTACAATATAAGCACTCCCACAGTGATACTATTAGCAGCTATTTTTTGTTGATGCATCTATATTCACAGGGGTGCAAAATGTAGCATTTCCTTATATGCACTGCTGGGAAGTTCCTTGAAATCAGAAAATAGATATTTATTCACCATAAGGGGCCTGATTCATTAAGGATCTTAAATTAAGATGTTTCTTATTTAAATCTCCTGGGCAAAACCATGTTACAATGCAAAGGGTGCAAAATAGTTTTCTGTTTTGCACATAAGTTAAATACTGACAGTTTTTTCATGTAGCACACAAATACTTGATAGCTTATTTGTACACTGAAATTTAAAGTTGATATTTGTGTGTTACATAAAAAAACAGTCAGTATTTAACTTATGTGCAAAACAGAAAACTAATTTTCACCCCTTGCAT
The DNA here is from genome assembly GCF_038048845.1 of Mixophyes fleayi. Taxonomy (NCBI): domain Eukaryota; kingdom Metazoa; phylum Chordata; class Amphibia; order Anura; family Limnodynastidae; genus Mixophyes; species Mixophyes fleayi. The sequence continues at coordinate 326,735,360 of NC_134403.1, read as the reverse complement.
TGTAACATGGTTTTGTCCAGGAGACTTAAATAAGAAACTTGTTAATTTAAGTTCCTTAATGAATCAGGCCCAAGGTCTGTGTGATTTTACACCTATTATTTGTACATGTAATAGAAAGTTACTGTCTATCATTTGTATCCAATGTCTGAACAGCAGCATAGCCATGGTAGCCCCGCCTACATCTATTTCTAGGCTATTAAAATAGATATGATTTATTTAGATGCCTTCCTATTTCTTTTTAGAAATATATTGAATTTAATTTATGTTACATTAGTTTGTACAGAACAAAATATTTTACTGTATATCTGCTGTATCGACTGTTGAAGTATTATTACCCTGTGGCGGAATATTTATGGGACCTCTCTAAGGTGCTTTTTTGGCCATGCCAAGACCGTTGACCAGTGATTTAGCAACAGCTGGGCACTGATGACCACAGAGGTAAATACCTCCCCACTGACACGGATGATATTAAAGAGCTTATTGTTTCCACACAGGAGAGCCAATTACAACATAAAGAACTTGAAGACAGTGTTCTACAGCGCCTCCTGCAGGAAGCAGAGTGCATCATTCAAGAAGCTCTCCGCCAACTAGATGAGCCACTCTACACAAATGGCAGCATATCTACAGGTTAGGATACAGTCTCCGGCACATGGAGCTATGTTCTGGGGATTTGTATGTGAAGCCCACTTATCCTGTGTTATCTTTCAGACTTTCTAATCTCCAGAACAGTGGCGGCAGTAGAGAGCACGGAGAAATTAGACGAGGCCTGGAAAAGACACATGTCTGATACTTCAGGTGAGAAGAAAGGATGGGAGAGGACCAAAAGCTGTAAAGAGTGTAGCTGGCAAGTGGAGGAAATGTCTAGTAGTTAGACTGGACGGTGTTACAAAAGAAGATGAGAACAGATAATTGCAACTTTTAGGGACTTAGGACTATGAAACTCCCGGTTACGTAAAATCATGTACCCCTCCCTTACCCTTCAGCCTCCTATTAAACCTAATTTTCCTCTTGCGTATCGTCCTGTTATTGCTGAGCACATATAGCTGTGTGTAGCCTTTGCCTGGTGTGAGACATAAAGTCAGCTCCACAAGGTTATCCAAGTGCACCTGTCCTGTTTTACTCACTTTTATACATTATTTTCTTTGCTCATCTTTTGTACTTTTGTGTTTTTTTCCTTCATGCACATTCGAACCTTCCCACTCCCGTTCTTTTTCTCTGTCATAAACTTCTCACATGTCCATGCTTATCTTCCTTTCTCACTATTTATTATTGTTTTTTTCTCTTATTACATCCTCACATCTTTAGCTTTATACTCATTTTACTAGTGTGTTTATGTTTGTAACATAATTATGGCATTACGCTTTGCACAATTAATGCAAGGCCACACTCTTCATGAGCACACTATAGGGTTTATTTAATAACATGGCACGTAGTCATTTGAACAGTTCTGTGTCATGCTCCAATTTACATTTAACAAATTAAGGCCTGATTCATTAAGGAACGTAAATGCCTATAAGTGACGTATTTTGTATTAAATTGCGCTGCGCACTCCCAGAAACTAACTATTAGTCAGCGCAAGAACATCCAATTGCAAAGGACATTGCCAACAGCCTACTGTTTCAAGGGTGGAACGGGGAGGGAAAGGGGCATTTGCACGCAGTCAGTGTACATTAAGTGTCCCATAGGCCATCTGTAAGGTACGTGTTTTCTGTTGTAACAGTTACAGGACAGGTGTAAGTGCCGAGTGATAGTGATGACGGTCATGTATGCTTGAACATGTGTTTGTAAAAATGCATTTTATGTACAATAGACAATAACAACATCATGATAAATGTATTTCATTGAAAAAACCAAAACGTTTTATTTATGGTTTTTCATTAATGATTATATTAGTAACAGGTGACAATAATTGAATTTTTTTCCTATGCGTTCTGCATGGATTTAATATTCCACATATGTATTGTACGTATCCTGCAGTGATCTGTGTCTGTCTCAACACAGCACGTGCTGTATATGTAGAGCGTACCTAGACCCGCATTCTACAAGAGACGTTACTTCAGATCCGCCTGTAGTTGAATAGGGACGTACGTATGCTGGATTTACATTCATTTTGGCACGCCTTAATGAATCAGGCCCGTAATGTTTAAGCATCCCAATTGTAAAGCGCTACGGAATCTGCTGACGCTATATAAATAAATGATGATGATGATGATGATGATTTTCACCTCAAAGTATTTAGTTACAAACTTCAGCCACACGGTGTCAGTATATTGCAAATGCTGGTGACCAGAGCTCATTACAAGCCACGGCTAATCTGGAATATGCAGAACAATGTATACTTATAAATTGAATACTAGCGGTGTCCACTTTTGACATGTATGTATGTAGCACAAATTGCTCTGGCACATTGATATAAGGGGTGTTTGCTATCATATCTCATTTGATTGCAGTATTCAAGTTTGTCACCTTGCACTGCTTATTGCAGGCCTTATTGATTATTCACCAGTTTGGGGTCCCTTGCAAATAAAAGTAGCAAAGGCTCATTTAAAGGATAGGAGCTTTCACGTTGGAAGACTCCATCTAGCTGCTGTAGAATGTTACGTACATTCTTTATAATATTGTATCTACATCTTACCTTAACTTTCTGTTTCTTCTCCTAATTGCTGTATGTGACCTGAATATGTCCAGGATGCACCTTCTTCATCTACTTGACATTATAGAGTTTCAGTTCTTTAATAGCTTTTTGCCCTTGGGATTTGAAAGCCACTGACGTGCTCATTGCTTATTCTATGCAATACCTTGCAGACACTTTTGGATAATCCATTTCCCCCCCCCCCCCCGCTACTAATAGGAGATAAAAGGCTCTGTGTAATTTGGTTCACAAAGGGTACAATGATTTTAAGGGATCATTTGATCAGCAGAATATGCTAAACCTAAATAAATAATGACACAGTGTCTCACAGTGACAGTCATGTAATAATACAGTATAATGCAATACATTTTAAAGAGAACATCTCTTAGACAATGAAACTCCCTTGATATATTTAGTAATTGAAAACACATTGAACCCTATGTTTACAAATACTATATACAGCAGTTATATATAAAGGTTATGTAATAGGCAGTTAATGTATATATATAGGAATATATACATTAAAAGGACCAATTCTTTTATACAGAACTAGGCAATCCCAGTTTGCTTCCAGTATCCTTGTCATTTCTAGTGGGGTGCATTTTTTTATATAATACAAACATTATTCCAAATAAATACCTAAATGAAGACATCTAGGATTGGCCATCAGTTAGCTCATTTGAGAAATGCAAGTCAGATGGTTAGTTGTATCAGGAGTGGCAGAAAGAAAGAAGTAATAATGCCACTGTATAGGTCATTGGTACGGACTCATCTAGAATATTGTGTTCAGTTCTGGAGGCCGTATCCACCAGGAAGATATAAATACATTAGAGACTGTACAAAGAAGGGCAACTAAAATGGTGCATGGCCTACAGCACAAAACTTACCCAGAAAGACTAAAGGATCTTATTATGTGTAGTTTGGAGCAGAGAAGAAAAAGAGGGAGCATGATAAAAACTTTCAAATATATTAAGAGTTTTAACAAGTTAAAAAGGAAACATTCTACAAAGGAAGAGAAGTATTTGAACATGTGGACATGCACTGACACTGGAGGGAAGTAGGTTCAGAGGAAATTTATTTCACAGAAAGGGTAGTGGATAAGTGGAATAGCCTCCTATCAGAGGTGGTAGAGGGTAATACAGTAGAGCAATTTAAACATGATTCATCATCATCACCATTTATTTATATAGCGCCACTGATTCCGCAGCGCTGTACAGAGAACTCATTCACATCAGTCCCTGCCCCATTGGAGCTTACAGTCTAAATTCCCTAATATACACATACAGACAGACAGAGAGAGAGACTAGGGTCAATTTTGATAACAGCCAATTAACCTACTAGTATGTTTTTTTTGGGAGTGATTGGGATATTCCTTACAAAGAACTAAGGATCAAATAGGGTTTGATGTTACCAGAAGTTGGAAGAATGGGCAGACTAGATGGGCCAAGTGGTTAATATCTGCCATCAAATTCTATATTTCATTTACTGAAAATCAGAGGTCAGTACAAACCAGAAGACCTCCTGACACACCAGTGGTTTTGAGATAGAGTAGAACTTACTTACTTACTTGCAATCCTTGAGCTCTCTAATTCTGTAGAAGTAATCAAGAGTAAAAATATACAGCAATTTCAATAGAACGTGTTTGCGTTGGCACCACTGGATGACGTCAGAACTCTGCTTTAATACAGATAGAATGTACTGGTAATTTAATATATATTAACATCAATTAAAGATTTATCTGCTTATCTTACTCTATTCCTAGATGTAAACTTCGTGTTGCCGAACCTGGTTCAGTTTGCACATCGAATAAGTGACGTGATAATGCAAGGAGCTCAGACTAGGACATCTGACAGTGAGTATCTGAGCAGTCGATCAAAGCGCAACACAACATCCTCTTTGGTGGTACTGTCACCTCCGTTTGCACAGTTAGCCTAGATTTCACGTAAGTGCATGGGTTTGGGGGAGCAAAATAGCAGTGTAGAACAGTGTTGGCTAACCTGTGACACTCCAGGTGTTGTGAAACTACAAGCCCCAGCATGCTTTGCCAGCTATCCGCTAGTTATCTACTGGCAAAGCATGCTGGGGCTTGTAGTTTCACAACACCTGGAGTGTCACAGGTTAGCCAACACTGGTGTAGAGGATCAGAAGTTTGCACCAGCTAACAGGAGAAGCTGGCCAGTGTGAGGATGGTCCTTGCTATGTATGTAGTATTATATTATATCATTTCTACAGTAAAACTTGTGTATTATGTATCGTAACCTTCATATTTTTCATTTTTCTTTTTTTTCTTTTCATTTTTTTCCTTTTTCCTCTTGTATTTCTTCTCTCTTTTTCCTTTTTTTCCTCACTCTTTTTTCTTTTTCTCTTTTTCTCTTTTTCACTCTCTTTTGTGTTTTGTCTTCCATATTAAGAAACTGGTGATTGTAACAACACATTTCTCCAGTGCTTGAGCCCCCTTATCTCTGTAAATAGCTGGGTCCTTACACCTTTGCCACTCTCTCCATTTGACATTTGAATCTTTCCTCATCTGTTAGAGCTTTGAGACGCAGTATTCTGAACAATAATCAGTAAATCCCAGCTGGTCAGCAGCAGTGTCCTTATCTCATTAATCTTTTTGTTGTGTTTTTTATTCTCAGAGCTAAGTGACAGCTGTCGGACATGTGGTGCAGAAGCTCTTAACTATCTCTCCACCATGCGGAACAATGAGATGCAGAGTGGAGCAGATTGTAGCCTGATTACTGCCACCTTAAAGCACATTGCTGACTTTGCTCAGGTAACCTGGACAGATGGCTGCCAGCAGCGGTTATGGTGTGTTTGGTTATAATGTGAATGCTGGAAAGGGCAGCATAGGCATCCAGCCCTGGCCATTAATGTTAACCAGAGGATTCTCATTACAGTACTTGTTTTTTCTCAGATTTTTATTAATTCAGATTTCTCATTTTCCCAGAATTCAGACTCCTGATAAATTTTTAATAGCAGCAATAGCAGGACTATGATAAAATTGCAAAAGTTTGGAATCCCTTTTACCCAAAACATATCACAGTTGCTGCCAGGCCTATTTAGAAAATAAGAGGTTTTTTTTAAAATCCGTTTCTCTGACTTGGGGTGCACATTGAGACATTGGGGTATAGTAGACGTACTAGAAGTATAGGCACTTTAAACATAACTCTATGAAAGCACATTCCTCCCCTACTGTGCCCCTTGTATCTGGAAGTAACCTCAGTTTTTGTATAACCAAGCATAGAAGAGAGGACCAACAAGGTGTAATAAGAAACCTCTTAAACGTAAAGAGCAACATGAAACAATCCAGAGCAAGGGGAGGGAGCACAGCGTCCCCCCAATGGAGTCAGAAAAACATATTTTACGGTGCGTAAAATATCATTTGTCTGTTTCCTACCATTGGAGGACATTGCGAGTCATTGGGGACATATCAAAGCTGCCCCCAAGGAAGGGAGTGCTCTGGAACAGCTCCGCGCAACACCTTGCATCCAAAGTTAACATCCTATGATACAAAACCCTGCAACTTGTAGAATTTGTAGAAAGTGTGGATAGATGACCTCATTGCAGCCTGACACAATTGCTTAGCCCCATGACGTGCCGCCTACAAAACAACAAAAAGCAGTGGAATGAAATTTCAAACCCATCGCCAGTGGTCGAGCTGCCTGGACATAAGCCATGTGGATGGTTGATGTAATCCAGCGAGCAATGAACTGTGTACATGCAGGTCAACCATGCTTATGAGCTTCATAGAACGAACAGCAGGTCATTAGTCTTGTGGACAGAATTCGTACAGTCGTCATCGAAGGTGGTTCAGGCACCGAAGGGCCTGAACCACATCCAAAAAAGGCAAGGTCTCATCAGAAGACTTAGAAGTGGGACTGAATGCCAGAACGATATTCTCCTGGTTTAAATGAAACCGAGAGACTGCCTTTGGCACAAAGGATGGTTTAGTGTGGAGCACCAAAAAGAAGGGTGGTGTTGCAGCATAGCACTACCAACTCAGACACCCGACAAGCAGAGGAAATGGCGAGAAGAAACGCCACCTTCCAAGTAACATAACGAAGGATGACCAAATCTAAAGGCTCAAAGCGACCCTTAGTGAGAGCTCAGAGCACCAGATTAAGATCCCATGGTTCAATTGGATGTACAGAGGGGATCTGAGCGTGTAGAACCCCTTTTAGAAAAGTCTGAACAGCCCTCAAAACTGCCAGCCTGCGCTGAAAGAAAAAGGAGAGTGCAGAAACCTTTAGTTTTAGAGAGGAAAGACATAGTCCTTTTTCCAAACCCACCTACAGGAAGGAAAGCAGAAGGGAACAACTGAAACAGGAAGTTTCCCATACCTGATAATAATTTGCTTGCTATTGTTATGGGACCAATGGGGTGCTTCCTCTCTAGATCACGGGGATCATGAAGCAGGGTTACACGATAGACCTTCAAGATCACCCCCATCACCATTTCTTCTGCACCACTCTTCCGTGCAACGAAGTGAGCAGATTGGCTATGCTCCAGTCAATCGCTTGCTTCTTTTCGCAGGTGTTATCAGCCAGGTCAGCAGCAGAGGCGAGGTTTCTAGTCAAACCTCTTATTGGTTCCCAAGCTGGATGGCTTGTTTTGCCCCATTCTCAACCAGTAGGGCCTAAATCTACATCTACAGGTGGACAGGATTTCCATGGAATCTGTGAAATCAGTGATCAATGGGTTGGAGCCCAACGAGTTCCTGACCTCCATCGACATCCGGGATGCCTATCTCCTTGTGCCAATCTGGGAGGGACATTAGTCACTGCTCAGATTTGCAGTGGGGAGATCCCATTTTCAGTTCAGGATGCTTTCATTTGGCCTTT